>NW_021703776.1:41393434-41741903 GCF_005190385.1 Monodon monoceros | reverse complement strand
GAGAGAGAGAGAGGGAGAGAGAGAGAGGGAGAGAGAGAGAGGGAGAGAGAGAGAGAGAGGGAGAGACGGAGAGGGAGACGGAGAGGGAGACGGAGAGGGAGACAGAGAGAGAGAGAAATCACGTAACTTCATTTCCACTTCGAGGTAGTCAGAGGCTCACCTGAATTCAAGGAGATGAACTCTCCTGTACAGGCTCTACCTTTTGGTAGGGGAGTGACAAAAAGAGTATGTGGGACCAGAAGTATTAATGTACCCATTTTTGATACAATCTACCACACTGTGATATCATAGATATTCTTCAGTTGAATCAAAGGCTATTTCTTCAAAGAGAAGGAGTTTTAGTCAAATCTTAAAGAATATGAGAGACCTGGCCTGTCACGCTAAGTCTGTTATTTTAAGATAACATATTTTAAAGCAGTCATTTCTTAAGTATATAGTTTATATCAAGAAGCAACAAAATAGACAGTTCTACTTAGAAGTTCTCAATGGCTTCACTATCCTAATTTATAAATACCCGAACTCCAGTCCTTGTCCCCCTTGACATGTGCAAAATAATCTTAAAAGTAAACATTGTGGAACCTTTTTATGACACAGAATTTTACTAAATAAACCCAAATATCTTCAACCTTTTAAACTTTTCCCCAGGCTTAGATGAAAATAAGCTATGAAATAAACTCCAGTGATTTCTAATACAGAGCAAAAATTAGCCTTAAAATTCTTTCTTTGAATTAAAATGCAAGCTCTTTTATGTCTGGGGCTTCTGTTGCTTCGTTCAGTACTCCTTTACAGTCCCCACCCTGCCTAGAGCACTGCTTTGCAAACAATAAACTGAATGCATGAATAAATAAAACTAGTATTTATAAGCACTTTTATATATTTTACCTCAAAATAACTTGTAATGTAAATATTATTATTATTGGTCCTATTTAATAAAATACAAAGGTGAGAAATCAGTAAATGAATTTCCTAAAGTCACAGAAATAGTGAAGTATAAGAAATGAGTTGGAACTCAAATACTTTTCTTATTCAAAAACCCATACGCTTTTCACTGATTATTGATATATTTTACATATTGTCATGACTTTCACTAGAGATTATTTCAGGCATGGATTTGTGCTTTGCTTGATCCTCACAAAATACCCCAAAGTAATCATTCTATATAAAACCATGATCCTCGCATGTTGCAGCCCCACTGTCACGATTACTGTTAAATTTTCAATTTCCTACGTATATAATCGTTTAGGTATTCATCTCCCATTTTATTCATTTATTAACAGTTCTAATATGGCCTTAGTGAATGTTTTTCAACACTAATACCTAGAATGCAACCAAAACTTCTTTTCAACCACATTTAGCTACAGTGATCAGATTATGCAGACATCACAACATAAAGGTTAAAAAAAAATAAATGTAAAAGAAAGGGTCAATAATCCATTGTAGCACGTGAACTTAACAAAGCAATGATAAATATTTAACACATGGAAATATTAATAACAGAAACCAATTCTGTTACAAGGAAGGGCATATTCATATATAATACATGGCCATAATTAGAGCACATTTGCATATTTACCTTGGGGAACTTTTCTCAAGGAATTTAATTTGCATTTTGACCCAGAACTATCTGATGAGAGATATATAAAGAAAAATAGAAGAATTTTTCCAAATTCATGTATAGCAGAGTTTAGTCTCTTACTTTCATTTTTCCCATCCATTAAGGAAGGCTGAAAGAATTAAATGAGATGATGTGTTTATAACAAGAAAGAAACAGTCATCACTCACAGTGAATTACATTATCTTCCTCATCATTGTCAAGAACAGAATGCCTGCCCCAGATCCAGTGCTCAAAGGAAGCTACGTTATTGCTGAGACTTCAGAGCAGGAAGGAGAAGAGAGGTAGGGGATCACAATGTACCAGGAGAGTTAACACTGAAACAAAGCCTCTAGATATTTTCTATTTGGAAAATGAGGAGACCAGAATTTATTTTTAGGATAACATGCTCTCTTTCTAGGAAAAACACCCATGAAGCCAAATAGTTATACCAATATAACGCAAAACTGGTGGGTTGTATTGCAACTACAGTTCCAAAAACACAGTCTGTAAAACACAGTAATAGAAGTCTTGGCAAGACTCCTGCTATGTGCTGCCTTTAGGAATAACTCTTCAGACCAGGACTTATGGCCTAAAGAGAATGCCTGAACGCAGACACTTAGCTGAATTCTCCCTATGTTTGAAGATAAGAGAAAGCAATCTTCACCCTGCAAAAAGGAAGAGAGCAAGGAAGGACCAGAACACTTAACTGGGTACCAACAAAGAGACCCGAGGACGAGAAACAGGAACTGGAACAAGCCATCACCTATGTGCACAGACAGGGAAGGCGGGGAGGTGTGTGATGAAGTCACAAACAAAGCAAGATCCCAGTTTCTGGAAACCAGCACAAACATAAGCTTTAGATGATTCTGAGCATCAAAATATGGCCCTACATTCTTCACTTTCCCCTCACTGGGACATCCATGTTTCCAAAGCCTGAAGCAGCACACAGCCTGCGGATGGAGGGTGAGTGGCCTGAGCAAGTGGGTTCTGGAGGAATATAAAGGTAAATGCAAGAGAAATCACTCTAATTGTCCTAAATTGTCCCACAGATGAAAGACCAGGAAGGCCTGATCAAAGCTGCTGCTTGAATCCTCTCCAGCCGACTGAAAGCAACCACTAGAAATTGATCTCAGTCATGAGAGCCACTGCTGGCAGGAGCGGTTTTCAACTGGGGTCATCACTGAAGGAGCAGCTGCTTCAAGCTGGAATGGGAATAGTTGCTGAGGGTGACACAACAAGAACCCCTGCCACGGGGCATTGCTTGGAACGGCAAGTAGTTTCACCCTGAGCAAACCTTTCCAGTTCAGAGACCCCTGGCTCACTCTATTTTGCCATATGATTACATCTGGAAGAAAATGAAGTTATTCCTCCATCTAAGATGAGGGTAGAAATTATTGTTTTTCATTTTCTTTCTTATTACACATAAAGAATTAATCTTCACATCAATGAAAAACACCTGAACATCACCTGACCCTCACATCTCTAGCCAGAAGAAAGAAAGAGAAAGGGAGTTACTTACCTGACATCCTGTGAAGAGCAAATTAAGAACAAGTAGGCTTCACTATGTATTTCAAATCATCATGTTGCACACCTTAAATATATATTATTTTTAAATATGTAAATAAACCCTCCTACACTGTTGGTTGGAATGTAAATTGCTGCAGCCACTATGAAGAACAGTATGGAAGTTTCTTAAAAAACTAAATATAGAGTTACCATATGATCCAGCAATCCCACTCCTGGGCACATATCCAGAAAAGATGAAAACTCTAATTCGATAAGATACATGCACCCCAATGTTCATAGCTGCACTGTTTACAGTAGTCAAGACATGGAAGCTGTACATCTGAAACCAACACGATATTGTAAATCAACTATTCTTCAATCAGAAAAAAAGAACTTGGAAGCAACCTTAATGTTCATTGACAGAGGAATGGATAAAGAAGACATGATATATATATACAATGGAATACTACTCAGCCATAAAAAAGAATGAAATAATGCCATTTGTGGAAACATGGCATGGACCTAGAGATTATCATACTAAGTGAAGTAAGTCAGACAGAGAAAGACAAATATCATATATCACTTATATGTGAAATCTAAAAAAAAAAAATGATACAAATGAACTTACTTACAAAATAGAAATAGACTCACAGACATAGAAAACAAACTCACGTTTACCAAAGGGGAAAAGGGAGGAGGGATAAACTGGGAATTTGGGAACCAGATACACAGTGCTATATATAAAGTAGATAAAGAATAAGGACCTGCTATATAGCAGAGAACTATACTCAATATCTTGTAATAATCTATAATGGAAAAGAATCTGAAAAAGAATAGATATGGATATAGATATAACTGAATCACTTTGCTAAACACGTGAAACATTGTAAATCAACTATAATTCAATAATATATATATACATATAGATATACATTTTTTAAAAGAATGAGCAGGCTTTAGAAAGCCTTTGTTTTTAAGCATTATTTTTTTTCTAAGCCTCTAGGCTGAGGTCAGTTGTACCTAATTCTACAGAACACGAAAATTAATTCTCAACATTTCCAAAGGTGATGGTGTTCTTGTCATTATTATTACTGTTGTTGTTAAAAGCCAATTAATCCTGTGCTCTTTCTATGATTAATTGACTTTCCTTTCAGGTTTTTAGATATAGGTCTTTGCTTTCTGGTTTTAGTCAGTCCAGGTTTTATTAAAATTAATACACTTTAGGTAAACCACCTAAAACTGTTGCAGGTTTTAAATGTATTTCTAGTCCGTGCAGACTCGTTCTTTTGGGGAATTTTCCCTGAATTTTCAGTGAACAGAGAAGCCTTCAGTTCTGTCACAACCAACAAATGAGAAAATCCGACATCAACGCTCAAGTCCATCCAAAAATGACCAAACATTTTTTTAAAGCAAGAAATATAATCAGAAAACTTATTTTAAAATATATTTTTACATTAAAATTGAGAAAGAGGATTTACCACACATGAAAACTTGCAGCATAATTCTAAGAAATTAGTTTAATCTGTATTTGCAAATATAAAAAAAATAATAGTATTTTTAAGTAAGCATTATAGTGAGACTTGTAAAGTAGGATGAGAACTATTTGATTGAAATATATTCTTTCTCTGCTCAGTTCAAAGCCTGATTCAAGTCAAGAGGTCATATGGCACTTTGCCAAGTACATTATTGGGTTTTCTTTTGACTTGTTATTCCTCTGCTCATTCCTACCTTCAGGAGTTAACAAAATTTTAAGAGGAGGCAAGCAACATCTACCTCTACTTGCATGGGCAAGGAGATTATGTGTTCCTTAAGAATTTGGTAATCACTGATTTGAGGTATTATGCTAATTCCTGCTGTAGATCAACCTGGGGAGTCATTCTACTATGCTACTATGTTCAATAAAATTAAGACTGTCTATGCATAGTTGTTGCATTTAAAAGCCCCCTTTCATTACCTTTAGATGTTGTTTGAGATGAGAATATATAAAGTAAGAACCAGTATGGGCTCTCTGTGCCTTAGAGTTACACATAGGTTGTAAAATGTCTTTGATAGGCCCATTATAGCCGTGAAATAATTTAGGTACTCAACCACATACTAAATATTTGAAGTGGGAAGAGTAAGTACAGCGAAGTATTTCAAATATATTTTTACAAGGTTGAATCACACATTTTTAAAAACTCCTTTATTTTTCAATTTTTAAACAATGAACATGTATTGTTTTATGACCAACAATCACACATTTGTCTAAAATATATAAATATAGGTTATATTATTAATTTAATAAATTAAATAACCACTTAAGTGAAATTTTACACTTAAATCTAGAAGTCAATATATATCTAAGGGCAAGGGGAGAGAGAATGTTCTGTTAACGCATTGTCTCTTGTTGCTTCATTGTGTATCAGGGAAGCTGTGCACCCTGTCCCATAGATCCTGCACATGACGGAAGGTGCCTGCATAGCTGGTAGTTAGGACCCCATGCTGGGACCTCAAAGAGCTTACTCCACCAGAGTCACAGCCTTAACCACCGTACCCTGAAGGGCTTGCAGACTCAGCCACTGACTGTGCTAGAGCCAGTTCTCACCCGTAAGTTCCTGTGCCAGCTCTGGGTCCCTGACTTCAATGCACTCCCTTTCCTGCCTCTGGGATACTGCACTTCATTTTGCCAGGTCTTCCTAGGAGCAGGAGTTGAAATAAGGTCCCTGGGTCTTAATTAGAATTAACCCACAACCTAGTGGACAGAATCACAGTTTCTCAGAGAATAATTGCCTGAATCAAGTCAGCAAAAACTGAATAACACCTTAATCTCAGGACCCTGGCTACCTCCAGACTCTACCTTGGAATATCTACAGTGTGTCTTTCAAGCACTCTTACTTTAATACCAAGGTGTAAGCCAGGTAACTTGAAGCCTACCTCCGAGACCTTAAAGAGACTGGCATTTTTCGTGCCATCAAAGTGAGCAGCCTACTTAGCCGCAGCTTTAGATATAATCCTATTACATTCACAGTTGACCCTGAACAACCCGGGTTTGAACTGTGCAAGCCCACTTTTACACAGGTTTTTTCAATAGTAAATACTAAAGTACTACCTGATCCCGCGGTTGGTTGAATCCACGAATGTAGAACCATGAGGTACAGAGGAAGGCCGACTGTAAAGTTACACGTGGATTTTGGACTGGGGGGTCATCACCCCTAACCCCAGCATCATTTAAGGGTCAACTGTACTTTCCAATCACTTTGCAAGTTAGTGGCTTGGACTAGAACCAGAACCAAAACTCAAGTGTCCTAAATAAATCTGTTTCCCACTGGAAAACATTGTGTCTGATTAACTCCCTCAGTTTTATTAAGTCCCCAAAAGATGAAAGTCCCCTCCCACTCCACACACCCAAAAAGGATAGAGATATAGTCCTCTTTGCTGGAAGAGTCTCAGGCTCTAGGAACCATTAATTGGAAAATACTCTAAAGGTAAGTGGAATAGACTATCAATCTGTAGATTCATATGATGACTTTTGCAACTTGTTCATTGTCTTTTAAAGTGTGTGATAGAGTAGAAAAAGTGAATAATCTATTTCATGTAATGAGAATTGCAGCATGACAATTTTCCCATAGGAAGAAATAATCAAAGAAGGAAAATATTTTCTAACCTGTATTAGATGACTTCTGAAATCACATAAAATCCTTCTTAAGGCACCACTAAGTGCTTCCCATACACACAAGAATTTGGAGTACTCTGTTTTTCATGAGTGGTTACTTGAGAGACAAACATTTCTAGAAAAGGAATCAAAGGGGGCAAGTGTTATAAGAATGATAGAGAAAGAATAAGGAAAAGTTCTAGAGGGCCCCACAGGGGATACCCGGAAAATAGCATGAAAGGCGCTGCCCTGGATTTGCAGCAGGAAGAGGAGGAAGATTGGAAGGAAAAGTAATTAGAAAGAGTAGGAAGTGGTTTTCTCTGCTTTTTTTCAGAAGGGGAAGAAGTTTCAAGAAAAGAGAAATGAAATCATGATACAGTTTACCTGTTAAAAATAAGGACTCATTCGAGGAATATTACTCAGCCATACAAAGGAACAAAACTGAGTTATCTGTAATGAGGTGGATGGACCTAGAGTCTCTCATACACAGTAAGTCAGAAAGAGAAGAACAAATACCATACGCTAACACACATATATGGAATCTAAAACAACGGTACTGATGAACCTAGTGGCCAGGCAGGAATAAAGACGCATACGTAGAAAACGGACTTGAGGACACAGCGGGAGAAGGGGAAGCTGGGACGAAGTGAGAGAGTAGCACTGACATATACACACTACCAAATGTCAAATGGATGGCTAGTGGGAAGCAGCTGCATAGCACAGGGAGATCAGCTCTATGCTTTGTAATGACCTAGAGGGGTGGGATGGGGAGGGTGGGAGGCAGGCTCAAGAGGGAGGGATATATGTATACATACAGCTGATTCACTTTGTTGTACAGCAGAAACTTACACAACATTGCAAAGCAATTATACTCCAATAAAGATACTAAAAAAAAAAGAACTCGTTCAAGAAGAAGCAACTGCTACATGAATAAGAAAGGACTCAGCCAGAAGCTGACATTGAAGCAGCATCCTACTGAGAATAGAATAATAACAGCTAACATTTATTGAACACTTGCTATGTGCCAGGCACAGTTCTAAACATTTTATAGACACCTTTTGTTTTTATTTAATCCTCATAATAACTCCATGAGGAACTGAAGCCAAAGAAAATCTGGGAACAGAGTATGGGGTAGAGGACAGAAAATCTCTCCTGGCTCCTGAGGATTATGATTGATCTGGTGTCACACTCAGCATGGGGCTCCACGAGCCTGGACATTGCGGAATTCTTTTGTTTTTATTTTATTTATTTATTTATTTTTAACATCGTTATTGGGGTATAATTGCTTTACAATGGTGTGTTAGTTTCTGCTTTATAACAAAGCGAATCAGTTATACATATACATATGTTCCCATATCTCTTCCCTCTTGCGTCTCCCTCCCTCCCACCCTCCCTATCCCACCCCTCCAGGCGGTCACAAAGCACCAAGCTGATCTCCCTGTGCTATGCGGCTGCTTCCCACTAGCTATCTACCTTACGTTTGGTAGTGTATATATTCTTGATCAGCTTCTGCAGGCTGCAAATCCAATGTCTTATGTTCAGAACAAAAACAGAAAACTCCTTAATGAAGTATGTTAAGCAAAGAGCACTGGAATATCTAGTGTATTTTCCAGGAGCTGACCAAAGTCAAACATGATGCCAGGGACAGTTATGACAAAGGCTTATATTGATATTCAATAAACACTGACAGATTCAGCCTTGTGTTCAGAAAAAAAGAAGCTGTTCTTATAGATAGATAGATAGATAGAAAGACAGATAGATAGATAGCCACATCTCTGAGAAAGGTGTCTAATGATAATTTTCTTTGGGTTTTTTTGGCTTACTTTTTAATGGACGCATTGACCTCAAAAACTTGGGGGTGGGCCTGGGGAAGGTATAAAATATATAAAGAAATAACAATAGAAGATACAAACTAAAGACATACTGATTATAATTGTTTTCATCACATCTTGGTGATTTTTGAGTTTTCATTTAGATAACCAAGAAATACACAAAGCAAATGGCTTAAATCCAGTTTTTCTAGTTAAAAAAAAAGTCCAGCCACTTTATTAAAGGTGCCTTTTCTTATTTCAATTTTATGCTAAAATTTCTCCCTGCTCTCTCAGCAGTATTCTTTGCCCCTTTAAATTTTCAAACTCTGTGCTGAAGCTGTTTTAAGATTGTTTTCAAAGACTTCTGGTAAAGTATTGGAGGGTGTGTGTGTGTGTGTGTGTATGCACGTGTGTGTGTGTGCTCACACACACACAAGGGCATTCATGTGTGTTTTTAACAGTAAAAATAAGAAACTACCTTTCCATTTGGGTTAGAACTGAGATGAAATGAGGAATGGCCGCCACCAAGCAGAAAATGTGCTCACTTTATGGATGCCAGTTAATTACGACACTTCAGAGGAGCTTCCGAAAGGATAAGGCAAGCTGCATAAATTTAGCTGTAATCCAGGCAGGCAAAACTAATTTGCAGGGGATGGCCTTATCTAGCCACTGCAGCTTTCTCAGAAAATTAACCTTGGATATTTGGGCCCAATTCAGAAAGTGTTTGATTTTTTTTCCTTTCCCTGCTCAGCATAAGGGAATCTTTGAATTCAATACAATACCTGACTTTCAAGAGGCACGATAAATGCTGTAGGCAGTTCAGAGTTATTACTGACAAGCAAAAATATATATTTTATATATACATATAGATGATTGTCCTTCATGCCCATTATCCTGCCTTCTTACATGTGCATCAGAGGGTTTATCAGTGTAGGTATAGGGGGTTTCTCGGATTAAGAGAAGGATGCAACTCATTTTTAATGTACTTAGAAAAATTCATCAGTTCATTGCAGAATAAGTCATGCATACTGACTTGTTCATTCCAGTGGAAATGAAGAAATCCCCATAAAAATAGAAGTTTAATGAAATGTTGGAGCCAAGTCTTGCCTGTCATTGTAATTATCACTGATTTTGACCCTTCCCTGATCTCCCTCTATTAATTAATCTCACATAGCACAGTTAAAAGTTTACCTTATTATTTTTATCATGTAATCACCCATTCGATCTATATTGACTGAAGTCAGTATGCTTTCATATGTTTTCTCATTTAATCCTCACAATATCCCTGTTTGTATTTCACTCATTTCACCAGTACAAGAGGCAAAGATTTCCTATGCCAGTGGTTCCAATGCATTTTAAAATTTCTCAAAGCTGTGGCAATATATAAACATGGAAAGAACTTCTGTGATTGCATGATAAAATTTAAAGGTTTTTTCTCCCCTCAAAATTTTGATTTTGTTTAATAATATGTTTAGAATACAAATATAACTCATTCTAATTTTTCTAAATTTTAAACAGCAAATTGTATTTTTACTGACCAGCTTTAATAATAAATTCATAATAAGCCCCACATTACTATCAATAGTGGCTGAGCTGAACTTTAAAGAAAAAGTTTGTTTGTTTGTTTTTTAATATCCCATTTACAGGGCTTCCCTGGTGGCGAAGTGGTTAAGAATCCACCTGCCAATGCAGGGGACAGGGGCTAGAGCCCTGGTCCAGGAATATCCCACATACCACAGAGCAACTAAGCCCCTGCGCCACAACTACTGAGCCTGTGCTCTAGAGCCCGTGAGCCACAACTACTAAGCCCATGCGCCACAACTACTGAAGCCTGTGCACCTTGAGCCCATGCTCTGCAACAAGAGAGCCACCACAATGAGAAGCCCATTCACTGCAACGAAGAGTAGCCCCGGTGCGCAGCAACGAAGACACAATGCAGTCAAAAAAATAAATTAATTAAAAAAATCCCATCTACAATATAATTATTGTTTCACTCATTTTAAACCATAGGAGTTACTTATTCTAAAGTGCCATGAACTCAATTGGCAATAGCTATTCTTGAGGATGTCACAATTAAGCAGAAAGGAGCATATTTATAACAGTAAAAGAGCCATTTTAAAACATCGATTGCACACTGAATCATGAAACGTGAAGCAATGACTCCCATTTGGATCTAAATTTTCCTCATACTTGTTCAATAGCCAGGTCTAAATGTTATGGCTATTTATAGTTACACTCTAGGGTGAAAGGGTGGGAGAATTAGATGTCATAAAGAATCATACATAATGCATAAAGACTTAAACTATATTTTATGAGAACTGAAAAATTTAAGAAACTCCGGCTGAAATACGGGAATGTCATGCCAAGCAGAACTTTTCCGTACACGATAATGTTAGTAAAGATTCAACAGACAAGAACACAGTAAACCCTCAAACCGTCTTGGTCTGATCTTCATTTCTCTTACGTATATTTTAATGAAGTATTTAAATAAATATACTGAGGCTATGTTTGAAGGTCACTGGGAAAAAGACATCACTGTAGATGCCAATGCATTAAATACCTGCTGTGTGTGGAATCAAAATTATAAAACAACTAAACAGATGTTTGCTTATATACTCTTACCTACCAATAAACCATTTGTATGCAATTGGCTCTTTTAAAGGACTTTATATTTTAGAGCAGTTTTAGGTTTACAACAAAATTGAAAGGAGAGAGCAGAGATTGTCCAAACACTCCCTACCCCACACAAATACAACTTACCCCCTTATCAACATTACCCACCAGAATGGTACATTTTTTTTTTTTTTTAGCAAAGATGAACCTACACTGACACATCATAATCACCCAAAGTTTACCTTAGGGCTATAAGTGGTTTTTAAAAGACATTTTCTATTTCAGCCAATCTCTTAAGTTTGATTATAAAGAGGTCCAGTTCACTATAACAACACAAAACAGAACAAGGCTGTGTAATCGATCCCACCTTGTAGCAATCACCCACAATGTTATAGGTCCTTAGAGGTCAGGAGAGTCTACATAATCACTCTGATTCCCCAGGAGTCTAACTAATACAGTATCTGTAACATAAAAGACAAAATAAATGCTAGCCCAACGAATGTGTGATTGAATTAAGTATATGAATGCTGGATAAATGAACGAAAAAAGAGTTAAACTGTTTAATTTACAAAGAGAGCTCTACACTTTATCATCTCAGTGCTCTGAGAAGCTCTGGGGTGTCCTTGCTGGTGTCTCAAGGTAAAGGACCTAAAACCACACCCACTAGCTGTCCCTTTTATCTCCACCACCACCGCATTCCACCCATCCCACAGACATACTTCTCATCTAACTTCAGCAAGAAAAACGCTAATTTTAAAAGTTTATAAAACATGGTGATGCTTTGAAAGAACAATTCACGTATCAGTTGATTTACTTGAAAATGTCCAGGAATACTTCCAGTATATATAAAATAAAGTGCATTGTTTTCTATTTGTTCAGCCATTCTAAAAGGATGCATTAATCTTATCATATCACATTTGCTACATAGAATGTGGTTTTTGTTTTCATTTGTTTGGTTTCAATAAACAATTATATTTATTGTTTCATAGTTGAAAAAACATTTCTGTCTTTTAGCCTACATTTTCTCATTATAAAAGGATCTCTCATAATTTATCAACATTTCCTAAGCTAAAATTAATCACACAGCTCTTCCTTAGACTGCCGTGGATTTTCAGGAACTTACTAAACAAAATGATCCTTCATTAACACAACATACTCCTTCTGTTATTCAACCAGCATTTATGGGTTGCCTACTATGAACTAGAGCCTTGCATGACACTGGAGGTACGACAGTATCTTTTCTCACAGAGTGAGTGATACTCATTTACTTTCTGAATCCTGGAGAACTTTTATAAATATCATTTTGGAATCATATTTATATGTAGTTCATAATAACCAAGTCAGCTATAGTTTTGCAAATATATTTTAAAATCTGTGGCAGTCCCCATATTTTCTTCTTGCCTCACTTATTAAGGACAGAGCAGAAGTCACAATTTACTGCCGGTTGTAGCAATAAAAACAAAACAGTACTTTAAGAGAAGCACACTAAGAAAGGGAATGATGCATCTTTTCAAAAGTGGGGTCTAAAACCCACACATGTAAACATAGATTTACATATTCTGTAAAGAGTCATGCACTTTTAAAAAAACTTCTGCTTATCCCTGTGCCTTCTTTGGGGACAAAAACATTGTTTTATTACTTCTAGAACTTTAAGTATTTCCAATAATTATATTGAGGAACATAGTTTCAGTGCGTCTGATTCTCTATAACACAGAGTAGTAGCCTCCAAATTTGGGTACACGTTCCTCTTGATGTGCGCAAGAGGATTACTTCATTGGGGTGCAGAAAAACCAATATTAGTTTTTAATGTATACTTATGTTTATCAAAACAATTAAAGTTCACTAATCATTAATATACTGATTGACACTGGTATCTTCCTTGGCTCATGCAGTGAGCAGGGTTGTCATGCAGTTGTCATGCAACCTGTCATGCAGGGTTGTCATGCAACCCTGTCATGCAGGGTTGTCATGCAGTGCGTGAGGTATCCTGAGGAAACCACAGAAGTCCTACCATGTGGAGGGAGTAGTAGCAACACCTTCCCTTTTTTCATTCTTTTTCAGCATATCATGACATACTGCAGTTTACATATGCTCTGTTACATTAATGTACTGGTTTTGTAGCATAAAGCAATCAACCATCACAAAATGGACATACAGTTTAAAAGGATTCATACAATCAGCCTCAGACTGGGAATACTGCGGGAATAACAGCTGGGCCAGCATCCCTGCTCCTAGTACAACCTCTCCATCAATCACATTAAAAAACCAAAACAATGACAAACCCATCTGCCAAAATGTCAATCTAAAACATCTAAAGTAGTAAGACCACTTGAGGGATGGATTAAATCCACTGAGATCAACTATGTTAAAGAAAACAAAATAATTTCTATAAGATTGTTTGGTCCAATTTTATCATCCTTTTACTTTCCATTTTCATGTATGCTATACATACATAAAGTAGTTCAGCCATATAATTAATACAGAAACAAATGAATAGCAGGAGAAATGCACAGAATATTTTACTACTAAGGTTGCACTATATAAAAACTTTGGAATCCACCACCCCACAACTTTGGATTGTACTCTACTACTACCACAAATGCCTCTTCCTATCTTTGTAGGAATCCCGAAACTTTCCTATTCCTGCAGACAGAGGATTATTACTGAAAAAGCGACACCGTTATTATAAAAATGAGATATTCCCAATTCTATTATATCTAATAGGTATTCCCAATTCTCTTATATCTGATAGCATGCCTCTCATTTGAGCTTCTCATGACAATAAGTTCATGGAAAATGGTCTTTTATCATCCCCTCCAAAGTACTAGAAAACAGATTCCAAAATAGATAACTATTAATTCCTCTTATTTAGGGATTAATCCCTTATATCTGATAAAGAAGAAATTTGCTAAGTAGATAGAGATTTATTTAACTTTTTTGAAGCTTCATACAGATAAGCCCTCAGTGCCTCAGCTGAATGGTAATTCAGGTTTCATTATATAAAATAATAATGTAATTTCTCTTGGGTTTTGGGTTTGGGGATCTGTGCCATTGTGAGTGGGCATGTTACACAGATGATCAGGATGAGCCTCTGTGGTCTAACCACACATCCTCTAGTCCAGGGAAACTAAGTGTCTGTTGATATCGGCAGGCCTTAGAAGACCAAGAACTGGAATCAGTCTCTAACTAGAATTTTTTTTTTTTTTTTTTTTGGGGTACGCGGGCCTCTCACTGCTGCAGCCTCTCCCTTTGCAGAGCACAGGCTCCGGACGCGCAGGCTCAGCGGCCATGGCTCACGGGCCCAGCCGCTCCGCGGCATGTGGGATCTTCCCGGACCGGGGCACGAACCCATGTCCCCTGCATTGGCAGGCGGACTCTCAACCACTGCGCCACCAGGGAAGCCCCTCTAGCTAGAATTTAAATTAACTTTCTTTAGGTCTGAAATTTCCCATGGGGATATTTTAAATTCAGCCTTAATGTTCATTAGCCAAGCTTTGCCCTGAACCTGTAATTTGGGTCTTTGTTCTAATTTTCAGGTCACAAGCCCACACATTTTACTATCTTCTATATTTATGTATTCAACACTCATAGAGTATGGAGGAGACGGAGCTGTAAATAAACAGTAAAGAAACACTGGTGAGTGACAGTAAAAGAGTGAACAAAGTGTTATGAAAGCACCAATGGCTGACTACCTTGGCCTGGATAACTCAGGAAAGCTTAAGGTAACATTAAATTTTAAATAGTCTCCAAATATGACTCACATGGAGAAGGGTGGACAACTGTCCAGAGGAAGTCTATCACATATGCAGAAGAATGGAGGCATGGGTGTTCACAGGAGTATTAAAAACATACCAGGTGGTTAAGTGTGGCTGGGAATTACATGGGCAAAGTTGCGACAAGGAAATAGAGAGAAGGTAGAAACAGGGTAGCAGAAGATAAGGTCAGTAGTGTATCTCAAGACCAAATTTTAAGGGGCTTTTATGTTTTGGGAGAATTTAGATTTTGTTCTGGGGCACTAGAGAAGAATCATGGGTTTTTAATTACACGAGAAGTTAGGTCTTTTTCTTATAAAGAGCTCTTCCCGGTGTCTACATCTCATCTGTTTTGTATCTTCTCACCCAATATTTACTATGAGCTTTGACAGGGTGTTTCTGAATCTTTGATATTTTCATAAGTGGCTGGCCCCACCACCTCTTACACAAGAATGTGCTCTGGCTATCAGTTCTATCTTCCCACAGTATCTACACCCTTCTATCACCACTCCATTCTTGACATTTTCTTGTACTAAAATATATAAATATATGGATAAACTCTCTATGATCTAATTAAGGAAATCTTCGAGCATTACATTTTTCAGATTCAAAATTTTGCATTTTAATCTTTTAGGGGATTTAAACATTGGGAAATGTCTCCAAAGATAACTGAAACAAAATACACATCTTTGCTGATTCTAGTAATTTAAAAAGCAAGTTAAAAACAATGTCTTTAATCATTTTTTATTACTTCTATAAGATCATAATGAAGTGAATTCCCCTTTCTGCCCTTTGGAGGTGAAGGCATATACTTTTACAAACAAGGAGGGGAGTTATTCAGTTGCCACGGAACAACTGTGTTAGCAACAGAGCTGTTAGGAATTTTTTATGTTGATGTTCAGCATATAGAACTTTGGGCTGCAGGAGGTCATAGAGGATGGAATCATTACAGCAGAAATAGTTGAATCACTCCTGAACTGTTCATGGCCTTGGCTGGTTCCTTTCTCAAGCATTCCCCTCCTAATCCTCCACTCCGGTCCCCACTAGTGGACCAATGATCAGTTATAATTGGGCTGGATTAAGAGAAACATCAACTTATAGGTAATACTTTATACCTCTTTATTTTTCTTTCCTTCATTTTCAATCTTCTCAGGTTAGTCACAGAAATTATCAAAAATATCCTCTACAATTGCTTTTAAAGAAGCAAAAACACAAACTGTGATAACCAAGAAGGCTCTTAAAGTTAATTCCTTGTTGTTAACAAATTCTACACATTCATCTAAAAATATTAATTCTGAGAACATTATTTTCAAAAATAATCTTAGTAATTTTTGCTCTTGTAAGCAAGACTTTGCAGAGACTGCTTTTCTTGAACTTAGCCATGCTGGTATATGGAAAAAAAAGTTTTACTAATGAGACATCAAAACACGGAGTGGTTACTTTTTAATTTAGCCCAAGGTAGAATTCTGTAGTTTAAAATCAGTGACCCGTTGTGAAATTCAATTTCACAACTGCTTGATTAATTTATGTATACAATTTAATAACATTTAATAAAGTATGCATATTCAAAATGCAGTAAGCTTCCACATAAAAATAAAGGACAGGATTCCAAATATACCTGAGATTATATGATTTTTCTGAAAACAATCATCAAGCATTTAAAAATTAATTTTGTTTTACCATTATGAATAATGTATCATTAAAAGACCAAAAACAGCCATTTACTTGTGAACTATAGAAATTAATGGACTATACAGCTTTTCCCTCATACTGCTAGCTGCTATTTCAACTACTCATTGAGAATACCTGGCTAAACTAAACTTGTTTAGATTCCTTAAAACACAGAAAAATGTTCACTTTTCTTTCTCAATGACAAAGTGGCTTCATTATCTCATTCGTTCATTTCTATGGGGTGTTTTTGGGTCACAGTTTAGTGAATGATTCCTTATTTTAAAAATCAAGAGAAAACTCTACAAAGGTATCTGAGTTATAGCTCCAATTGAGAGGACACAGGGTAAAAGTCAAAGGTGTAGAGGTAGAGATGAAACATGAACACATTTCACAAATTTTTATTTAAGCAATGCTCCTAAGAGATAAGAGTATCATTCCTATAAGAATAACCACTATAGGACCTAAGCAAAAACATGGCTCAAACATGGTCTTCATCAAAGGCTGAAAATGTACAGGCTGGACTTTTATTTTTAGGACTTTTATTTTTAAAAAAAATAATACTTGATAGAAATATTAGTTACAAATTAAAGGGACAGCTCTACTACATTAAAAATGAACATCACAAAGTCACACAAAATAATATGTGCTGTCAGAGGTCCAGATCAAGATGGTGAAGTAGGAAGATTCTGTGCTCAACTCCTTCCACAGATGCACCAAAACTACAACTGTATATAGAACAACTATGTCTGAGAATAACCTGAAGTCTAGCAGAACAGATTTCCTGCAACTAAGGGTATAAAGAAATGGCCACATCAAGGCAGGTAGGTGGGGCAGAGGCATGGTCTAGTCAGAACCCACATACGTTATCAAATGCAAGCCTGTGTGCCCAATGCACAGTGAGGCCAAACAATACCAAAACATCGGAGTTTGGAGCAGAGAAAGGTTTATTGCAGGGCCATGCAAGGAGACGGGTGGCTCATGCCTTAAAAACCCTGAATTCCCCACAAGCTTTCAGGAAAGCCCTTTTATAGGAAAGGTGAGGGAGGGGCATGATTAGTCGTCGCAAACTTCTTGGTATCAGGTCACTGTCAGGTCCCTATGTTCCTCTAAACCTCCACCAAAATAAATGTTATTCTCTGTTTTGACAAGAAATGACAAGGGCCCAAGACTGAACTTTCACCCTCCAAGGTCCAGGCCCTGGCTAACAGAAGGTGGTCCCTGAGCAGGTCTGTTACCCGGTCGGGGAGCGTTAGTCCAGCATCCAATCTGGGTCCTCCCACCAGTGCCCAGGCCCAGCTAAGGAGATCTCAGCTGGTGGCGCCCTCAGGGCTAGGTCCCCAGGCCCTGCCCAGTCATCACCACTGAAGGAGCAGAGGGCCCAACACCCAACCGGCCCTCAGGCTTTTCATTTAAACTGGAGAGAATCACTTGTATAGAACCAATAGGAATACATGTTGTAGCAAATACCAATCAGGTGAATTCCCAGCTCACAACAATTGGCCCTCTTTGAGAATAGCCCTAGCCACACAGGTGGACCTGAAGTAATGATGTGTGTCCTTGCAACTTAACCCTGACCTCTGGCCACCAGGGGCAGACAACTGATCTAAGCTGTACCAGTTTTTTCAACTTGAACGGAGAGACTGAAGCTGGTTAAAGCTGTTACCTTAATGGCAGTGTCCATATAGTCTAGCTGCTGAGGCCTCGCCTGGACTGTGACCCATGGAGACTGCCGTTGCCATTAGGTCGGGAAGTTCGCTGCTGCTTCAAGGCCTGGGCCCGGCCAGTGGGCGGCCGTGGCTAGGGCTCTGGAGCTCTGCAGGACACAGCGCTCAGCCTGTCTCTGAGCTCCGCCAGCTCACCAGCCGGCCCCGAGACTGCAGGGCCCTTCCAGGTGCCTCTCATCCCACTCTGTGCCGCAAAGACCACTGGGAGCTGACTATTGGCTTTTGGCAGAGCGGGACCTCTAACCTCCACGCTCAGAGGCGGGAGCTCATGGTCACGTGCTAATGGTCTCGCTAAGGGTTAAACGCTAACAGCTGGGTGCCGCTCCGCCCCTATTACACAGGTGCAGTGACCCACAAGTAAGAGGGATATAGCAAAGACAGAGGTACCCCACGAGGAGCAAGGGGTCCAAGCCCCACGTTGAGCTCCCCAGCCAGGAGACCCTGCATCGGGAAGACAAGCCCTCTTTGGAAACCGGGAGAGCTTACATCTGAAAGAGCTTGAGGGTTGTGGGAAACCAAGACTTCACTCTCGAACGGTCTTGCAAACAAACTTCACCTAGCAACTACTTGGGCAAAGTACTGTGCAGAGCTCTGGAAATACATCAGGTGTAAAGCACCTCTCCCTTGTCCTCCTGGGGCATACATAAATATTAGATAGCTTATTACACAAATACACATTTAATTACCATTGTGGCAACTCTGAATGAAAACCGTTTAACAGAGAGTCTTGATCTCTCTAATCTAGAGAATCAGGAAGAGCTCTTGAAGGAAGAGACAACTGAAATAAGTTTTAAAAGACAAGGAGTAATGAACTATGCATGTTGGGAAAGATGGGCCTGAAGAGAAAAGGAAACAAACAGCGATGACGCTAGAGCAGAAGAATCTCCGCTTCTGCAAAGAACTGGAAGACTGCAGGAGGGACGGAAGTGCAGAGAGGGAGGGAGTGATACGAGATGAGGCTGGTGAGTAAGCAAGAGCCTTAGCACATCTGTTAAGTATTTTAATTTCTACGCTAAGGACTAGGAGAAGCTACTGAAGTGATTTAAGGAATAAAATGTCTTGAGAGCTTTGACATTTTTTTAAAAGTTTGCTCTGGTGTTGGTTTGGAGAATGGATTCAAAAGGGAGAAGTGTGGGTAGAAATGCAAGGAAACCACGTGGAAAACCATTGCAGCTGTCCAGCTGAGAATAATGATTGTAGTGCCGTGGTGCAATGGAAATGGAGAGAAATCAAGAGTTCAGGGAACATTTAAGTCTACATTTAGCAGGACTCAGAGATAGGTTGTTTTGTGCATGGGGAGGCTAGGATGGGTAGGGTCAGTTTGGGGCATCCTGAGTTTAGGGTGCCTGTGAGTATAAATGCCCATGAGCTGATGGATATAAGGGTACAGAGCTCTGGGAAGATGTCAGAGCTACAGATGTTAATGGAGATAATAATATTACCTCATAGATCTGTTAGGAAAATTCAATACAAAATGCCTAACAATGCCTGCAACTTAGTAGGCTCTCACCCCTCTCCTAAGCAACCTTCTCTTCCACTTTGTGAGTTTATTTCTGGAGTGAGTACCAGTACCAGTAGTCCTGGACCCCATTTCCCAGTCTGCTAAGATCAATAAATGAACAGAAGTAATGGCTTTGACTCCACACAATATTCAAGTCCTTTCAGATGAACCTGTATGGTGACTCTAAGAACATCTCACAGGTCCTTGAAATAAAGTTATATATTGGAGCCCTACCCAGCCATTTGGCAGGAGAGAGCAGAAAAATAAGATCCCTAAGCTTTCTGTACGGAAAGTTTCATATGTTAAATCAACAATGTTCAGATTCCAAACCACCAAGCCAAATTTATCAATAGGACCTACTACCCTAAGAAATAGCTACACTTCTTAGCCTGTGCACTCCCTCATCGACTTTTGTGGATGCCCAGTCATTATGGAGGTTCTTGTGTGGTAATTATACCTATAGTTTGAATACATCCCTTTCAAAACAACATATAATTTGGAGGAAAATCAGTCCCCATAACAAAATGCTACTTACCATCACTCTAGTTACAAGGCTATTCCCAAGAAAGACATTTATAGACTTTGGCTGAGAGAAAGATTGGTTATAAAAAATAAACATCTCTCTCCTATCTGTGCAATAGATGAAGCAAAGATCTTTCCTTTTTTTTCCCCCTAGAAATTGAGTAGGTGAGTGTATATTATCCATGTTCAGACTTGTGGCAAACTTTGTTCATTTTAGTTTTAAAAAGAATCTTCAGAAATATAATTCTTGTCCATCAGCCAGTAACTGCCTACACCTTGTTCTAAGAACAATTAGTTAAAGCTTTATTTTTCTTACCCTATATTAGGCACTTTTGCACCAAAGTGCTTTGACTATGCTCAGAAGTTACAAAATTATTCCATAGAGAAAAAGCCTTTAAACCTAAAGCTAGAATTATTTTTTGAGCAGATAGATGGTAGATGATAGATAGATAGATAGTAGATAGTTTAACACATCTATATTTTGTGTGAATCAGCCAAATCCCAAAATCATTGTTTTTCCAGTCTAAGAAATGCACATTTCCAATGAATCCATAAACAATTGAATCACTTAAACTTTTATGAAACACATAATTCTGAGAAACACAAAGATACAGTGTAATGTAAGGAAATTTTTCATGGTATCCTATGAAAAATTCAAACTGAAATAAAAGCATGATCCATTAACCTTACTTCAAAGCTTACACATTCTCCAAGGTCAAGACTAATGGTGACTTGCAGTTGGTGGAAAGCATCACAGAATATTAGACAGTCTACCAATTGCGAGACTTTGGCAAGTCGTTTTATTCGTTTGAGCCTGTTCTGTCTCCTCTAAATGGGGTGATAATTCCTACCAGGCAAAACTAGCTGAGGATTAAGGTACTGTATATGAGACTACTGTCACAGAGTTAATACTCATAAATGCAGGCCATTACTATTTATTATTGCTGTGATTATTATTGATCTGAATTTCATTTTAGGATAATTTATTTAAGCATTCGTACCATTTCTTATCCAATATCAGTTCATCACAGAAAAAAAAAAAGTGTTCATTGTCAGGGAGTCCTTGTTACCCATTACTCAATAACTAACAAGTAGGTTAGGTTGTTTTCTATCAAAATGTCATATCAAGCCTCAACAAGATTGATCAGATCATTAGCTGTCAGATTACTGTGTTTCATCACGTTGCTATACTTGCTTAAGTATTTTATTTTTTAATCTGAAGATGGTTGCAAGTTTTGCCTGCTTGTCCTTTACAATGAGAACCAATTAAGGATTGCTTTCTTTTTATTTGATTGATGTAACTAGATGAATCATCTGACATAGTAATATGCATAAAGACATAATTTGTATTAAATCATGACACAATGCACTGAAGGTGTACCTAAAATATTGAAATTGATATCCTGTAACAAGAAAAGGATATATCTTATCCAACCTAAAGGTACACCTAAGCAATAAGAGGGAATAAATGAGTGATGGGGTAAACCACCTAAAAATTCAACGTTTGATTTAAATTGACTACTTTTCTCTCTTTTTTTTTTTTTTTTTTTTGCGGTACGCGGGCCTCTCACTGTTGTGGCCTCTCCCGTTGCGGAGCACAGGCTCGGGACACGCAGGCTCAGCGGCCATCGCTCACCGGCCCAGCCGCTCCGCGGCACGTGGGATACTCCCAGACGGGGGCACGAACCCACGTGCCCTGCATGGGCAGGCAGACGCTCAACCACTGCGCCACCAGGGAAGCCCTCTCTATTTTAATTTATAAAACTCTGAATTCTTGAAATGTTATTGCCATTTTATTCATGTGAATTCTTTATAAGTTACTACAATTTAAAGGAATTATTTTTCAATATTAAAATTCACTATCCCATATACCATATCTATATGAAAATTTTAAACTTTTGATAAAACATTAATACCGAAAATATCAAAGAATTAAACGTTTCTTTTTTCATACAGACATTCTGTATCTTTTAGATGAGAAGTTCTGTATTATTTGAACATAAACATACAAAATCAGAAGGAAAAGAAAGTTAAATATCTTAATTTACACCACAAAAGTAAAAATAAATTTTTTAAAAAATAGCTTCAACATCAAATGAACTAAAAGTTTCAACATCTGCAAGTGGTCATGTATTTGACTACACCTAAACTACCCAAGTGTAGGTTTTCATTCCTCTTGTTCAATTTACTGTGTCTTCCTGCCTCGGAGTCTTATACCTCTGTCCCCCCTGCCAGTCCAGACCTCACAGGGACCACAAGGCCATCCATCCCAGAGCCCAGCTATGCTCATGAACAATCTTGCCAAAGCCATCACTGCCTACAAATTCCAGATATTGTGGCTTTGGCCATCTGAACCCAGAATATCTTACCTTCCTTACCTCTTACTATTTCTTAAAACAGTTTTTTTCCAAAGGCTGTTCCTCAAACACTTGTCTGGTTAGACATCTTTCAGAAAGAAACAAAATGAGTTGGGAAGAACTGCGTGCTAACACTGCTCCTGCCTTTTCTTAATATAATAATCTTAGAAAGGAAGTAATAAATTCTATAGTAAAGAAACTTGTGTCTTTTATTTTAATCTAGCATATTAGCATTTTCTTTCTTACCTGACTTTGAAATTAACACACTCAAACAAAACTAACACAGTCACTGTCTCTCTTTTCAAAAATACTTACCAACGTGTTCTACAGACACACTTTAGGAAATTCTGTTCTTAAATTTACCCTGTGCCCCAGGCATATTGAACACATGTCCATTCTTGGATTACACGTGTGCTTTGACACTGTGCCACCTCTACTGCCGCTTAGTGACTTGTACATATATCTTATTTCTCCTACTATGCTGGAAGTTTTTGAGGATCAGGTTACATCTACTTAATTTTATAAAACAAAGCTTTGAGTGTCATAAACACAGCAGAAATATTCATATTTGTAACCTTAATGAATGCATGGTCAGACCTTACTGAGGGCAAAGACTTCTAGGGTGGAAAGATGAGAATTAGGGGACTCTGGAGAACACGTGAGGAAAGGCCAGTGAATGATAATAGAGCAGACAGAAGCTCTCTCAGCCTTTATGTAGCCAGGAGAAGAATATTGCTTATACCCTTGATGATGGGATGAGACCCAAGTACAGCTTCTTTGCTTACAACATAGAGGATGAAGCAGTAAAACTAGTTAAAGAAAAAAAAAAACCCTGCAGGATACAGCAGGGCTCTTCAAATGAGGGACACTATTTTGAAAAGGTAGGAATTTTAAAGAAATAAATTCCAGATTCTCGACTTCTGTATATATTCTGCCTGAAAATTAATCTGCCTGTGGAGCCAGTGAAGTTCAGGTTCTCCCTTCCTCCCTCCCTTTCACACTGAACCAGCTTTCCACGTGACAAAAGGAAGTCACAGCCCTCTTATGGCTCATTGCCTCCCAAGGCATACATCTTCCACAGCAGCATAGGGACCACTTTGCTGTTGCTTTAATCAAGGCATCATAATCAGCACTCTCACTCATCCACAAAATTTGACATTTTATATTTAATAATGATATGTATAAATTTATAAGATGTTTATACTGTTTTAATCAATTGTATGTTAACATTTATAACAATAACGCAAAGCAGGTAAAAGTTTAATACTTGAAGCCTTTGGTTATATGACAAAAATAATTTCAATTTTTAAATGATCTTTGTTGCAAAGGAGTATTATATGATAGGGTAATAAATAAGTCTTTCAGGCATAAAAGTATATTACATTAGGATAAAATTCTTTGCAGAAAGTGGAATGGAAGTACAGGCTCAAGGAGAAAAAAAGAACAATGTAAAATTTCCAATGATTACATTAGATCTTATATATTTATAATATATACCTATATATCTTTAACAGATATGGTTATCAAACTACTTATGTTTTTTGTATTGCTTAAAATACGTTTAAAAGAGTGATGAAAATTTTTAAATTTCTTAATGTCAATATTTATAATATACTGGTAATTACATACTCTCTATTTCAAAAAGTTTTCAATTGATTATGAAAACTGATGAATATCTATTTTAAAATGTGTGATGGGTACATTTTTAAAGTATTTTTTAAAGAGCTATGTGGGCAAAAAAGAAACCACAGGCTTAAGGCTAAAAGGAAGAGGTTTGAGGTTAACTGGCTACCACTCTACTTCTAAATTAGAAAAAACTGAAAAGAAGAAAAAGAAAAGAAACAGCTACTGTTTGTGGGTACACACATATACACACACCCTACTTCCCTCATTATACCTAGGCCCCATCCTTTGCCTATCTCCTCTACCAGCTCCACCTCTGACATGCCTGGTGGTAAAGCCAAGCGTTTCATTCTCTGGCAAGAACCAAAGACCAAGAACCTTAAATTACTCCAGAGCAGTGACCTATAGATGTGACCCAGTGTCCACCCTAGAATGAGCCACTCTCATGAAGCTAGAGGCTGCAACAGGCAATGGAGACCCCCAAGGAAGTGACAGCAAGGACATTGACCAGGTGGGGGAAGCCCCTGGAGGGAGCACACCTGAGTTAAGTGTACGAAGGTATTTTGAGCGAAAACTGCAATAGCCACTTCAGAAGCTGAACAGTCCCAGAACAATGCTGTGACTGGTGGCAGGAAGCAGCTCCACCCAAGACCTGAAAGATGGAGCAGTCAGGTGTGTAGACAGATCGAGTTGAATACTTGTGAGACCTTTTGAGGGCCTTGTGAGGAAGGAGAGACTGGGCTGTGGTGACACAGAGTGGGACTCTGAGCCAGAGGACATGGTGATATGGCCCTGAGGCCAATGTCTGTGGTCCTTGACTCCTATTGTCTAAGGCTGAAGACCTCCGTGACTGTGTGGGCCACACTTATATCTTTTGTTCTGAAAATCCCCCTTAGAATCACCTTCACTATGTCCTTGTGAATCCAGGTATCAAAATCACACAGAGGGTTAAGAAAGTATTCACTTAATTAAGGTTTAAATATTCACAATGGAGGAAATAAAACAGCTTGAGATGCTAAAATATTTCATGTTGATTTACCACATTAAACAAATTCTGAAGGTAACTGCTTGATCTTTCATTTCATTTTCCTGTGCAGACCTGGCTGCCTCTAACTGAGGGGGAAACACGAGGCCACACAGGTTCAGTGCCTTTGCAGACTTCAGGATTGCAGATTCAGTCTTCAAGAGCCACCATGGACAGAAACAATAGGAGGAGTGATCCAAGTGTTTAGTTTCATCAAAATATGTTAGAAACAATGTTTTTCTCTCTGATTAACACACAAGTACACACATTTTCAGATAGTTACCAAGAGGCAAGTTCATTTAAGATGGTTGATGTTTCTTTCTCCACACAAAATAGTCAAGAAAGTAATCTTTTGAAATTTCTGACCAAAGGCAAGTTCTCTGGAGTTCCCTTGGATAAATGTTTGTCTCCACCTGGGGACTGCATGCTGTGACTTGGAGAAATGAGCACTCCCCTGGAATCAGATGACCTCAATTCCAACCTAACTCTACCATTTGTTATTTGGTTACCGTAGCACCTCAGATACTTCCTCTGTAAAATGAAGCTAGTGTCTGCCTCAAGGGGTTGTAAAAGTAAAATATAGGTAAAATTGGAGTCAATGTTAATTTTCTTCCTTTCTTTTTCACACCTGAAAGGTATTATCCCCGCATTAAGTGCTTGGATTTGAATTGGCCTCCACCTGAGAGCAAAAGAACAATGAACTGAAATAAAAGGTTAAGCTCATTTTTACTGGTTGAACAAAAAGACCATTAGAAAAAGCAAAAACCTGCAAATTATATGAATCTAGGTTAATTGTTCAGGAGCTTTTTCTCATTGCAGTGAAGACTCTAAAACTTAAGTCACTTTCATTTATGAATATTAAATCAAATACATCTAATTTAGCCTAAATTTATATCCCAGCATAAGTAATTGAGTCATATAATGTGTCACATAGGAATATTAATTTTTTTAAGTGAAGGAATACCAGGAGGATGATTTGATTTTAAGGAACTAAGTTTTAGTTTTTAGAAAGCAACTAAAGACTACAGAAATGTCAGTAGAAAATATTTTAGGCAAAAATAATAATAACAATAATAGTGATAAGTAGCTAAGATTTACTGATACTTATTATCAGGTACTAACTGAGTACTAATATGCTACAGACATTGGTAGGGAGCTTTTATATATATTAACTCCTCTCAGCCCACAACAACCCTACAAAATAGGCATTATTGTTGTTGTTGTTATTCTGTTGTTGTTATTATTGTTATCATTGTTGTTGTAGTTGTTATTATTGTTGTTGTTCTGTGTGAATGAAGAGCTTGAGGCCCAGAAAGTTCCCCCAACTAGAAGGGGAAGGATCTAGAAAGCAACCCCAAAGTCGGCTTGCTTAACTGCTAACAGGTGATACTACTGTAAATAGTTTGTGAGGACTGAGGAAACTGAAAATAAAAAGTAAACTGTCAAAGGGATTTTTTTCCTGATTGTCTTCTTACTCCATGTCCCCATGGGGCTGATATAAGCACAGATCTTTTGTTAGAACCAAGAAAAGGAGCATATTCTGCCTAAATCAATTTTATTAGTGCCAGTTTAGTTACTCTTTTAACAGTATGATTTGAAACACTTGTGAACATAAAAACTGGTAAGATTTTCATTGTTTTCATTTTTACTGGGGAGAAAGACAATGTCAATATAATACAAATATAATTGAGAAATTTTAAAATGTACACCTATTTTTATTTTATTATACTAAATAAACCCTTTAGCATGTTATAAAATACATGTTATAATAATAGGTTTCCACTTACCAAGAAATGGTAACAAATTTCTATAATATTCAAGACATGAAAATGTAGAGAGATGGCAAATAAAATCCTGGCTTTATGATTATTATTGTTGTTGTTGTTGTTTCTATTTCCAAATTTGTGTTACTTTTCTCAGGAATTGTAGCCTGTTTAAGAAAGTGAATCCTACTTGCCTTGAGCAAAACAATCATCTCTCATCCATGCTTAGGATTTCAATATGATCATCTGATGTTCAGTAACACTTTGAAAATTCAGCTTGGGTGACTGTCAAGTTCTACACTCGTGTCTGGGAGCCCTCTCTAACTTGAAACACCATTTGTAGGTCTCCAGCAATCAAGTACACACACCTTCATAGAAAGGGAGTGACAAAGGTTGATGAGTTTATCTAGAGTAATAAAAGGAAAACTCAAAACAACATAATCTCTGTTTCAAGGAATCAACTCAAATTTAATAGAACAACTGCATACCAATGGTGATAATAAAAGCAACAACCAAATAAACATTATTTAATGTCATAAACACTATTTAGACTTGGCCTAAAATTCCTAAAGACAGTGTCCATTTTGGATCTACACCAAATTCAAAATTCTTTTAGCTGTCAAGCAATTTTTGGTGCTTTCCATGTGCCAATGATGAGATAGGCACCAGGATCAAGTGGATAATTAGTAAACAGACACAGTCTCTGACCTAGTGGAGTTTATAGCCTATGTCTGTTCACCCTGAAAGAGACTGGACTGGATGAGAGAGACCAAGAAATAATAAACAGTGGTAAGATGATGAAGTGAGATGGGAGAAACAAGAGTAGAAAAAGGCAGTCAGTCAGAAAAGAGCGAGAGTGACATAACAGAATACATTTAAAAGTGAGAAAGAGAAACGTTGCCCCCAAAGACTCAGCCCTGCTTTATTCATTGATCTGAAAGAACCCTTCTTATAGCTTTTTTTATAATACCAAAACCCTTCATTATTGCAGCAATCTTCATAAGGAGCCTAACTTTATATTCTTAGATTAATATTTATAGTTTCTAAGGCAAATAGTAAGTTCCCATATTTTATATTATCTTTTTCATTTAAACTAACATGCTACAGAGATCAAGATCTAACAATGAGGTTATAAAAAATGAAAAACTGTAAATGTCAGCTCCTTATGAGGCCATAATAGACTGATACTGCACCAACAACATGTGTAGAAACAATACACAGAGTATACGTATATTTTAATTACTCTTATATCATCTGTATTATAGTTTAGAAAAATACTATAAGCAGGAATAAACAAAATTAATTTTTGTGTAGCTATAAAAATTATTTATTTCTAAAATGGATAGTTTTTTGCTGTTAAATATGTATATTATGTGTAGTGCATAACTCTATACATTATATACCTCATATATTTAACAGTGAAAAGCTATGATTATTTATAAAAGAACATTTTTAGTCATTAGATGCCTATGTCATTTGATTCATTGAAATTTTAAGACATCTTTATTGTAATAAAATTACCTGATAGCATATATAATATTCCCCCATTCCTTTATAACCCTTCCTTCAATAATTAATTAGAAAAATGAATTTTAATTTTTACTATAAGGTAAATATTTTGTGAAAATAATGTTAAATCTCTCTCAGACAAAAATTTTTACATAGTTTGCTTTAATCATAATTATGGAAACTGTGACTAAAGCAATATGCATTATACAAAGAAAGAAAGAAAGCTAGCTATAGCATAGGCTCAGTATCTCTAGTGTGTTATCAAAGATGGTTTAAATTGGATCCTCTAGCATTGGATAACCTAGATAAAATCAGTGCAGGAAATTCAATGGAATGAAAAAAACATGATCCCGGATATCTTAGAGAGTACAGCCTAATGAGAGGAATAGCAAGATCAAGAATATATCTCTATATTTGGGCATTTAGGGAAAGAACAGAAATGGCTATTTGAGAATGACTCAGCCTCCAACCCATATGCTATACACAGTTTATGAAACATTTCACATAAGATATAACTTTGGTGCTATAATCTTAAATTAGTGTGGAGTTGATGCTACTCCAAACCTGCCTCATTGGGTAGTTACATATTTCTTAGATGCCACTAGTTATAAGAAATATTTTTTTAAGTTCTGCTAAGAATGAAAAAAACACTGCCAATTAAAGATAACATGCCCTTGTTTGTAAACTACATCGCATTTCCAGAAATACTAAAGTATGAAAAAAATGTGCATCCTGGAATCAGTGAAATTCAATAAAGAAAATCTCACTCAAATTGTCCTCTGGTCTAGCCTTTTCATTTTTAATCCTTCCCCAGTGTCCTAAGCTGGTTCATGATCCATACCCAGCATCAGAATAGTAGCAAGTCTCCTTTACTAAATTCTGAATAGTCTGCCCCTCTTTTTGCCAACAGAGCCACTTCAGAGGACATCTTTAATCATACCTTAATACCTTTTCCCTGACAGCTCCTCATTTCTACAGCAAGATCTGTACAATCCTTGAGACTAAGGAAGCTCATGCTTTTCTAAAGTGCTTCCTGCCAAATGTCTCGTTACTACCCGTGTAGTGGACTGGTATTGTCACAAAGATAACACTGGAGTGACTGACAGAAAGAGAAGAACACAAGTTACCTTGACAGAAATAAAGCGCATGCAAGAACGTGTTGCCTGAAGTTAGAGGATGCAGAACAGGAAACATAGGCTTCCCAGGCCCTCAAATCCCCACAATGTTCCCTGTTGACTGTGATACCACCTGGTTGGAGTAAAGATCCTCTCGTTGGATGTTCAATCCCCTCCTGTCCTCCAGCTGACCACCAACTATGCTGAAGACCCTAGGTATGCGGTACCTGCTAGTCCAAAGGGTGTGATGAACAGTACAACTCTAGCACACCCCTGAGTAATGACTGCAAGACCAGGTAAAACAAAGATCAATTCGTCAGATATAACATCCCCCAATGGAACTATGTTTTGAGCTAGAGATGGCTCCTTTATCCCATTGTATATATTTTATTTCCAATTCTACAGGAAAAGACATCTTTTATGCTGAATGTTATCATAAGTCTCTCTCATTGAATAGGCGTAGGGAGACTTTGTTACATCCAATGTGACACATACGGGATTGTCCTGTCCACAGCAGAACAGGGCATTGATATTTCTATGTCTAACCATTTCAAGTCTACTTACAAGTAGAGTAATCCATACAGTTCAAAGTGTGGAACATACTGGCTGTTGGAATTTTGATTCCTTAGGTAAAATTTACTGATATTCTAATAGCACTTTATTAAAGAGAGAGAAAAAAATGGCCATTTTGAATCACAGGAAGTTCATTTCTAGCACTTACACAGAGAAATCTGTAAAATGACTAGTGAGAGGAAAATATGTCTCACAAGGAATGAATCTTACCTCTGAATTCTTTCAGTTCTGTCCTCACACCAAGAAAACTAATCATTAGGGATAAATGCCTACACTTTTATTTTCAGATTTAGTAATGAGAAACCTGTTATTTCTTTCACTCCATGGATGAGACAGAAAATATTTTCTTGGAGTCTAATAACATAAACTATTCTGCTGATTTTTCAAATTGTGGGGAAATACCTATATTTTATTGTAAATGGAGAATAAATGATGAGTCACAGAAGTAAAAAAAGATTTCAAAATTCTGCTTTGGTTACAGGTAAGACCAAGGACAACCTGATTCAACATGTAGTGACTATAAATAGTCCTAAGAGGATTCTGGCACAGCTAGGGTTTGGACCCATTTCTGTATGTGTCACTGTGGGGTGGCAGCGGAGGGTATACTCATTGACCTTTGTCATTTTCCTACACCTCTGGCCTGGGGAGATAGCACCAAATGGACCACATGGAATGGGTTTCCCAACAAGAAAAGAGAGAGCAGATACTGGAAGAGTGCTGGACAGACATTAACAATAGACTTTTCCCTAAGAGATCTTTTAGTGATATGGGTCCATCATCAACTCTAAATCCCTTGTTTGTCGCTTGAGTCTCTTCCACTTACTGAACTCTCCTGACAAGTGGCAGTGTGGTAATACTCCCTTCCAATGTCAGTACAGTGAATATGCTGCCACATACAACTCTAAACATTCTATCATATATTAACGCATATATGTGGAACCTATAGAAATGGTACAGATGAACGGGTTTGCAGGGCAGAAGTTGAGACACAGATGTAGAGAACAAACATATGGACACCAAGGGGGGAAAGCGGAGGGGGGGGGTGGTGGTGTGATGAATTGGGAGATTGGGATTAACATGTATACACTGATGTGTATAAAATGGATGACTAGTAAGAACCTGCTGTATAAAAAAATAAATAAAATTCAAAAATTCAAAAAAAATAATAAAGTGTACATAGAATTCAATGGTAAAAAAAAAATGCTGGAGTAGCAATTTTCATTAAAAAAAAATAATAATAACCCAAACATTCAGAGATCAGCAACCTCCACCTGATTTCAGCTACAATGTTAGCTTAATATTTCTACATGGTATTGACTCCTGATCCATGGAGTAGAAACATAGCAATGCATTAACTACCATCAACTAATTATTGTTTAATAACTGAAAGACAATCTATTTCCAATGACTTAGATGCTTGTCCCAGATCTATAGCATTCCCTCTCGGTATTTTCAGTTTTGCAGGGTTTTATCTCAAGATAATTTTTGATCATCTTTTACACTGGATGCTGAGAGCATTTTTTATCTTTGCTTTAGTTAAATTATATTTATGGTGCATTGAGAATTCTGATATACCAAAAATTTACTGAGACGCATAGAGATATATCATTTTCTTGTCTTCTGAGAAAGCTTGTCTATATTGTTAAATGTAGATTAAATATATTTTAACAAAAAGTGATTGAGAACTATCATTGGTAAATAATAAGATATAAATAGGAAAACACTGAAAATTAACATAGTTATTAAATAGGATTAATTATTATTAACAGACTACTCATTTGGAAGCTCAAATCCAATTTATGTAACTGCTTGACTAGATATATTCTTTACTTTGATATGGTAAGAATATAATAATTCACTGTTTTTTCATGCTGATCAAGCTCTTAGGATTATAGTTTATATTTCAGACAATTAAAAACGCCAAAAGGTCAGATCAGAAATAAATGAAAAAGAAATGAAGGAAACAATAGCAAAGATCAATAAAACTAAAAGCTGGTTCTTTGAGAAGATAAACAAAATTGATAAACCATTAGCCAGACTCATCAAGAAAAAAAGCAGGAAAACTCAAATCAATAGACTTAGAAATGAAAAAGGAGAAGTAACATCTGACACTGCAGAAGTACAAAGGATCATGAGAGATAACTACAAGCAACTATATGCCAATAAAATGGACAACCTGGAAGAAATGGACAACTTCTTAGAAAACCACAACCTTCTAAGACTGAACCAGGAAGGAATAGAATATATAAACAGACCAATCACAAAAACTGAAATTGGACTGGGATTAAAAGTCTTCCAACAAACAAAAGCCCAGGACCAGATGGCTTCACAGGTGAATTCTATCAAACATTTAGAGAAGAGCTAACACCTATCCTTCTCAAACTCTTCCAAAATATAGCAGAGGGAGGAACACTCCCAAACTCATTCTACGGGGCCACCATAACCCTGATACCATAACCAGACAAAGATGTCACAAAGAAAGAAAACTAGAGGCCAATATCACTGATGAACATAGATGCAAAAATCCTCAACAAAATACTACCAAACAGAATCCAACAGCACATTAAAAGGATCATATCCCATGATCAAGTGGGATTTATCACAGGGATGCAAGGATTCTTCAATAAATGCAAATCAATCAATGTGATAAACCATATTAACCAATTGAAAGAGAAAAACGATATGATCATCTCAATAGATGCAGAAAAAGCTTTTGACAAAATTCAACACCCATGTATGATAAAAACCCTCTGGAAGTCGGCATAGAGGGAACTTACCTCAACATAATAAAGGCTGTATATGACAAACCTACAGCCAACATTGTTCTCAGTGGTGAAAAACTAAAACCATTTCCTCTAAGATCAGGAACAAGATAAGGTTGTCCACTCTCACCAATATTATTCAACATAGTTTTGGAAGTTTTAGCCACAGCAATCAGAGAAGAAATAGAAATAAAAGGAATCCAAATCAGAAAAGAAGAAGTAAAGCTGTCACTGTTTGCAGATGACATGATACTTTACATAGAGAATCCTAAAGATGCTACCAAAAATCTACTAGAGCTAATCAATGAATTTGGTAAAGTAGCAGGATACAAAATTAATGCACAGAAATCTCTTGCATTCCTATACACTAATGATGAAAAATCTGAAAGAGAAATTAAGAAAACACTCCCATTTACCATTGCAACAAAAAGAATAAAATATCTAGGAATAAATCTACCTAAGGAGACAAAAGACCTGTATGCAGAAAACTATAAGACACTGATGAAAGAAATTAAAGATGATACCAACAGATGGAGAGATATACTATGTTCTTGGATTGGAAGAATCAACATTGTGAAAATGACTCTACTACCCAAAGCAATCTACAGATTCAAGGCAATCCCTATCAAACTACCACTGGCATTTTTCACAGAACTAGAACAAAAACTTTCACAATTTGTAGGGAAACACAAAAGACCCCAAATAGCCAAAGCAATCTTGAGAACGAAAAACAGAGCTGGAAGAATCAGGCCCCCAGACTTCAGACTATACTACAAAGCTACAGTAATCAAGATAGTATGGTAGTGGCACAAAAATAGAAATATAGATCAATGGAACAGGATAGAGAGTCCAGAGATAAATCCACACACATATGGTCACCTTATTTTTGATAAAGGAGGCAAGAATATACAATGGAGAAAAGACAGCCTCTTCAATAAGTGGTGATGAGAAAACTGGACAGCTACATGTAAAAGAATGAAATTAGAACACTCCCTAACACCATATACAAAAATAAACTCAAAATGGATTAAAGACCTAAATGTAAGGCCAGACACTATAAAACTCTTAGAGGAAAACATAGGCAGAATACTCTATGACATACATCACAGTAAGATCCTTTTTGACCCACCTCCTAGAGAAATGGAAATAAAAACAAAAATAAACAAATGGGACCTAATGAAACCTAAAAGCTTTTGACAGCAAAGGAAACCATAAACAAGACAAAAAGACAACCCTCAGAATGGGAGAAAATACTTGCAAATGAAGCAACTGACAAAGGATTAATCTCCAAAATTTACAAGTAGCTCATGCAGTTCAATATCAAAAAAACAAACAACCCAATCCAAAAATGGGCAGAAGACCTAAATAGACATTTCTCCAAAGAAGATATACGGATTGCCAACAAACAAATGAAAGGAAGCTCAACATCACTAATCATTAGAGAAATGCAAATCAAAACTACAATGAGGTATCACCTCACACCAGTCAGAATGGCCGTCATCAAAAAATCTAGAAACAATAAATGCCGGAGAGGGTGTGGAGAAAAGGGAACACTCTTGCACTGTTTGTGGGAATGTAAGGTGATACAGCCACTATGGAGAACAGTATGGAGGTTCCTTAAAAAATTAAAAATAGAACTACCGTACAACCCAGCAATCCCACTACTGGGCATAGACCCTGAGAAAACCATAATTCAAAAAGAGTCATGTATCACAATGTTCATTGCAGCACTATTTATAACAGCCAGGATATGGAAGCAATCTAAGTGTCCATCGACAGATGAATGGGTAAAGGAGATGTGGCACATATATACAATGGAATATTACTCAGCCATAAAAATAAACGAAATTGAGTTATTTGTAGTGAGGTGGATGGACCTAGAGTCTGTCATACAGAGTGAAGCAAGTCAGAAAGAGAAAAACAAATACCGTATGCTAACACATATATATGGAATCTAAAAAAAAACCCAATTCTTGTGAAGAACCTAGGGGCAGGACAGGAATAAAGACACAGATGTAGAGAATGGACTTCAGGACACAGGGAGGGGGAAGGGTAAGCTGGGACAAAGTGAGAGAGTGGCATGGACATATATATATATATATACACTACCAAATGTAAAATCGATAGCTAGTGGGAAGCAGCCACATAGCACAGGGAGATCAGCTCAGTGCTTTGTGACCACCTAGAGAGGTGGGATAGGGAGGGTGGGAGGGAGACGCAAGAGGGAGGAGATATGGGGATATATGTACATGTATAGCTGATTCACTTTGTTATACAGCAGAAACTAACTCAACATTGTAAAACAATTATACTCCAATAAAGATAGTTTTTTTTAAAAAAAAAGGAATGCCAGACGTTTTATCATATATCTATCTGTTAGGATCGCTTCAGTAACAAGGGAAAACAAGCATCTAACTTAAACTGGCTTAAATTTGAAAGAATTTACTGACTCACCCACCCAAAGGACCAAAGTAGGATAAGCTTTAGTTTGACTTAATTAAGAGAGCTTTCTACTTAATACTCTTTTGTGGATCAGCATTATATTGATGCTGTAGCAGTCTGGGCCTCACGTCTCTGCAGGAAAACATGTAAAAGAGAAATCATTTCCAAGTTTCCCTGGAAGCAAGATCAACTTTTCCAGGAGCCTTCAGCAAACTTTTCTCATACTCTTTAACCCAAATTGTACCAAAGGCCCATTTCTAAACTAATAATTGATAAATATCTTTAACAAGTCATGTTCACCCCTAGAGCTTGGCAAAGGATCAGCTACTCCTTATGCAAGTAGTTTTAATGAGCTGCATTAAATCACACATCTTACAGGAAGAAAAAAGGGCAAAATGTTGGGTAGGCAACCAACTACTGCCTTAGGATGAAGTTCAGTCAATATATTTTGCTAGAGAACATGGATGGACTTACTTAGTTTAGAAGCGTGTTCAGTATGTTGGCTTTCCTGACCTCCTGTATGCTATATTATCCTAACTGACCGTGGGAATTTGCTATAGGCATCATCCTTGGAGTCTTGCCAACACATAGCATGAATCTTGTGTTCAGGTGGTATAAAGAAAAGGTAGGATAAGCTCAGTCAGCCTCTCCTTTCCATTGTTATCTTTGCTTCATCTATATAAAATAGTCTTGATTTGTTCAATTTGGTTCAAAGTCTCAGGGATTTCAGAAACGTAACCATGTATTTAACTTTTTTGAGTTGTGGAGGGAATTTTTTCACTGTAAGAACAATATCATCACTCATAATGAAATCAAATTTAAAAATCACTAGTAAGTCACTTTTCTAACTCAATTTTTATTAAAATTATGACCTCATTTTCTCTACTAAATACATTATAAACATCTCTGTATATTGTGATACAGTTTCCATACCCCTATTCTTAATTCCTTCATAAAATTTTGACAAGTTCATGTATATAACTGACAATATTTAACTGGAAAATTAATTTAAATTTAATTCTAAAATATTTGGCTGTTTCCTACATTTTTCATTGTTTTCATGATTTGAGGGGGCTAATTCCTTATTTTCAACCTATCCTAGAAATGTCATTGTTCCCATGAGACAAAGATGGCAGAATGACTGCCTATTTCTCCATCTGAATGCCACTTTTAGACAATAGACTCTACATCCAGATAAAAGAAAGAAGCATTTCATGATATGATACAGACAAGGAACACACTGTATTTAATTTGAATCATTCAGAAGGAAATTGTACTAGACTATGAACCAGAAGATATACTGCAGTGTAATGCTTGGGAAGTCTCAAAGAGGCTTCTTACCTTCTTTAAATTTAGCCCATTCATATAACATGATGCCCAAGTATAAAATGAGAAAAATAGTCACTGCCCCCCCCTCCGCCGCCAGGAGACAGGGAGATTGTTTGATAGTGCATTGTAATTTTTGAAATAATATTTATTTTTCTGCTTATAAAAGTAATGCATGCTCATTGTGGACTTTTTTTAAATTCAGGAAAAATATATAAAAGCAAATATAAGCTACCTGTAAATGTACAGTTCAGAAATAACTTTTAATATAAACTTTAAAGTTGTTTCTACAATTTGTATTTTTAATGGTATAAAATTAGACATAGTTCTGTACACTCCCTTTGACACTTCATATTGTGAGTGTTGATTTCAAGCAGTAGCATACCAATTCAAAATTGAGTGACATACATCAGGGGAAAAAAAAAGAAAAGGGAACCTGAATAATGAGTTTGTGGATCTAACTGTGAACTTGCAAGAACTTCAAGAAACAGAACAAATGAAAGGATTCTAGAGGAAATGAGAATATGGGACATTTCACATGACAGATGATCTGTTTTCTTCAATAAATAAGTGGCGTGGGAAAAAAGGAGAACTATTGCAGATAAAAAGAGACATTAGATACCTAACAACCAAGTGTGATATGTGGACCCTGTATGGATTTCAACTTAACAGAGCCATATGTTTAAAGGCATTTTTGAGGCAATTTGGAAAACCCAAATATGGACTGAATATGGAGTCTATCTGAATGTAATCCTCACTAGATGATATTAAGGAATTATTGCTCATTTCATTACATTTCATAGACAATTGCACTGTGCTATGTTCTCTAAAAACACTATTTCTTGTTAAAGATGCACACTGAAGTATTTACTGGTAAAGTAATACAATTCCTGGGATTTACTTTCTAATATTCCAGCAAAAAGGGGGAGGGGAAAATAATTAACAAGATTGGCAAAATGTTGATTATTGTTTAGGCTGAATGAGGAGGGATCATTATATATTCTCTCTACTTTTGAGTTATGTTTAAATTTTTCTATAATAAAAAGATGTTTTATTGTTAAAAAAAATTGAGTGACATATTATGATAGACTGCACATCATGTGAAGGTAACAAAAAAAATGATCTTCAATATACCTACATCAAATATTTCTCTACAAAGTAAGCAAAGCAAATTTCTTTGATGTGATCACCAGGCAGCAGTCACAGAAGCAGTGGATTCTTGATGTTGTTCTCTTACCCAGAGACACTAAAAATGCAGGGCACACAGTGAGTCACCAGGATGGGCTCATTCCCCACTAATGCTGCATATTCCTATACATGTATAATATGAGACAGACAATCATCTGTGTATTCTAAGAACTTTAGTTTTAAGTGAAAACCCTAGGGTCAGAACTCCACACAACACCTGTCCATTTACCCACTGAGCATTCACCTGAGGATGTGTTTATCACCACCAGGTATCTAGTCTGACAGGCTCGATCCCAGCCATCTGGCTTGAGTCTAAAGCCCCAACCCAGGGACTAGAGCCACCTATCCCCACTACAGCACTCTGACAAAATGTTTTTTTAATTATTTTTTCTTTTTGCCTTTTTTTTTTTGGCTGCTCCGTGCGGCTTGTGGGATCTCAGTTCCCTGACCAGGGGAACCTGGGCCCTCGGCAGTGTAAGCACGGAGTCCTAACCATTGGACTTCCAGGAAATACCCCAAAATGTTTTACATAGTGTTACCTTAGAAAGACAAGGCAAAGGACCAGAAATCTACCTGTCTGAAAATAAAACTTTTCAGTACCTTGTGGACACCTTTGCAATTCATGTAGATGATTGGCCCGGTAAAAGCAGTCTGGAAATAAAGTAGAAGATTGTCTTTTTATTTGCTTCTACAAAATGATGTAGGCTTCTCCCTAAGATTTGGGAAAATATTCTATGTTCCGTGTGCACATGGGTGTGACAATTGCCAATGCAAAAAAGTATACATGGTTTCCCTTCCCACACAGTGACAGCAATGTGGATGCTTCTGTGTGCGAGGGTGATGCAGTTGGAAGCATCACTATTGCCAACTCTTATCTCTCCCTTGACCTATTTTTGCAATACTTCTTTTTCATCAATTTTAGTTGGGCATATGTGCATAGTCTGCCCTCTTGGATTGGAATTTCTCTTCTGTTGAATTTTTATTGTGACCACTCATGAAAACTGCATGGCAGGATTTGGAATCAGAACTGGAGGCTCAGTCTTCACTCTACTACATAGCTGTGTGGCTTTAGACAAGTGACTAAATGTCCCTAAGCCTCAGTTTCCTTATGTGAAAGTGGAGTAACAGACCTTCTTATGTTGGAGTTATTTTGAGGTTCCAGAGAGATTATGTTTATCTGAAAGTTTACTCACTAAAATACAAAAGTAATCATAGCTTCCATGCTTAAACCATTGAATGGCTCCTCTCAATTTATAATAAGATCCTAAATACTTCCGGAGTCCTTCATTATCCTGCCTCATTTCTACCCAGCCTCATCTCCTACATCTCCCTGCTGGCACTCCAGACACACTAGCCACTTCATTCAGTCATTTCATTTTCAAAATAAATGGGGGAAAAAGTCAATTTGGCTATCTTTTCAAAACATCTGCAACCTCTAGGCAAGGTCTTCCAAAGTTTGCATCCAAAATGGCCTTTCAAGGTATGAATCACAATCGCCACGTCTATGCATGCTATTCTGCAGATACTGAGAAAAATCCTTTGGCTACCAAAACGTCATATTAATATCAGTGATCTTGGAATTATGACTTTATGTCTGGCCTTTATAAAAGATCATTTACTCATTTCAAAACTGCTTCTAACTCAACAGGTGTTGTGCCCCGTTTAACATTCAGAGTGAAGTCAACAGCAGACGGATAAACAGCTTGGCATCTGGCTTTGCTGCAGAACTGCCAAGAGAAGCCCAAGCATCCTGCATCACCTGCCTTTTCTAAGGTTTCTGTTGTCATACGAATGGCTCATTTTGTGGCTCCAGCAATGCTTGAAATTGGCTGTCTGGTATCACAGAATGCCTGACCCTGACCAAGGGGCAAATGTCAAACCATGCCAGAATACACAGCTTGGTTTCAAAATGACTAGCAAAATTCACTTCTTAGGAGAAGGGCATTGTGCAGATTTGATGCCAAGATCTATGGAAAATTATTCTATGCTTAATTTGAAAGTTCACTCTTCTGCTTGCTAGTCAGCCATTGTAAATATTAAAGTTATGGAAATATACCCACTACTTTTATCCTTTCTCCCACCGTTTGTCACTTCCATTCCTCAAAAACTTAAATGGAAATACAAAGCACTCAATGTAGTCTGATTTTGCTGTGAATTTGTCTTAGGTTGGGTTCCCTAGAAGCAGCACTTGAACTGGGTATTCTTGGGCAAGTGATCTATTAAGGGAGTGCTTTCAAGAAACTAAAGGAAACAGGCTGGGCAGGGGAAGAAGCTGGACAATGATGTAGCTTCAGGAGCAGCCTAGCCTCAGACTGGTTCCACAGGGACCTTGGGAGCATGAATTGAACCTCATAGATTAGTTCAACTAGAGGCAAGGGGGTGGGCTATCACCCTCCCATGTCAGCCAATCATTAGCCTATGGCATTTTTCAGGCAAGTTGGCTCGTATCAGCCAAGAGCCAACCTCCAGAAGAATGCATCTATGAGCTCTGAGCAGCCAACACCTACAGCATGTGGGGATGGTTGCAGCAACCTAGTAAAGGGGATCTGGGCAGCGCACCAAAGACTGTACCCACTCCATAGGCTTATTATATTCCTCCCATAAATCTTTGTCATTATAATTATTATGATATTTTTATGACCATATTGTTTTTGGTAAGGAAGCCTAAAGACAAGTAAGAATGATCTTTGAGTTCTAAGCTGGGCTGTACCTATTTCAGTCTCATAAAAGTAGCAAGAAACTGAGAATGTGGAAAAGATGTAATTTACTTTTACCCCAGCAATTTACAGATAGCTGATCATGGTCTATAGGAAACTCAAGCAAAGGATATGTAACAGGTTTTTTTTTCCTAAACCATTTTATTTCCATTCTGCTATTGTTATTGCAAAGGATTATTCTTAGAAAACAAATAAATTAAAAGCTAACCTGTTCTTCAACGCTCAAAACCTGTGATGACAAAACAATGATTTATCTCACCAGTTAGAATTCAGTAAAATTCATCTTTATTTCACCTTAGCTAATCCAGAACTTCAATTCTGAATGCAAACTATAGTGCATTCGGTGGCATTTTACTGGGAAATAGTTTTATTATTAAAGTCCAGTGATTTAGACAGCTATTCAATTCCTATTATCCTTGTGTTTTGTTTGAAAGCTTTCAAACACCCAGTAATGACTGTTGCCAAAGTTCTCATATCCAAATACTCAGGAGCATTTTTCCTCTCTTTTACCAGATTCTTTCAAGCTTAAATACATAAAGAATTTGGATTTTACTTCTCAACTAACATTTTGTTTTATTTTGTTTCATCCTGCTGAGGACACAAGGGCACTAACTGGCCAGACCTAAAAAATGTATACTGTGGGTAAACACATATGCAGACAATCTTGATACTACATCAATGAATGCCTTGGGCAATACTGCAGACATAATTTAACATTACAGAACACGCATAAATGAATGAATCAACAGCTTAACCTGGGACCATAAACTATCAAGAAGTAGAGAAATAGTCTCCATAGCTTAACCTTCCCAAGTATGCTGGAAGCAAAGAAAGCTTTACCTTGAAGATAATGAAACTTTAATTTCAGTGCCCTTCCCTTGCTCCCGTTTTGTTCAAACCCTGGGAACGACCCTACAACATTTTCACACATTCATCTATTTTTTTTTTAATTTTGCAGAAGCAATATATTTGATTCCTTTTTTTAAAGAGGCCCCCCAAATTATAAATTTCACGTCCTACAAAACTTGGATTCTGCCATGCTTACCCATTACCCGGACCACGTTTTTCTACCTAAGTAGCCAGGTTGGGATGTGATGAGAGGAACTGATTGTTTTGTCACCTGTGGCCCACACATCTTCAGGAGAGGGCGAAGGATTCAGTGCCTGCTTTCATCAACCCTATGGCTAAAATCTTTATTTAGAAATGCTTATCATGAGTATTCCCGCCACAGCTAACAGAAATAACACGCTTCAAGGCACTAGAATGTATAGCCCCATGGTCTCTTTTGGTTTCCCTGCCCTGCATGCCACACATCCTTAAAAGACAGTCAGGCAAGGGGCTCCCAAGCATTTATCTGAGGATACAAGATTGTCTCTTTATTAGTGTGTCTGCGGCACCTGAGTCTGCATATGTCATTTAAAATTAAAAGGCCACAGCATTTTAGATCCAATCATAAGACTGCCAATTAAGGTATCATTTGTCTTTGAATAAAAATCATTTGTGGTTGTTTTTCTTTTATCCCCAGGCTCTTATTTACTGTAAATTTCCAGCAGGCAGTATGGACCACAGCTGCTCAACCTGTTTGAAAACTATCTAATGCAGATTCATTTGCAAATGGACACTAAATAAATACTCGTTGATGATATGTGATGATTTGGGAAAGATTTTCATTAAACATGTTTGATGGGGATTAAATCTTTATGAAAACACTTCTGAGCCAGGGTGACTTTCCCCAAGTCATGACTGATCCACTTCAACAGCTACTAGATATGGAAATCCCTCATATTTAACGTCAGTTCTATGAATATAATGCCTCTGAAACTTGAATCCATTAACAGAGTCAGAAAATATGTTTTAAAGTATGAGAAGAGCTAAAAATTTCTTCTCCTCTAACTGGAAACAGAAATACCAATTTTGTTCGAAGGAGATCACTCACCAGTGCAAGCTCCTCAGCTTACACATTAAATTCTAATTTTGAGTAGATCTATTCATTTACTATTGCCACAAAATATATTTCAAGTGTTTTAAAACAAGGAAATATACGCCAAGACTTAGAATAATAAAGTGACTTGGAAACAGTTGTCCTTCCCAGTCAGGTAATGCTTGTTTCTGTAAAAAAAGAATGCCAAGCATTTTTTCTTTTCTTCCTCCTCTCTTGAGTTAATAGGCCTGAAGCTCCCAAACAAATTTTTTTCTGTCCTGTCTCTGCTCCCTAGGGAAAGGCTGGATTTCATTTTGAGGTCACGTAATGGGGGCAATATAATTTTATAAAATCAAAGAAGGAAAATCCTGAATTCCTGCCATCTTTTGTTCTCCCTTTTGTTTTGAAGGACAAGGGCAGAGGTCTGGTCTGCTTATACATTCCAAAGGAGTAAGGAAGAGGCCCCTCCTGGCCTCCTCTCTCCTGATCTTCCCTTTTAGGATTCCGAGGTCCTGGCAGGAGCTTATGTCTCCATTGCATAAGCCCTACCATCTGAATTCTGCTGTTCCAATTAAAGTTACACACTGGTAAAAAAAAAAAAATCAGATCTGATCACTAGTGTTCATTGTTGATGTTAAGTCTGATAATCAAAAATAGTAGATTTACTGCCTATCATAGCATTGTATAAAGACAGGTAATTAACAATTTTCTTTTTGGTCATGATATCACCAGCTGACCTAAATCTTGGTAAATTATTTTAATGATAAGACTGTTTATTTTTTATAGGAATCACCTGTATTAGTGAAGTAGGAACGGCTGCCTCTCCTGCTGCTTTGGTCTCCCGGACCAGAGCAGGTACATGTCAGATACTTCCACAGGCCAGCACAGGTCAATTTCCAAGGCAAGCACCAACTTAGAACTATAATCCATACTACTTATGGGTGCAGAATGGCTGTTCGGTTCATGCTCTATTTCTAAGTCCAGAGACTCAAAAGAAGTATCAACTCTTCCCCAGGAGTCAGAACTCTGGACAATCATATATGCCGCAGAGAGCACACAGAAGATGCGCAATCACAGACACCCTGGGAGACTCAGTGACCGCTTCAACCCATAATACTGAGAGGACCAAGTGTGCATCTCCTCAAAGACCTCAAACCCACGATAACCCTTGACCCATGGCAGATCCATGAGAGTGGAGCCTGAGAGGAGTCCAATAACATTTTTGAGGATTTTTAAGTGGCACTGCCACAGATATACAGAATATCCTCTGACTAAAGGAGCCACTGAAATGTCACAGAGAAATTTAATGGGAAAGAAGGCTGGTTATTTATCATATTTCTTTTTTGCTGAGGACCCCAAAATACTACCAATGGTTATATTACCTATAGAGGGCATTATTTATACTACAATTTACCAACTAAACATATAGGGATTTGAATAGTGTTTTTCATGCCCAAAGAGTCAGTGTCAAATAAAAATAATAGTGCCGATAACAGCTAACATATACTGAGCACTTAGCATGTGAAGGGATCTGGACTAAGGGGTCTGTACATTATTTCACTTGACCCTCATGACATGCTTATAAGGCAATAGATACACTAGTAAAACAGTATATTTTATTTATATAGTTAAAATACTCAGCATGTATCCCCACTCTCCCATTTATATACGGTGTGACCTTAAGTTTGTTTGAACTTGTTCAAGTCACTTCCTCTCTTAGTCTCAGTTTCCCCATATGAAAAGTAAGAACCCCATCACCTGCCTTCCATACACCATAAGATTATTGTGAAGATCAAGACACAATAGATGAAAAGTTTGCTATACACTAGTAAACTCACAGGTGAAATTTTTATCTACAAAGTTAGGTTTTATGTGTCCACTTGTAGTCACTGGTTATCTTGAGAAGGAAAATGTTTTAAATGCATCAGTGTGGACTTCCTTAGTGGTGCAGTGGATAAGAATCCCCTTGCCAATGCAGGGGACACAGGTTCGATCCCTGGTCCAGGAAGATCCCACATGCCACAGAGCAACTAAGCCCATGTGCCACAACTACTGAGCCTGCACTCTAGAGCCTGCGAGCCACAACTACTGAGCCCACGTGCCACAACTATTGATGCCCGCGCAACTAGAGCCCATGCTCCGCAACAAGGGAAGCCACCACAATGAGAAGCCCACGCACCACAACGAAGAGTAGCCCCAGCTCGCTGCAACTAGAGAAAGCCTGCATGCAGCAACGAGGACCCAACACAGTCAAAAATAAATAAATAAATATAAATAAATAAATAAATAAATGCATCAGTGTTTGCTTAAATATGGAAACCTTCCTGTTAGTACATGTATCGTAAACCTCTTTTAGCATGGTCCACCAAAATGGGGAGAGCATATAATCTATATAATATGTTAATATTTGCATGAAATGTATAAAAGCTTTCACAAAAAACAAAAAAAGCTTTGTGAAAGGTGAAGGTGGTGAAATTATTGATTCCATCTAGGCTTAATTTTAATAAGTTCTCTTATAAGTGGCTTTTTATTATATCCTACAGCCATTTAAAAAATGTTTTAATAAACACTTCTCTTTTATAGCTGCCAATCTTTTTCATCTCCCTATGTCCCACAGAAGTTATCAACATCAACATGCCATATATTAAAAGTCTTCATTAACCAGGGCTAATTACTTGAGAGTTAGGCCTCTCTTTTCCACTTCATGTTCTAAATCAATGCGTCTGCAGAGAGTTGCTTCATAGGGTGAGATTTTGTGGGCTGGACTTTTCCTCCATTTTGGGTCACACCAGGGCTACTCCTGTGAAATTCAATTAGAACCTTATAATAGTTCTCTGTAAACTTCACTACTTCAAAAACAAACGATAAGATCTTGAAAGGAGCCTACAACTGCTGGAGAGAGTTTATTAACACTTTGTCAGAAAATGTGTTTTTTGTCTTAGGCAGATCAATCAAACCCACTTCAATTGGCAAGTCCCTCCACTCTCAATGTGAAAAACAGACTTGTCTAATTCTCTCAAAAAATGTTAAGAAACACTCCAGTTCTTCACAGCTATAACACTATTGAAAAAATTTTCCCCCTTTCAACTTGAAAAAAAAAGTCACTTTTCATTTGGCATAATGATTATCTAGGGACCATAAATGAGGTAGTAAAAAAAAAAAACTATTATTTTAAAGAGCCTAGAGGGAAAGTAAATTCTGTAATTTTAACAAGATTTAAACCTCATTTGCCATACTCTTTCACAGAAAGCAAAAGGGAAGCCAGCTCAGCAAATCAATGCAATTATGAGCCTATTAAAAAACGCACACACACAAGGGAAGTGAACTGATCAAAATTAGGTAATATCAGCATTTAAAATTTAACCCTGCATTCAACAATCTGCCATTTAATTTTCTGTGATTATGTACAAACAGTAAATGAAACAGTAGGTTTTTAAAGAAATAACAAGTTTTTTAAGCTATAACTTTAAGTTAACTTGGTAATGGTAACAGCAAATGATAAGCACTCAGAAAAAGCAAACATTAAGATTGAATGAAAGCACCCACAGGGCAGACATAGTAATCTGTATGGACAGGAAAAGAGGTTGATAAGGAAATATGACATAACAATACAGGTACATTCAGACAGTATTGGGATGGGGGGAGTTACAAGTAGCAGTAAGGAGAATTTGAACAATTATTTTTAGAGAATTAAATATAACATTTTGAATAGCCAGAGCTGTCTATGTGATTGTTAGTATAAACTTCTGATACTCATTTATGGGCTTTGTTTCTGCTTTCTCTTAAATTGTAAGCTATCAAAAGACAGAAACACAGCTTCTGTTTCCATCATAACTAACTCCTTTACAGCACCTGGTTCAGTGCTCTTGCAATGTTCTGTAAAGTACATTAAATTTGTTTGATGGACTAGCTGGCTTACCAGTATGGGAAAACAAAAAAAGAAATTGTTAGTATTTACACAGCAATAAAATCAGTAACAATCATGTCAGTTCTATTTACTATATGTATGGCCTCTATCAAAAAGGTATTACTTTTACTAGCTAAAGAGTACTGCTTCTGACTGCCTTGAGGTCATGCAAATAATAAATAATCATGCAATGAATTTCTCTTTAACAATTTCTTACAATAAATATTTATGCAATGCTTTACAGTTTACAACGTACTGTTCTGGGATATTATCCCATTTAATTTCACTTAATCCCAGAATATTTCATTGAGCTTCTGTTAATTTTCTAGTAAATTTCTTGCCTGTATCTCCACGCTACTTTAACTTTCAAGTAGCAAGGAGTTTGCTAAAAGAAAAAAAAGTCACAAATGTCTATAATCACTGAATTATAATTTATACTTTGATGCCATCAGTTAATTTGTAGGTTGTCAGCTAAATTTAACTTTCTGCCCATGTGTACCAACTTGGTAGATGAAATTCAGTAAGAATTATCATCACAACTAAAAATAACACCTAAGCTATTGGAAAAAAAATAGGTCAATAATGTCTTCAATGAATCTTTCCCTTTTTACTGATTTTCATTCACAATTAGCCTCTCGACAATGTAATCAAATTATGGAAAAGATGGTAGATTTATTCTGTTATATTCTATTTTGGCATAAAGATCCTGATCTCATCATAAGAAAACTAATATGCACTAAAGGAAATTAGACACTAAGACCACTTTTGGACTATGAATCATAGCCAAGATTCAAATATTAAAATTTAAGCTGTCCCTTACCAAAATTCTTAAAAGCCCATTGACCTGCATTTGCCCTTCTAAATTTCCCTCCTTCCAAATTTTGGTAACCTTAAAACAGTAAAATTGGCATGTAAGACCCCAGATTTCAATAAATAATTTGTCTGCCCTCTGAGACCGTTGATATCTCATGGTATTCTCTAAAATTTACTCACCCCAAGCCCATTCCTTTATGGTTGATCTGATAAACCAATCTGAACTGAGGCACTACTATGAAATGGTATTTGCATTTGAATAAAACCTTCTAGAGATCTGATTATTTCAATACAAAGAAATGACTTCAGCGATGGTTACTTCAAATATACATCAATGACTATATGGCAAAACATATGGAAATCATACCCATATCACACTGCCACTCGTTCACCTGCTCTGACTAATCACAGGCTGGTTCTGACTACAAGCCCAAATACACCTGCTAGCTGTCCATCAAAATGAATAAACTATGGGTCCTGCTCTCAGAGAGTTTATGCCCCATATCAGTAGCTCTCAACTGATAAAGATTACCTAGGCCTCTCTTTTAGGGATTCTGATGTGCTGTTTGAGGCAAAGATCCTGAGTTGTCTGAACTAAATTTGGAAAATTCTGTTCCAACCAAGAAAAAGGTGATACACATGTAGGGGAAAATATACACATATATATTTGTACATATATATATGTGTGTGTACATACTAATTCGAATAAGTGCTAAAGCAAAATGGGGAGGAAGTGCCAAGAAAAGAGAAGTGTTATTTTCACTGGGGCATTGAAGAAAGCAGAGGGAGCTTTTGAATTTCATTTTCAGTGGTAAAATTTCCTTTTTAGGCTGAGGAAACACTATGAATAAGGGCATAGAGATAGGAACATGAATGTCACACTGAGGGAACAGAGAATAACTGGGGTGGGGGTCAAGGTAGGTTAAGGTTCATGGAAGAATGTATTTTCTATCTTCTTAAGTTGTTAAGTCTTTAATAACTTGATGAGTTTACAGTCCAACTGGGCTCCAGGAGAAAAGTACAAACAAAAGCTTAAAAACTGAAATACATATAATACTATTAAAAAGAAAAAGAGAAAGTTGAAATCTAGTCAGCTACAGCTGTATGAAAGCAAAAAGAGCAGATCAACCCAATTTTCATGGAACTGAAAGTGAGTCTTAGCAATGTAGCAATGTAATTTGAAGACTGATGGCCCTTTCAGATAATATGAATCTGAATAGAATATAACAGAATAAATCTACCATCTTTTCCATAATTAAGTCCAGAGTATGACTTAATGATTTCAAAGAATTTTCCTAGGACCACCTAAAGCTAAGAATACTGGGGGATAAATCAGGATCACTGAAAAGCCACATGTGCTTAGAATAAAGGCGAACTAAATGAGAGTGAAAGGGAGACCATCACGCTCTCTTTCACTCCTTTGATACAGTAAGGGAGTCAGAAGTAGCCATAACCCAATAGCACCATTCTATGACTCTGAGAAATAAGGTGGAAGCAATTCTGTCAATGGATGGGTGGGAAGCAGGTTGGTTTAAAGGAAGGGCCAGCAATGTTTACTCGGCTGTCTTCAGGGGATGCCAACAGGATGCCAACAGTACAATCTTGAAACTCCTCTCCTGAGACAAACTCTACCGGTTCATAATATACAGACAAGAAAGGAGACACCCTTAAACATTGTTTACCACTTATTTTAATGACAGGGTAGAATGAAACATTATTATAAAATATACATAACATAATATAATATTTCAACTAATCAAAAAGGCTCTTTATTTGTGGTCCTGGAGTCCAAGTCTCTGAGACAAGGTTCCTCACAGCTGTCTTTAACTGAGCTAGTCAATTTCCTGTCTGCACCAACAAACTTCTTTCTTCCTGAAACACTTTCTCTCTTAGCTTCTATGTCATTGTGTTCTAAATTGTTTCATATCTCAAATGGCCCTTCTCAAGTTCCTCGTTAAAGTCTCTGAATGTTGGCATGTCCAGAACTTATTTCTCAGTCCTCTTCTCTTTCTTCCCTTAATTATACCGCTTTTCCTCATCAGTGATTCTCAAGTGTGGACCGGGACCAGCAGTCATAGCATAATCTGGGGAAATTAGAAATGAAAATTCGGGGGCCCCATCCCATGCTACTGAACCAGAAACTCTGAGGGTAGAGCCAGCAATCTGTATTTTAAAAAACCAACCCTGTATGTGATTCTGATGCACACTAACCTTTGAGAACCACATCTATACACTATCTCATCCAATCACAAAGCGTCAATATCAATGTATGATTATGACGCCTAAAGTACATCTCTCACCTGATCCCTACCCTGGACTCAAGATGGTATACCCAACTGCTAGCTTGACATCTCCAACTTAATATCGTCTAAATAGAATTCTTGATTATTGATTTCTCCCAAGTTTGTCCTCCCACTTTCCCAGTAAATGACACCATCATTCATTCAGTTGCTCAAACTAAAAACTTCATCTTCGTTTCTTCTTTCACTCATCCCCTCATCAAATCCATCAGGAAGTCCTGTCAACTCTACATCCAAACCACATTCAGGGATCCAATTATTTCTATCTCTTCCTCTTCACTACTACTACCTTAGTCTAAAGCACTATCCAGTGAGACAGAATCAGCAAAAATCAAAGAAAGGGGGCTTCCCTGGTGGTACAGTGGTTAAGAATCTGCTTGCCATTGCAGGGGACATGGGTTCAAGCCCTGGTCTGGGAAGATCCCACATGCTGCGAAGCAACTAAGCCGGTGCACCACAACTATTGAGCCTGTGCTATAGAGCCCTCGAGCCACAACTGCTATGTCCATGTGCTACAACTACTGAAGCCCGCGTGCCTGAAGCCTGTGCTCTGCAACGGGAGAGGCCACCACAGTGAGAAGCCCGCCCACCACAACAAAGAGTGGCTCCCACTCACTGCAACTAGAGAGGGCCCGCGCGCAGCAACAAAGACCCAATGCAGCCAAAAATAAATAAGTAAATTTTTAAAAAATTATTTTAAAAAAAGTCAAAGAAAGAAATTAGAAAACAGAGATTTTAGGATTTTAAGGAATCGGGGCAATGAAATATCACAAAAATTTTTAAAAAGAGGAGGGTCTCAAGTCAGAAACATAATCAATATAAATCTCCAGGATGCCAAGAAAGAGGAAGACTGAGAAAAGAAGTTAGTGTCACCTAAGAGGTCAAGGTAGAATTTAAAAGACTATATGGACTGACGGCCCACATGGAGAAATATTTTGAGAAAGAAAAGGGAGAAGATAATAGCTGGCTTTGATCTCAAAAAGTCGGTACTGAGGACATCCGCTACAGTAGGAGAAATGACTGAGGAGTTGAATAAGAAAGCAAAGGTTTGAACAGTCACTGCAAAGAAAGACAAGTACTAAAACAACATAAGAAACAGAAATTAATAACTTAGCTAACCTTAATGTGAATTTGTGTTCTGAAGTAACGGACCACCTCCATCTAGAAATGTGCTAAACTGAATATTTGGGATAAGTCTCTTCATGATAGGTCCTCAGATGATTTAAACATTGATATGGATCATCACATAAATTATTTTTTCCATGGCACTTGGTGTCAACCATGAAGCAAATGGAAGCATTGGACTCGTTATCATGCAAAGTTTATCCCAGGAAATTATATCACAAATAGTATAGACCTAGCATTTCTAATTACATGAGACTATTTTCCCTTCCTTGGTAACTATTTACATTATTGTTTGGAAAAGACACCTACTCCAGCATCAAAGCGTATCAGAAAGATAATTTCTAGCTAAGGTTAAAATGATAAGAGAACACTCCCCAAATGAAAAAGATGAGCCTCAACCAAAACTAGAGACATAAGCAGACCCAATGTAAAGCTACATCCACAGTATAATGTACAGAAAGATAGAATTTGACTTCATACTTAAAGATTATTCGATTTATTGAATCTACAGTGGCAAAGATAAGTGCTCCTTTTTTAAAGTTAAATTTGTTTCTCTATTTATTCATTTAACTAACTTCAATTGGATTACTTCCACATGCCTGGCCCTTTGGTATGTGTTGGGGCTATGGACTTGGCATCTGCATCCAAGCAGCTTTCAACAGGCTGAGAGGCAGCCAGGGTCAGCACATCCAGAGAATGTTGCAGGCATCACTTCAGGAATCAAAGAAGGGGCAGCTTGACCAGACTGGAGGAGTCAGAGAAGGCTAAAAGCTGACCACTGAAGGCTTAGTATGAGCTTTCAAGGTGAAAGGAGGGGACATTCTGACCTCTCTTTCCTCATACATCCTGAACTCCCTAAGTAAGTGCTACACATAGTGTGGTCTGGACCGGGGTCAATCCACAAACTATCAATACTTCTGGTCCAAGATGAAGTAAATACAAAAACTAAGAGTAGCATTTGGAAATTTTTTATCAGTTTGACAGGGTAAGTATAAGCCTGTTGAATCTAGTAATAAAAAATTAGCGTTTGTAGTTTGTATATATTTGCTTTTATCTAATTATGCTAATAATTCATTTTTATTTTGTTTTTAAAAAGTACTTGTCTGTGATGGGTTGGAAATGTTTATAAAAACTGAGCTGAAAATATGTCCAACAGAAACCTGTACATGAATGTTTATAGCCGCTTTCTTCATAATTGCCAAAACGTGGAAGCAACCAAAATGCCCTTCAGTAGATATATGGATATATAAGTTGTGGTAAATCCAGACAAAGAAATATTATTTAGTGCTAAAAAGAAATGAGCTATCGAGCCATGAAAAGACATGAGGAGGAAGCTTAAATGTGTACTGCTAAACGAAAGAAGTCAATTTGGAAGACTATATACTGTATTATTCCTACTTTCTGGTAAAGGAAAACTTGGAGACAGTAAAAGGATCAATGGTTGCCAAGGGTTAGGGGGAGAAAGGGATGAATAAGTGGAACACAAAGGATTTTTAGGGCAGTGAAATTATTCTGTATGATACTATAATAGCATATACATGTCATTATGAATTTTCAAAGCCCATAAAATGTACAACACCAAGGGTAAACCCTAATGTAAACCATGGACTCTGTGTGATAAGAATGATGTGTCAGTGGATTCATGGACTGTAACAAATGTACCACTGTGGTGCAGAATGTTGATGGTGGGCAAGACTGTGCATATATATGGGCAGAGAGTATATGGGAAATCTCTGTACCTTCCAATCCATTTTGTTATGAACCTAAAACTGCTCTAAAAAAATAGTCTACTAAAAAAATTTTTTTAAAAACTGGTTCTTAACCACAGATGGTTTGAGAGACACACCCCTATTTTCATTACTTTTTGGCCCCAAACCCTACCAGCTCCTCTGGCTGTATGAAACATCATGGTAACTCCTTGTAGGAGCCAAGAAAAATGAGGCAGTGGAGGTCATTATTCACCACATGCTACAAATCTTCTTATAAAATTTGATAGTAATAAAATTTTAGCAATATTTAAGGTAAAATGTAAAAGCCCATCATAAAACCATGCTCAGAGACAATAAGAATCATCAGTATAATGAATATTACTTCACTGTTTTTATCTTTGTGGAATAATACTACCTATACTCACTTGCAACTTTCTTTTTTCGTTTACTTTATCTTGTACATTTTCCCATGCAGATTCAGAAAAATGGTAGCTGTGAAGACGTAAAATTTGAGTGCCTACTATGTTCCAATGTTCTAAAAATTTCAGTGTTTTATCCATTTGTTTCTCATGAAACCCTATGAAGTAGATACTATTATTCTTCCCATTATACAGATGAGAAAACTGAGGCACAAAGATGTAAATAATCTAATCAAGTTCACACAGCTGTTAAGTGTCAGATCTCAGAAATAGAAATATATATAGTTCACTTTATTCTTTTTAAAGGCTACTTAGCATTCCCATTTCTTAATTTAATGATTTCTATTTTAATAGATATTTGGATGATTTTGTTTCACTATCATAAATAATGCTGCAACATCCTATACATGTCACTTTATTCACTTACCTTAGTGTTTCTATACAATAAATTCCCATATGTGGAGTGTGAGATCCAAGGGTTTAATACATTTTGATTATAACAGATATTGGCAAATTGTCCTCCAAAGTGCTAGCATCCACGGATACTCACAACAATCATGCATTAGAGTTCTCAGCTATTTATCCTTTACAAATGCCATATATTATCACTTAAAAATTCTTTTTTACTCTTAAAACCAAAAATATCTTATTATTGTTACAGGAATCTTAAAGCTACATTATAATGATGTGATATTTCTAGAGATGATTACACATGGCATCTGGGCTTAGGAATCAAATTCCTGTTTCTTACTTCCCCTTCTGCTCTGCCTGCGGAAAGAGGGAATGGACGCCCTGAGACCTCCCTAAGGAGCCCTGGCACTAACTACAACCCACAAGGTTTGGCCGAAACTGGGCAAGCTTTTGGAAAGTATTAATTCAACTGTCATCCAACCTGCTGCAGTCAACCGCCTGTCAGTCATTCATCATGGGGCGTGAGGCTCTTGTTTGATAACTTTGTTAAGGGCTGCACAGAAAAAAATCATACAAGACTACATCAGCCAAGCAGTATTCCTTGCTTTTCCTCATCACTGTCCTCTACCTTAAGCCCACCAAATAATTCATTTGCATGACATTTCGTCACTTGAACTGCTATTTATCCTTTAAATGGCATCTTAGCAGTTAAGGTCCTCTTGCTGTCTTCTTTTCCTTCTTCCTTTGGCTGACACTTTTCCTGGAAGTTTGTGAAAAGGCTTGACATTCGCAAAGTCTAAAGTCTTCTGGTGATACCAAATGTAACAGGAGTGGAAGCATGATTAGCACAGGGTGACATTATGTCTCTTTAGCATGGTTTGGCTCAGGTTATAGAACCTGGGCAGTTGTAACACAGACAGAGGCTGTGGCCATTTCCCTTCTATTTTATGATCATCCCATCCTGTTTCATTATTTTGTGCTTTCACTACATCCTGGCCTAGCAGTCTGTAGCAGCAGGCTAGAGAGATAAGGCCTGGTAATAAATAAAGTAGAAGGTTACAACCACAAGAAAGGGAATGTGGGAAATTGTGATGATAAGGCCATATGTTTAGCCTTGGATATGTTCTCTAAGGGTAGTTGGGAACCTTTTTACCCTGTTTTAAGAGGACTTCACATTTACACTCTGCCTATCATCCAAATATTCATTAAAGCGTACGCTTCACAGCCAGGCAAAGAGACTGTTTGACAGCACCCATTTCTTGTTCTAGAGAGTTAAGTACAAAAAACAGGCATAGTGCAAATGGCTTCCACTCAAGATAAAATTCTATAGAATTCTGAATTTTACTGAGAAAAGATATTAGAAAAATATCAATTTACTGATGATTAGCCACAAAGAGGATGGCCCTTTCTATTCACCTTAGATCCCCAAATGTGTAGATAACAGAGTTCTGAAGAGGGATGGTATACAAAGATGTAGAGGGTAAATTCAAACATATTTAATTAATTGAACAATATGACCAACTGATAAATAAATAGGGAGTGGGGAAAATCCTTGCTAGTACCCTTCATGTTATCTTTTTTTTTCATAAATTTATTTATTTGTGGCTGCATTGGGTCTTTGTTGCTGCGTGTGGGCTTTTCTCTAGTTGTGGAGAGCAGGGGCTACTCCTTGTTGTGGTGCGCGGGCTTCTCATTGCAGTGGCTTCTCTTGCTGCAGAGCACGGGCTCTAGGTGCACAGGGTTCAGTAGTTGTGGCACACGGGCTCAAGAGTTGTGGCTTCAGGCTTAGTCCCTCCGCGGCATGTGGAATCTTCCCGGACCAGGGCTCAAACCCGTGTCCCCTGCATTGGCAGGCAGATTCTTAACCACCGCGCAACCAGAGAAGTCCCATCATATTATCTTTGACACGTACTGGCTGGCATCACAACTGCAGGAAAAGAAAATTTCCCATAATATACAGCATCTCATTTTACTTTTCATTCAAGTCCTCAACTTTAAATATGGATCTGAATTCCATTGTTAAGGATATGTATCCCAATAGTTGTTTGGGAAACGAGAGAATAATGAGAGGAATTTTACTTTATTTTATTTTATTTTATTTTATTTATTTATTTTTGGCTGCATTGTGTCTTTGTTGCTGCGCGCCGGCTTTTCTCCAGTTGCGGAGAGCGGGGGTTATTCTTCATAGTAGTAAGCGGGCTGGGGGCTATTTTTCATAGTAGTAAGCGGGCTTCTCATTGCAGCGGCTTCTCTTGTTGTGGAGCATGGGCTCTACGCGCACGGGCTTCAGTAGTTGTGGCTTGTGGACTCTGGAGTGCAGGCTCAGTAGTTGTGGCGCACGGGCTTAGTTGCTCTGCGGCATGTGGGACCTTCCCGGATTGAGCCCGTGGATTTTTAACCACTGTGCCACCAGGGAATTCCTGAAAGAAATTTTAAACCTCTTTCCTGTGCACAGAAAAAAAATATTTTCAATACAGATTTAGTAATATTCAGTAATTTTGCCTGTATAGCTCATTTTTTTCCATTTTTTTTCCTTGACCACCCCAATACACCGCTTTTTGCTTGATCAAGAAAGAAATCAAAGTTGGACAAAAAGCTACAAATGAAAGGAGTGGCCTGGGAAGCATAAGATAGATATATTTACTAAAGCACGAAGGCTCCCCCTTGTGATGTATTACGGACAGCTGAGGGAGTCAGCTAGGAGGCAGCAAGGACTAGTGTTGGATGTCCGGTGTGCATTGGAAATACTAGTCACTGTATCTTATTATTGGATTTTAACTGATTCAGATCTCCTCTAACATGTATGAGTAACTATAGAACCCAGTAGTCTATGTAAAAATCATTGAAAATAGCTACAAGCATTTTATAGAAACCACAATAAATTCCAAATGGATTAAAGATTTAAATGTAATAAAGTACCTAGTGAAATTTTAATGAATAATTTCATGAGCCTTAACTGAGGAAGAACTTTCTAAACAGAACATGAAAGTCAAAAGCCATAAAAAAGAAGCTGCTAGATTTGATACATAAAATTCCTAAACTAAATTTCTTAAACTAAATTAAAAGAAAACTTTTTAAAAATTTTACAGTATAGACAATAGACCGGTATTTAATACACTTATGAAAAAATGAGCTCCTCCAAAATTTTTAAGAAACAAGCACCCCATATGGTTAATAAACACACTAAGATATATCCAGTTTCACTAGTAATAAAAAATAAATAAAAATTAAAAGACAAATGAAATAGCTTTTTTATTTCATTTACCTTCCATCTTGACCCAGATTTAAAAGAATGATAATACTTAATGTTGAGTTTTCAGAAACAGACACTTTTATACATAGTTAGATACATATAGACAAGTTTTCTGGGTGGTAATATGGATATATATAACTGAATATATATATATATATATATATATATATATATATATAATTGAATGTGCATATTCTTTTACCAGAAAGGCAATCTCTACAAATTTATCAAACAGACATTCTTGCATAAATAAGAAATGAACATTCCAAGTATTTTCTATTATACTAAAGTACTGCAAAGAGTATTAAATGCTCACTTTTTACAGAAATATAGATCAATGGAACAGGATAGAAAGCCCAGAGATAAACCCATGCACACATTTTCACTTTATTTTTGATAAAGGAGGCAAGAATATACAATGGAGAAAAGACAGCCTCTTCAATAAGTGGTGCTGGGAAAACTGGACAGCTACATGTAAAAGAATGAAATTAGAACACTCCCTAACACCATACACAAAAATAAACTCAAAATGGATTAAAGACCTAAATGTAAGGCCAGACACTACCAAACTCTTAGAGGAAAACATAGGCAGAACACTCTACGACATAAATCACAGCAAGATCCTTTTTGACCCACCTCCTAGAGAAACGGAAATAAAAATAAACAAATGGGACCTAATGAAACTTAAAAGCTTTTGCACAGCAAAGGGAACCATAAACAAGACAAAAAGACAACCCTCAGAATGGGAGAAAATACTTGCAAATGAAGCAACTGACAAAGGATTAATCTCCAAAATTTACAAGCAGCTCATGCAGCCCAATATCACAAAAACAAACAACCCAATCCAAAAATAGACAGAAGACCTAAATAGACATTTCTCCAAAGAAGATATACAGATTGCCAACAAACACATGAAAGGATGCTCAACATCATTAATCATTAGAGAAATGCAAATCAAAACTACAATGAGATATCACGTCACACCAGTCAGAATGGCCATCATCAAAAAATCTAGAAACAATAAATGCTGGAGAGTGTGTGGAGAAAAGGGAACCCTCTTGCACTGTTGGTGGGAATGTAAATTGATGCAGCCACTATAGAGAACAGTGTGGAAGTTCCTTATAAAACTAAAAATAGAACTACCATACAACCCAGCAATCCCACTACTGGGCATATACCCTGAGAAAACCATAATTCAAAAGGTGTCATGTACCACAATGTTCATTGCAGCTCTATTTACAATAGCCAGGACATGGAAGCAACCTAAGTGTCCATTGACAGATGAATGGATAAAGAAGATGTGGCACATATATACAATGGAATATTACTCAGCCATAAAAAGAAACGAAATTGAGTTATTTGTAGTGAGATGGATGCACCTAGAGTCTGTCATACAGAGTGAAGTAAGTCAGAAAGAGAAAAACAAATACCGTATGCTAACACATATATATGGAATCTAAAAAAAAACAATGGTTATGAAGAACCTAGGGGCAGGACAGGAATAAAGATGCAGACCTACTACAGAATGGACTTGAGGACACAGGGAGGGGGAAGGGTAAGCTGGGACAAAGTGAGAGAGTGGCAGGGATATATATACACTACCAAATGTAAAATCGATAGCTAGTGGGAAGCAGCCGCATAGCACAGGGAGATCAGCTCAGTGCTTTGTGACCACCCAGAGGGGTGGGATAGGGAGGGTGGGTGGGAGGGAGGGAGATGCAAGAGGGAAGAGATATGGGGATATATGTATATGTACAGCAGATTCACTTTGTTATAAAGCAGAAACTAACACGCCATTGTAAAGCAATTATACTCCAATAAGAATGTTTAAAAAAATTTTTTAAATGCTCGTTAATAAATAGACTCCTTGTTACAAAAGAATAATACACAGCTGTTTAAAATGATGATATAATCATGCTGTTAGATGCCATTAAACGTCCATGATAAAACTGCTAAGTTAGAAAGGCAAATATTAGATAGTCCTATTTTCTATAACTATATTTTTATATACACTTTAAATTTCTAGGTAATTCATGGTTTAACGTCAAGAATGGTTATCTTAGTGGGAGGGAGTTTATAGAGGGAGAGAGGATAACTGGTGATTTCTACTTTTTCTTGAGAGTTTCCTTTGTTTTCTGTGTTTTATATAATAGATATAACTTTTATTAAAAAGTTGTTTTCCTTAAAAATATAATGAAATCCTCATTTTAGACTTTTTTCTCCACCTTAACTGCTTTTTAAAGACTTTAGATAACGAATTAGACACAGCTAAACATATTTTTAATCTATGTGCCGACTAGTCTTAACTCTGAAGGAAATTCACTGTAGCAGTTGGTTCTGAATATAGAAACCATGGCTAAACTAAACCTGCTAGAGTGGAGGACATTTCTGCAATTGTCTCCTCCAAAAGTTCCATTTGACAGATAAAAACATTTTAATTAGGAAGATGCCTTTCCCAAGTCACAGAGCAATGGGCAGCCAGTCAGAGTGAAAATTCAGATACTCTCACTCTTCATCAACTTCTTGTTCGACTTCAAACCCTGCTTTTGTGACTTTTATTTAAATGAGTATAGAAACAGAATTTAAGACAGTTCTCACAGCATGCTAGTGTTGTCTTGAACGATGACATAAATAATAACACTGACTGCAGGAGTATTGCCTTACTAGGAGGAGCATATGCAAACCCCCCATGCTCCAAATGTGCCATCGGTCACCAGGATTATAACGATGATGAGGAGAAAGCGGATGGTATACTACCACTGAGCTATGGCAGCATGCAGGTCCCTGTGTTAAATGCTTTATACGCACTATCTCATTTAATTTTCACTACTTAAATAGAACTTTGTTATTTTCTGCATTTTCTTGAGAAAGCCAAGGTTTAGAAGAGTGACTTACCCAATATCATAGAACTGGTATGACATTCTAGCACCTCCTAGGTATATTTAACTCCAAAATTCAAAAATAAAGGACTTTCCATTGTTACCTGAAACTGCTTCAAAGATTCAAAACATATCACATGTCTTCCTGATAGTAGGTTAGAACTAAGCACCATTTTCATAATGTCCAGCATATTATAATGTATTACCAGCCATGTTGCAATACATTTTCACGCCTCCTTTAATAATGGTCTCATAAATAATGTGTTAATCAATAGTCAACCTCTATATTATACCTAGAAGCACTAGCCCATTGCATACTCATCAGAAGACAGTGTGTCTTTCTGCTAAACTGTCTTCAGAGAACTTAAAAGTGGTGAGAATACCAATAAATTATTACATAGCACATATTCAACTATACTTGGACACTTTTAAAATAGGTAATGGGTGTAAATCTTTAGTAGATCTGACTTAACGAAATTTTGCTGTAAATCTCCTTCCTCATTCATTTGCTCTTTTTGTTATATTCTTCTTACATGTTTCCTTATTATACTATTTTATTTTCCCTTTCAATCACTCTGCTTATATTTGTCTTCTCAGGTCTTAAACTGTACACTTATTATTTCTCCATAATTCATATTATAGGCTCCATGTACCCTTCACTCACCCAATCCTTCCCTGGGAAGCAGCAATGATGAGCAGTGAAGGAAAGCAAGAAGGGAGAACCCTATAGAAATGCCAAATAGGCTGGAATTTAGGGATTTAACCCAGTGAGTCACCTAGTTGCAGACAGAAAGTAGAAAGCATGAGGCAGAGTCATCCCTCCTTCTCTCTAAGTTTAGACGTGACAAAGATTCTCTCCTTGACGTAACTCTAGCCAGGCTCCTCTGAGCCCTCTTCTCAACTAGCCCTCAACCTTGGTCTATAAACAAACTAACATAGTTTCTAATGGCTCAAGACCATTTCCCTAAGATGATCCTAGCCCGCTTAAAGTGTCTGCCTGAGAAAATTCAAGGTTTTCTGAAGAATCTGTTTGTTCCAATCAACATCTGAAGATAGGGCTCCTATGTCTCAGTCTCTATGGGAAGGTAGAAGCCTAGCTTCAATAAGGGCCAGTTAGCAAACCCAGATGGATTTCACATAGACAAACTCCCACTTCTCACTTCTTGTAACTGTTCACTTCCCTGACTCTACTGAGCCCCCATTCAACACCCTCCCTATTCCCACATACTCCCTTTAAAATACCCAGTCATCTCTGTACAAATTGAAGTTGAGTTCAGTTCACACTGGAATCTTTTCCCTATTGCGGTAGTGTATTACTGATTAAAATCTGTCCTGACCACTTTAACTATATGTCTGGCTTTGCTTATCTTTGACAGGTGGGGGCATCACAGGGGCAGGGATATTTGGCAAGAAGAAAACAAAGAAGAACCTAGAGGCACTTCTAGATGTGGTAGACAGGGAGCTCCTTCAGTTTTCTGAGAGCTCTTTTCCTTTTAGACACTCTTGCTCTAGAGAATATGGTGAGTGGGACTCAGAGGAGAAGTAATGTAGGATGTCACTTAAGTTGGGCTTGGTTTATGCTCAAGGGGAAAAGAAGTAGAATTTCCTTTAAGCCTCTGCCAATCAATTCACCAGGATAAAAAAAATGAGAAAGGAGCTTTAGCGACTAAACAATAAATATTATCCACTTGCATTTAATCAGGCTTAACTCCCAGGAGAAATTTAGAATACATTACAGCCCTGCATTAATGGTGGGAACAAAATGGAACCAAGTAGGAAGATGTGACCAGTGAGAGTGAGAAGTAGCTGTGAATCCAATACAGAGGGCACTGAGTGGGATTCCTGGGCCCGAGGGTAGGAAAGAAAGGATAACAGGAAAGTGTGATAAAGTGTACATACGTATCAGGAGGTAGAGCCAGATGATCTGGACCCAAACCCTCCCTCTGGCCCTGACTAGTTTTGTGTTTGTGACTGATCTTGGCCATTTCACTAACCTTCTCTGAAATCCGATAATTTTTCTTATATAAAGGAGGTAATAATACCTGGCTGGCAAAATAACACATAAGGTATGTAAAATGCTTAGCACAGGGTCTGACACCTAGAAGTATAATCAGTTACAGAGTGAGATTTTTCTGCTGTTATGCATCTAGGGTTGCCAGATTTAGCAAATAAAAATATAGGAGGCTCTGTTAAATTTCAATTTCAGATAAACAAGGTATAAATTATTTAGTATAAGTACAACCTGTACAATATTTGACCCCTATTTATCTGAAATTCAAATTTAACTGCATATTCTTTTTTTTTTTTTTTTTTTTTTTTTGCGGTGCGCGGGCCTCTCACTGTTGTGGCCTCTCCAGTTGCGGAGCACAGGCTCCGGACGCGCAGGATCAGCAGCCATGGCTCACGGGCCCAGCCGCTCCGCGGCATGTGGGATCCTCCCGGACCGGGGCACGAACCCGTGTCCCCTGCATCGGCAGGCGGACTCTCAACCACTGCGCCACCAGGGAAGCCCTAACTGCATATTCTATATTGTATCTGGCAATGATACAAGTTGCATTCAAAACTGGAGTTAAACAGGCCATGAGTATCTCACTTTTCAAAAGGACCTACAAACAATTAAGGGCCAAAGGTCCTATGAGGAACTGAGCCAGACTGGCTTTGCTACTCCCAATCATCTCTCACATACCCCATCCACTCCCATCCTCACCACAGAGAGTTGAAGAAAATGTCAGAGAGATTCGTTGGAATAAGGAATTATCAGCCTAGGGAGACAGTAGTTTTTAACCACCACTCTCAAACCAAGTGGGAGCATCTCCTTCCCTGGGTTGGATGAGTTGATTATGTACCTGAGTTGCTGACATGCCCTCTGAACCTATGAGATAGCAGAGCTTTCTGTCATGACAAAGATGCTTGTGTTTCCTATGAAACACGTGGGAAGTCAAGTAAACACTTCAGAAGGCATGGGGATTTGGAAGGGTCCTGAGGAGTTAAAGTCAAAGCAGCCTAGCTTGCATCACATTCAGTGCAGTGATGAGGCTCGAGTGGGCCTTCTAACGCTTTCACAAGTGAATCTCACATAAGAGACAATATTTAGATGCCCATTATGCAGAGAGCAGTGACGGTCAGTTAATGGTAATTGTAGAAGCTTCAGCAGTCGAGAGATCTACAGCAGTCCCAGGTAAATGAAAAGATTTAACTTCTCTCCACCTCCTACTCTTGAACATACCGGAGGCAGCAGAAAGGAGGAAAGGAAAGAACAGAGCACAGCTTTGCCCCTTGCCAAGTCCCCTAGGCTGAATCCTCACAAGTGCTGAGAGAATGAAGATGAGGCCTGAATAAGAGGTGAGACACAAACTTTAAATTGGACTAGACTGGGCTAAATTTTCTAATAACTGAAAGAAACCAGAAAGCCTGGGATTCACCCAAAATGACATGAAAGATGACAAGGAAAAGGAGATCTAACCAAACATGTTTGGAAATAGTAACTGAAGAAAAATAAAATTGTTTCCTGTTTGGATGTGCGCTAAGCTCAGCCCCTCTTTGCTGGCACTCTAATTATGCACAGAGTAAGCACAGTCAATCCAGGTTCCATATGGGAGCTTCAACCTAAGAGCTCCTTAAATAATTCAGTGTGCTTCAGAACAAGGCTCTGAAGTGTAGGCTGGTGAGCTGGACGAAGCAGAGGTAGGTTTCAGTTCATAAATAAGGGCGTCAATTAAATTGTGAGGCAATAAAGATCAGAAGTGTTAGGCTTTGGGGAAAGCCTACTAATAATGAGGTAGAAGTTGGCTTTAGCCACCAGGTCCACTGTTGAGTTTTGGAGATCCCGGGCACCTGGTGAGACAAAATGGCTTACCTGTGGACTTAGATTGGAATTCTGCCCTTCAATTTAGTGTCTCTGAAATGTAAGGTCATAGTTTCTTAAGGAAAAAAAAAAAAAAAAGAGCATGGAAAAACCATTTCAAAACTACTGAATGAGAAAAGTCCTCTTTATATTATTTGAGCTGAGATTCTTTGTAACAGGTAACAGCAGGACAGCCAACCACTAGTTTGAGATTTGCTTCTGACAGCAAGGACACCTCCTGGAACATTTAAAACAAAGAACTGGGGTGTAGGAACCTCCACAGAAGTATCATGGCCTCCACGCTCATGTCACAAAATTACCCCTTTCTTTTAACCTTTAGATCCTTCTTGTTTAAATTGATCTTTTGCCTTTAGTCCTGTTATACTCACAATACAGCTTAGCTCTTAGCTTGTATTTTTCAGGGGTAGTGCCAGTATTAGGTGGCATTTGTCCCCCGAAAAAGATTTGCTTTGTAAAACGAATGAGGAATCATGGTCTTTTCTTCCTATCGTTTTTATTATTTGATATGTATTCAAAACTAAATATATATACACCAAAGCACTATATAATATAAATAAACCCAGAATTTTGGTTTCACTGGTTAATGAAATAAGATTTGTTGATCTTCTGAGGGAGTTTGTCAAGTGAAACACAAAACTTAAAATACTGCTGAAAATGTCTATTTAGTGTTGTTGAAGTTTTTTTATTAAAAATGAAAAAATCAATAAAATACCCAAAGTCCCTCTAAATAGCTGACCACAAAGAAGCTAAATTAGCAAAAGAGGAAAAACAAGAACTTTATTCTAATTACAGGATACAGAAAAACTTGTGCCAATTCTCAGATGTGTTCAATTGGGGCAGAAGCACAGATCTAGCTTTCTTTGTAGTAAGTACACAGGGGATTGGAATAGTATTACCAAGTTCCTGCCACATGGAGCATCTAAATAAACAAAATATCCTCAATCCAATTCGCCAAAAGTGATGATTACATGTGGTGGAGGTGGCAGAATTCTAAGACAGCCCCCAAGATTCCTGCCCCCTGGTGTACAAGCCCAGTATAATTCCCTTCCTTTGAGGGTGGGCCAGGTGTAAATATGATGAGACAGACTCTCTCATGATTAGGTTATGTTCTATAGCACAGTCTGCTTTAAGAAAAGATTATCCTGGGTGGACCTGAGCTAGACAGGTGAACCATTAAAAGTGACTAAGCTCTTCCTGGTGAAAGAGATGTGTAAGGATTGAAGTGTAAGAGGGATTGCAGTGCAAGCGAGATTTTTCCACTGCTGGCCTTGAAGGAAGAAGGGGCCACATGGCAATGAATGCAGGTGGCTACAACTGCAAGGAACTAAATTCCACCAACACGTGAATGAAACAGGAAGTGGATTCTTCCCCCTGAGCCTCTACAAACACAGAAACATAAACTAGGCAAACCTGATTTTAGCTTTTGAGACCCTGAGCAGAGAAGAACCCAATTAACCCTGCCTGGACTTCTGACCTACATAACTGGAACTGAAAAATGTCTGCTATTTTAAGCCACTAAGTTTGTGTTAATTGTGATGCAGCAATAGAAAACGAATAAAGAGGACAACAATTATCACTTAAAATTGGTTTGGCAGGGCTTCCCTTCCCTTCCCACTGGTGGCGCAGTGGTTGAGAGTCCGCCTGCCGATGCAGGGGACACGGGTTCGTGCCCCGGTCTGGGAGGATCCCACGTGCCGCGGAGCGGCTGGGCCCGTGAGCCATAGCCGCTGATCCTGCGCGTCCGGAGCCTGTGCTCTGCAACGGGAGAGGCCACAACAGTGAGAGGCCCGCGTACCGCAAAAAGAAAAATTGGTTTGGCAGAAAGGTGGTGATAGTTGAGTTAACCTCACAAAAGTAAGTCAAAGGATATCTTAACTGTAGTCTAGTCATGGGTACATTACACAACACAAATTGAGGTATATTCCACTAAATACATGACCAATACCCTTCCAAATTGTCAAGATCATGAAAAACAAGGAAAAAACAATCACAGACCAGAGGAGACTAAGGGGACATATGACTAAATGTAATGTGGTATCCTGGATGGGATCTTAGAAGAAGGACATTAGTGGAACAACGGAATAAAGTCTAGAGTTTAGTTTTAAAATAAATAACTAAATAAATTAATAGGACCTGCAAAATATCATACAAATATCTAAATGAATTCAATAGTGAACAAGTGAAGTTTAAATACATTTAATTTTATATGCATTAAATGCTATTGTTTTGGCCATATGCTAATTTGATTAAATATTATAAAGTTATTTATAGTCACTATTTTTAGTAAATGTAAGAGTTAAATTTTTATTTTTAAAAAAACAGGTGTAACATGCAATAGATGCATAGCTCTGCCATACTGATCTTTTCTTTATGGTCTCAGTGGATCCCCAAGGTCAGTCCAAAGCAACAGTAAGAAAAGTAATATCCTAAGGCTTTTTATTCCATTCCATTGCTAACGTAGGTCAGACAGTAGTCAGAAGATTAGAAGATGTCATCCCCTAATCTGAGCTTCTGATACTTAAGAGATCACTAGAGGACCCACAAGTTTAAAGATTCTATTCCAGAATGTTTAATGTGCTTTGTAAAGGTGAACTCAAAGATTTACCTGAAAAGGGGAGAGAGATCAGGCCCAGGTCCTGCAGCAGCCAGCATGATACTATTAACATCAAATGCACCACATTCCTTATACTGCTTTAATTATCAATGCTAATAGAAGAAGCATGGGGCAATAAATTCAGCATTTGGCTGGCAAAAGAAAGCTAGTTTTCATGTTTCATTTTTAAAGGAGTTATATTCCTATTTAACTTTAAGTGTCCTTGCATGTTCTTTCAGACTAGTTCTTGCTATATTCTACAAAGCTCTTACTGAAGCAAAGAAAAGAAGACCACTAGGATTTTCTCTTTTTTTTTTTACTTCAATTACTTACTGTCTACACTCATAGTAAAAGATCACAGGCTGTAGATATACTGCCTTTCTTTGCCTTAAGATGATATGGATTTTATCTGATTTTTGAACTGCTATTTGTCCATTTGAGAACATGTATATATGACATTGTGTTTATAATGCATTTTCAGATACATTATCTCATATTTTTACTCAGAACCAGCTTCCCCAAGAGTTAGAAAGAACACAAATTACGATTCCCTCTACACAGATAAGGAAATTGAGGCTGGGACAGGTAGAGTGAGTTGACTACCAATGGATCTGAATGAGATATTTTCATTCCTGGTCCAATGCCGTTTGTAAGTAGATGTGCCTTTGGCTTCTTTTCTTGCCTTTTTTTTGCCACCCACCATATTCAGTGGGGAATAATGTCATTGATAAACTCTGGCTACTGTGGTTCCCCAATTTCCTGGCCTTCCTGCTACCGTTGGACTGCTTTGGACTTCTTACTACTCTTCTCTCTTTCCTAAGCAAAAACTTTAAAATCCTGCTCAAACTCTGTTCCTCTAGTGAAGACTTTGTATTTGTCCCCAGTAAGGACAAACACGTGGATAACCAGAGTGCCATTTGGCCCTGGACCTCACACAAAGACCCAAAAGTTTAGACTTCTACATTGTCTCTGGATGAGGCTATGTGAACAGTCATAGAAAGAATTATCATAGAACTTTAAACTTGTATCCAATCCCTAACCACATGACCTACATACAGTAACCAACATACTTGTATTTTTATTTTTATTTTATTTATTTATTTTTGCAGTACGTGGGCCTCTCACTGTTGTGGCCTCTCCCGTTGCAGAGCACAGGCTCCAGACGTGCAGGCTCAGCGGCCATGGCTCACGGGCCCAGCCACTCCACGCATGTGGGATCCTCCCAGACCAGGGCACGAACCCGTGTCCCCTGCATAGGCAGGCGGACTCTCAACCACTGTGCCACCAGGGAAGCCCCCATACTTGTATTTTTATAAATCGTATAATTGCCACTTGAATGATATACTGAATTGTAATTTTAAGTGTTAATTTGTTTAAAATAAACATTTGAAATTCACCACAATTGTTGAAATCCTCTTTCTACACTGCTTCAAATTTTACTAAAACTAGAGTTTCAACATATGAAATGGCCATAGCTTATCTCAAATTCTAGAAGGTCCCCTTTCCAAGGGGGACCCATAATAGAAAGTTGAACAAACAGTGGATAAATGTATATTCAGTAATTTACTTACACTGTGTCCTAAGTGACATCACCTTTTAAAATAAAGAGCTGGAATTGTGCCTACAGGCTACCATCACTAGTAACTATTTTCATAGATGCATTGTTTTTAAAGAAATCATGACAGAAAATGGGCAACAGATTTTGAGATGAGGCTGACTGGTTAGTTTCAGAGAACTAGCATTTCTCTATTTCAAATATTACTGAGCTAAATATAACTTGTTTATGGAGAAGAACAAGAAACAAAAAAGGAGTTAACAAAGTGAAGTTTAACAGAAGAGCAAGTTCAGTCTCTTGGTGTTTAGAGCAATTCATACAACAATTTTGCATATAGAATAATATCAATCCTTTTCTAACGCATCTCAAACACCCCGTCCTCAGTCACTTCATTAAGCAGTGTTTAGCAAACTCCATCCTCTGTTCCTGCCAAGCCAATCGGGTCCCCACTAGTTTTTCTCATCCATCTTATACCCATGTCCCTTTTACAGTCTGTGGAAGCTCTCTTAAAGCTCTCTTTCATGTATGAACGTTCTCTTAGAAGGAAAACTATTTTCCTGATTTCATCCTAACAAACACACAATTACGTGTACAGTCACAGCAAATCACCATGGCAGTCCCAAGACATGGTTAAACAACAACAAAAACTTTTATAACGGTATCCTAGCAATTGATACGTGTTTTATTCAGAAAACTATTTTGTTTTCCACTTCTGCTATCTGCCCTCTCATATCCATCACTGCTCTTCTTATTGGAAACCTCTTTCTCTAAATATCAACTGCAACCATCACAGGTTGAGATTTAATCTGCATTTATCATGAATAAAGATACATTTCCATTCCCTCCGACTGTGTGTAACCACAAACAATGTACTGTTTTTAATTCTAAATTATCTGTTTTTCTCCTTTTATTAAAGGAGTCATGCTAACTATACTGATTTGAAGGTTTTCCTTCTTGAGGAGCTACGGCAATGAAAATTGGCACCAGTCCTCATACTTTGGGGCAAAAATATTTACAAGTATCTGGAACCAAATCCTACTGGCCCTACAAGAAACAAGTGTACTCTGCGTTATCGCTCTCTGTCTCTCTGTCTCTGTCTCTGTCTCTTTCTCTCTCTCTCTATTTTGTTTTCACGTGAATCTTTTTTGTGCAGAAACACAACATATTTCATTTAGACGGGTCTCATCGTTCCTTTAATCTAGGAAGCTGGCAGAGAATGTTGAAGTCAAAAAAGGACAAGATGGCACAGTTATATGTGGCCAAAGGTAACGCATACTGTGCAGGCCAAACAGAAATTTTTCTGATGATTTGAAAGACTGATTTAGTAAGCCAAATTCTCCCCAGTGTCTGGATAGAGCTCATGAGAGCCCCATGCAAGGAATAGGGAAATAATTCTCCTCTTCTTGGTGATACAAAAATTAATGCCCAGGAAAGTTTATGACTCAAACAGGAGTGTGTACCCCCAGTCCAGTTTTCTGTCCCGGAGTAACCTGCCATAAGCCAAGAATTCACCATTCTAAGGAGAAATTTAAATACACAAAATATTTAAAATTACCCCCAAGTGATTGTTGATTCAGATCATTACCACGCTTATTATTGTATTATATTTATTGATGGCAGAGAACAGAAAAGACAGAGAAACCAAAATGTCAGCCAAACAAAAGAAGGACCTGCTGTCACTGACTGCATGCCCATCTCATATTTAGAAGCTCAGAAGCTGAGCAAAAAGCAAGTGTGTACCTTAGGCAAAAAGCAGCAGCAACAACACACATATACAGTTTTTGAAAAGGGCAAAATGTTCAGAGTCTGCCTTGTTCAGCACAAAGAATCCCCAAAAGCTTTGGAGACTTGTCCTTTTAATGAGAAACAATAGTTTGCGTCCAGATGCTCCTCATCATTATGAACACTTTGGCATCAGAAAGAAGCACAAAAGGGGGCTATGAGCCCAGCGCTTTGAAAATAAAGGCCTCGATGGATAAGTGCACCTATTAATATAAGTGTTTCTGAATAGATTCTGCTTCTGCTCCAAGTCTATCAATTAACAGCAATAAAAATAATACACCATTGCCAAAAAAAAATAAAACAAGATATCAAGCATATCTGGAGACACCTATTTTTTTTTTTTTACTAATGGTAATCAGATCAGTTGCATGAATATAAGAATTTAAAAAATGCCCTTGAAAATACTGACATCCTTTAGATTGGTTTCACACTAAAGACAAAATGTCTAGCATGATTCTGATTTGCAGCTATTTTACTGTTGAGCCAAAGTAGTCTAAATACATTTCCATTTAATAATAGAAATGAGAACATGAGCTTCATGGCAAAGTTGCCATGAAAGAAACATGCGTAAATGAACTAATGATGATCATACTGCACTGGTATTTCCTCTATTTATATTGATTGAAGAAAAGGCAGTTCAATTGATATTTGCTTTTCTATTATTTTAAAATCAAAATAAGTATATTAAAGTGTCATCAAATTGGGACTTCCCTGGCAGTCCAGTGGTTAACACTCCGTGCTTCCAATGCAAGGGGCGCAGTTTCAATCCCTGGTCAGGGAACTAAGATCACACATACCACATGGTGGGGCGAAGAAAATATAAAAAGGAATAAGTAACTAAAAATAAAGTATCATCAAATTAATTAGTATCTAATACTTTGCTGTTAGACAGCATGAGTTTAAATCTCAGCTCTAACACTTCCTAGTTGCATGACCTTGACCCTGCTATGTAACCCCTCTAAACCTCTACTTTTTCATGTGAATTGGGAATAGTAAAATGGTCCACTTTATGGGGTTATTGTGAAGATTAAAGAAATAATCTATATGCAGAATTATGACCGGCTCTGGCAATTAGGATCTCCTCAATATATGTTTACCTTTTATTAACATCTAAAATTTAAAGACATTTTAGGAAAATTTGAAAATTGTCATCCAGGAATTTTACAAGCAGTTTTACATTTGAGAATTGTGATTTGTATTTTAAATATGTCCATAATATCAAAAAAGAAATTAAATTCACTGTCTAAGCTCTTTTTCCATGGAGGTACATTAATGCAAATTAGACAGAATGACTTTTCCCAGTTATAATTGGGCTGAAATGAGGTGGAAGGAACAGAAAGACAATTAACTTTAGCTTTTTTTTTTTTTTTTGTAATCTCCAGCAGTTCGGAGTAGGTTTTAGTGCTTGATGGTTGTAGACTGTCAATTCTGCCAGGCGAAATTATTCAGAGACCTTCAAGGGGCTTTGTTTATCTCATTTTTCAATTAACCTCTGTGTTTTAACTTCATCATAATGCCTATGCCAATTCACACCAAAGAACAAACAAAAAAAATCCCCGTTTGCTGTCATTATTTCTTTGCTTCACAAATCTAGTTTTATTTTTCCTTTTTAATGTGTAAAGAAAATGCATGAAGGAGGTGCATTTCAGATTGCAAAAGACCAGCAAAGTGGCAAATGATTTAATTTAAATTAAGTTTCTGTATTAACCTTTTTCCCTTTCTTTTCTTTTACTTGTTTCTTCATGTGAGGTAACAGCTAAGTTTAGCACTGCTGAGAGCAAAGATCAAAGTGTGCTTAAAGGCTGGGATTTTTATCATCCTCGTTTGAGATTTCGAGGTCTACATGGTTACATGTAAGACAGGAGATCAGGATCCATCTCTTCCTCCCTGAGAGCCAATGTCACTAGACTTAAATCTAAATCCATGTATCACCTTCAAATGTATGTTAATGGCACTAAAACACCTCCCCCTCATTTTTATTGTCAGTACCAGGATAAGAGTAGCTTTTAGATAAGCATGTCCAGATTTTTTTCACATTATTTAAAAGGTGCTTTTGAATGGACAGCACATTTCAACATAAAGCAAAGAAATATTAACGGAAATCTTTAAATAATGAGTCCATTCAAGAGAAAGCCTACAGAAGCTCTACATATGAGGGAAGCAATATAAATGCCATCCAGTGGGTAAAAAATCAAAATACGCGTTTCTGAAGATGCCCAAGTAGGCGTGCCCAGACAAGTGCCATTATTTTCTTCTGAAAATAAATATTGGTGGGCCCAAGAAATTCCTTAATTATTTGCAAGTCTCCTTCAATTAACTTTTTTCTTCAGATTAAGAAATGGGGTTATATAGAAACTTTCCATAATGACTGAATTACAGGCTTAATTCATATTTCCACTGAACCAAGTCATTAGGTGACCTTAGAGTTCCCTAGACATCACCCCTAAGCCCTAACCTGAATGAATCACATCTCCATAAATGAAGTAAGTGCAGACTAAAGTCATTACAATGTTTTTCCTTTCAAGACACCGATACTGAGGGTAACACTTCAATATTCTTGCTTTGTCTCCATGCATAGCATTAAAGTATGAGCTGGTCTGACCTCACCAATCTTTTTCCCGGAAGAAAACACTGTCAGTCAGTAACAGCTTTTGATCATTACAAGCCTAACGTGGATTTTGAGCTAGATTTCTAATCTACCAAATAAAACTCTCTATATCCTATTATTCATCCTTATGAGCAAGGCAGAAAAGAATTTGATATCTTATTCTTTGGAAGAAAAATAAGTCATTGAAAAATCATCTTAAGTAAAAAATATACCTAATTTCAAGGAAAAAAAGAACAACCAAAGATTAGAAATATAATTGTAATAAAGGAATATTGTGAAAACTCAAGTACATTTTTTAAAATACAAAATGTTGAAAACATAACACTAATTCAGAAAAATGTTCTGTACTCAAAGGTAGTAAGCCTCAAGATTCTACACTTCAAAAGAATCGTGAATTGCAACAGCAATAGCCCCAAGGGAATTAATACAGCACTCTCTTTCCTCTTCTGGTGTAAACAATTTTTTTCCTAACTTGCACAACCCAATTTTTAACTGGGGTATAGTCAGAAGGACCTTCCAACTTCTGTGAAAATTGGTCTGAGCATTTTGATGCTGTCACAAAGTTTCCACTTTGCTCAAGACAGAGTGGCTGCCAAAGGATTATGAACTGTGCCCTCATCAATACTAGAGATCTCACTTTCCAGATCACTGGACCCAGAGATATGGCCCACAGAGCACGATGAGGGTGAGGAAAACTGACTCAAGAATATTCTGGTTGACATCAGACACTTCAGCATGGGAAAAGCCATCACCTTCATCACTTGCAAGCAAAGCATATAAAAGAACCCACTAGTGTTCATGTTATACTTTAGAAATATAAAATATTAACTGTTGACATATCGATGTGATCTTTGGTTTTTAATGGTACATAGAAAGTTGACCAATTATGGAGAACTGTTTTATGCTTCCCAATATTGGCATATAAACATTTAGCTATGTATATAAAACCAATGTTCAACATGTATGCATATGTGCTTATACATCGAGTTAAACAAATTGTTGAAAAACAAGTAGTGTTTTTTACTTTTTTCCTTACAGAAAACATTTTGTTTTGAACAAAGCCCAAACCCTAAATAAACATTTCATGACCCAAATACAATATTCACTGATTTGTAAGGAAGTATTTTCATTGATTACTTAGATTTTTCAAATTCTTTCTATATACAGGTTAGTATTGAGTTTTCCAAAGATAGCATTTGTATTGATAAATATAATAGTTTGTGTTAATATCCATTTAAAAATCTGTTTCATACTCCCTACACAAACATCCTCATTAAAGTAAGTTTTATGTTTCAATCACCCTCACAGGGCATTAGAGAAGGTAAAAAGAGTGCTTGAGAATTAAAAGTGTGAAATCATAATAATTTTTAATAGGACTTCCAAAAGGATTATAGTTCCACCTTCCAAATCGCCCTCTTAACATATACTTATAGTGACTTAGCAAATTTAAGACAGTATAAGAATCAGCAGAAAAAAAATCAGAAACAAAAGAGTAAATTCGTCAGACTTACCACCATAAAGGAACAAAGTAAATTCTTCTAAAACTTCCATTGGAATTCAAGTAATAATGTATATGAAAGCTATTACTATAATTATAAAGATTAATTTTATTTTCATTTGGAACCACAAATATAACAGATACAAATCTCCTCAACTCTGTTGACAAAAAGCCATGAGAGAAACAAGGAAAACTGCTGGTGATATTTATTAGGAAGAATATTTTTCCACTTAGTGTCATCTCACTTCTCAAGTAACTGACTTTCACAATGTGCATTTTTGTTTCTCCCAATTTTTCTAAGCCTTATTTTATTTAAAAGAGAATAAATAAGTCAATAAGAGATACCCCATACATGTAAACTAATACCCAGTCTAAAGTTTCAGACAGATTTATAAGTACCTCCTTACAATGTACTGTGATCTTATAGGATAGTAGAGGTCTACACAAGACTCTGTAGATCTCGAAGAAGAAACCAACTCACTAGCAAGGGGGCAAGGCACGTTGTGAGGCTTGTAGAAAAGTGGAAAGCATCCACTCAAGAAAAGGTGATATGTGGATTCTGTTCAGAAGAATTACCATATTTCACCTAATCTATGATGTTCTCAGGGCTAAGACACCCATTAATTTATGTCCTAGAAAGAATTTTTAAAATTACAAATCATAACTGTAAAACAGCATGGATTTAATACATATCCTATTTCAGACATAGTAAAGTATGGAAAATATGAATATCATCATCATTTGAAGTATAGAAGAGGAACCATTGTTTGAAGAGCTTAAAGATGTAGAGTTTGTGTTACATGAAGCAGAAATTATAAGCAACGAAGTTTAAGCAGTTGGCGAGGGGTGTGTGCGTGTGTGTGTGTGTTTGTGTGTGTGTGTGTGTTGGAGTGAAGAAGAGAGGACAATTCCCAGATTTTGAAGATGATTGAAAAGCAGAATATGTCATTAAGGTGATCTTGCATATTAGGAGGCATTAAAGGATATAAAGTGAAGTAGGCATGGAGGTAATGACCCGACCTCATCTTTCTTATTGGGACTTTGGAGTAAAGGTCTTTCTGTACCAGGCTAGGATGGAATGTCTGGCCGAAGTTTAATACTTCCCACAGTCTTGCAAGAGCCTGAAGTTGCAGAGCCCAGCATAAGCAGAGATTCAGGAGGTCCCCATCATGATGACTGTCTCAATTTGTGTCTGGGCAGCTGTTATTAGGACTTCAAAGAAAATGTAGGTGATGAGATGCCACAGAAATTGTATACCCCTAGGGGCAGAGATTCAGTCATATGCCAAATTTTTAAGTAAACATTATATTAAGGTGTTAGTAATAAAATCTTCTCTCTTCAATATTCATTCAAAGTACCCACTGACCTTAAAGTAGAATTAAGTACAGCACAACTCTCCTGAGAGAATTAATCATTCCTTTATCACTAGTCAGGAATCATATTCCCAAATGCTAACTCTTGCCCTCTAATAATTCACTTCTACCTTCTGTGGATCCCTGGTTGTGTGCCCAAGCCCTCTCCCTGACCTCAGCAGAACAAGTTGGCTGCAGTGCAGGCTGTCCTTGAAGACCACCTGGGAGCCTCAGATCGTGCCCAGTGCAGCAGCCTGTCGGAAATGGGCTACTGCCAGTGCCAAGCAGAGAGCACCTGTGCCTCGCCGTCTGCACTGGCCACTCTTCTGCTCCCAAGGATCTTGCACGATACAGGTCAAGTCTTTCTCCAGTGATAATTTAGGTATGGATACTCCTCAGGTTTTCTTGTTGCCCCTGCACCATCAGTGCTGAATAATGACTTGGGAAATGTGTGAAGGGAATCAGAAATTAGGGCTTGAGTCAAGTTTCCTTTAATTCCCGGTGTCTTTTTTATGACTAGGATTTTATTCTCTAACCCTACATCAAGCAGTACCCACTTGTTGTAAAGGTGCCCCAAACACACACACGTGCACACACACACCCCACACATAAACAGTTTATCTTGTACCATAATGGTACAACTGAATTGACTCAACTATCAATCTCATAAACATTTGTGGAGCTTTCAGTTTCCACTTGGCATTGTGCCGGATGCTGGGGCTCCAGGCATTATCCCTGTTTTCAAGTAGCTCAGAGTTTAAAGGGAAAGACAAAACAGAGCTTCTTATATTTAATAAAATATAGAACAGATAAGGAAACACTAGTATGTACAAAATTACTTCCTCAAATCACATTTTTAAGAAGATCTTTCAAGTAAGATCTTCCATCTATAAACAAAAATAGAGCTCATAAATGGAAAATATTTCTATTTTTCTAAACCTGGTCCAAAACTCAGCTTCCTCACCTTCCTTGATTAACTTCACCCCCTCTGCTGTTTGGTTTAATATGAAATCAATATTTCAGTTTTTAAAACATCTGGAAAATATTTATTGCATTAGGAATATTTTAAGATTTTGCTTTATATCCTGCTCCTGAATTGATTTAAGGAAAAGATCATGAGGATTTTTTTGGATTCCAAGCGCAGTGAGATCTCAGTAAACGCCAACTGACCAGTGATTCTGCTAGATAGTCGCATTTTACTAGCTGTGGCAACATTTACCTAGTGGTTTCTCCTTTAGAGGGAAGAATGAGTTTTTAAAATCCTACATCTTTAATATAGTGGAGAGGAAGAGTCCTAGTTGGAAATCTATTTATTGGGGTGCTGGTATTATATGTGGGTATGCTTACTTTTTTCAAAAATGTGAAGGCACAGCACCTAGTTCAGTTTTTTTATTGTTATTACTCAGGTGATACAAATAAATCACAAGTTTTGAAACTAAATTGCCTTGAAGTTCATAATTTTCTTTTTAATCTATAAGAGCAGAAGTTTGAGTGAGGTATAATGCTACTTTATTTAGATGTGCATCAAATTTCAATTGTATTTTAAAAATCTAACTAGTTAATCTTGAGGTACTTGAGATCATTATGACAAGCTACAGTATTTTATTTTAATATAAAGACTTCCCCCAAAGTATTTATTCCACTTTAACTACTACCAAAGTAAGGAACAGGAGTCTGTTTTTTCAAAAATTTTTTGGCTTCTGGTGAACAGTTTATAAATAGCTATAAAACAAAGTAAATGCATGACACTAGGTGCTCTAAGAGAGAGAATACCATTTCCATCATTATCTTAAGAAATGTTCAGCTGGTGGTGAAAAGCCAGAGTCTAAGAAAGATATATCATGTCCATACAGTAGAAACAATTTTTCTTTCATACTCTCTGCCTCATATGTTTATGCTTATGAGTAGAAAATGATTAAAATGCATAACAGGGAAATGGAAATTCTAAAAGTATGAAAGAATATTATTCATTCTAGGATTAATGAGGTAAATCACTTAGTATATGTTATTTGCGAAGAGATAGGAATTCTAAGGATAAATTGCTCCACCCCAAATATTCTCCTTTCCCCTTTTGGTTTTATCAGCTGCCAGGGCTTACCCTGAAGAACTCTGTGTTAATGCATATTCTACTCTAGTCTTAGCCAAAGAGGATTTGCCTTCAGTCTCTAAAGTCCTTTTAGGGTACACCCAGAAATAATATAAAGCAGGGTAAAAAGTATGCAGCATCTGCTAGAGACCAAGACCTCTCCTTATATTTGCAGTGTTGAACTTGATGACTGCTTCTGACCTTCCAGACTCTGAATTCTGTATTCCTTTCTCCCAACACTAGACATTTGCCTTCCTGAATATACCACAAGTCTTCCTCAGAACAGCCCTACTTTCTTGCCCCCGCAACCCAAAACATACATAGAGCCTAATAAGTTATCTGATTCCACGGAGAGGCATAGATTCATGAGAACTATTTCAGCTTCAGCGTAAACAATAAAAAAATGCCAGTCCTGGGTCAGTTGTGGTATGAGAGGCAATGAATTTGGAAAAGAGATGTTAAATCAAAGCCAGAGCTATCAAGATATAATCCCTAAAGAATAAGAGAAGAAACAGTAGTTTCTTTATCATATTATCCTGATATTTTGAGTTTGCTTTGGAAATTCTGGAAATCCAGAAATATGCTGAAGATATCTCTGTGCTGATTCTCTGTTCCAAGGGTCTTTATTTTCCATCTATTCTGGTTTCCTCTTTGGATAGAATATACTTAATTCCCAAAAATAAGGTTTATACGCCCACAGTGCCACTTCAAAATCTGAAAAGAGGATTTAGGCTACTTTTGTCAGCACTGAAATGAAAGGAATTAAATCATAACCATTAGGCAGAGACCTAGTCTCTCCCCAAAATGAAAAAATATGGAAATATGAGAGGATTTAAGAAATAATCATACATTGGTTTTACCCAAAAAGGATATATTCCATATAGTGATATAGAATACTATCATACAAACTGAGGAACTTAGTATCTTCAGTGGTATATTTTGCCATTCAAAACCTTTTGGCCAAAAAAGGTGAAAGATAATTGTTTATAACTAATTTTAAGAGAAAATAGATATTACAAATGATATCAAAATGGATATGCCTATAGTGTTAATAGTTGTTTCTTGATTCACTTTACTTAAAAATATTCTGATTAGGGCAGCTTAAAATTAATCCCCTTTCAATGATCTTGGCAGAGGATTTTTAGCAAGTAATTTTATTTGAATTACTACTGCAGAATTAATCCTTTTCATTGCTTAAGGCAAAAGAGAAACCAGAGAAAAAACAAAGAATATAAGCTGGGGTTGAGATAGTTACGTTCAGTTCTTTCTTTCTTAATTGAAAAATTGAATGAGGTATTTTGTATTATAAGTAAATCCTTCCTCTATATTTATTTTGCTACCTTCTAAGGGAATAAAAGTCATGTCTTACAAAGCAGGTATGAAATACTAGTTGTGTGTCTGAGTGAAAATGTATGATCATTTCCATAATACATAAAACTAAGATTCTTGTATCAACCAAAATGAAAGCTAACAGAAGAACAACATGAAGAAATGTTTCTCCTATTCTGAGTTCAAAAGAAAATCCTAAATTGTGCCTATCTCTCTGAGTTTGGCAAGAGTTTATCTTGTACGATGTTGTCAATAAGCTAATCATTGAAGCTTTACATGCTGTTTTTTCAATTCTCAGATTCTTTAGAAAACAATTTTTTTAAAAGGCAATCAATGAGGAAAAAAATGAGTTCTCATGGTCCAATACGGTAATTTTCAACATGTAGGGAACAAGCTAGAGGAAGGGATGGAGAAGAGGCAAAGGGCATGTACGCATTGTCTTTAAGGAGTTTCATTACATTTCTGCTTAAGTACTATTGACCAGACTTAGTTAGAAAGCCATAAAGCATCAAGGTAAACTGGGAAATGCACTCAATGTTGGGTCGTGCTGAGCCAAAAACTAGAGGTGTGGCACCATGGAAGAAGGAAGAGATACTATGGGGCAACCAGCAGGCTCTGACACACTGCCTCTTTAGCCACCTATAGATTCTTTCCTCTTACATGTGGAACAAACTCTGCCTCTCCTGAAGGAACCCAGTGCCAAAGTCCCATCCAATTCCAGCATCCAGCTCAAAGTCCAGCGTGTCTGGGTGATATGATACATTAAGTCTGGATATGATAAGTCACGGTCTGAGAAGCTACAAAATAAAATACAAATTATTTTCCCCTCACTGCATCCAATGGTGAAGTAGAAATAGAATTTCCCATTAGGAAAAGGGGAAAATTATAAGTACAGAGCCATCACTGGTCCTTTGCAACTATCAAAACTGGCTTTGCTGTCATAGTTGGCTTGGAAATTGCTTTATATCCTGCTAAAGTTGCTGCCTTGTTTTGGGTAAGAGAAGTAGTCGGCTGTTTTAACCTGCAAGGCCTTAAACTCTCAGTTTGCATCCCAGTTAGAGGCAGAGATGGTTGAGCTTATCAGAGCAATATTGCCTCTATCTCAGCTTGCCCCTAGCCAATTCTATCCTGAGTAAAGTTCTCACTTCTAAAACCTGTGGAAAGCAACAATAACAACAACAAAAGTTTGAATTCTTATTTTCCCCAAGGCTTTGAGAAAAGCAGGCAGATGGACTGCCTTCCAAGAGACCTTTGGGGGTGGTGTTCCCAAATGTTTTTGATGACATAATTGAGATCACCAGCTTTCCAAACTGCAATGAGTTCTTGTTACCTGGCAATTTACACTAATCCAACACCACGTTATTTGGAGCATTCCATTTCTGTTGAGAAAATTTGAATTCCTTAAGGTTAGATTAAGTTACAAGTGACAGAAAACCCAAACTAATGATGGACTAAAAAGAGCAACAGTATATTTCTCTCTCATTTAAACTCCTGGTGTATGGTCCAGGATCGGCTGGGTACTCCACAGGTTCTGGGTCCAAGGCTCCTTCTGTTTTGTTGCCATTGACTCTTGGTGCTTTAGATTTGGTTTTGACATCTGCAGTACATTCTCACCTCCTTATCACAATGGCCAGAGGCAGGTGACCACACTTTCCAGGCTCCCTAGCAGCTAGGGTTCCAGAGGTAACATTACTTGTGCCAATGAGATGCACTCATGAGAGATTTGGAAAGTGGAAGTCGGACAAGAGGTTATCTTACAACGGTGGATACGGTGGTGGCTCGCAAACAATTTCCAAGAGATGTGAGTACCTGCAGAAGTCATATTCTAAACACTACTCCTTAGTAGCATGGGCAGCCAAGGTGATGGCAGAGGGGACAGCAACAACAGCAGCTGCCAGACCTCTGCCTCTCGGGACAATGACGTGAACTTAAAACCAACTGTCCTGTGGTGGTTCTCTGACTTCCACTCCTCCAACCCTTCTGATTATTTTGTAAGCACTTAATTCACAGTGCTAAGTCCTTCTCTGCTTGGATACCTGGAGTGGTTTCTGTTTCCCGGCCTGAACTCTGGCTGATATATCTACTGTGTTGTCCCTCCCACATGTTTGAAGCTGAAGCAGGCTCGCCACTCCCACATTTGTATTTCCATCTGAAGAAAGGAAGGGAGGGTAGTAGAGGGAAAGCAGTTTCCTCTTAAGGGCATGACCTCAAAGTAGCACACATCACTTCCTCTAAAAAACATCGAAGAGTCACATGGTCACATCAAGCTACACATCAGAGTCACATCAAGCTACACATCAAGGTCACATCAAAGTAGGCCAGAAGAGTAGACGCCAGCAGGGCAAACATATGATCAGCTAAAACTTGGAAATTTTAATTGATGAAAGGAAAAAGAGGAGAATTAGATATCAGGGGACAATTAGCAGCCTCCACGAAAGATCTCAATACATCACCCACTTTCAGCAACAAGGCCATGGTCATTTTAACTACGGAAAGGAAACATACTGAAAAAAGAAGTAAAAAGAGTAAAAAAAAAAAAAAACCAGACAATGTTAAGTATCACCATTTCAGTAGCTGCCAACCACAGGCCAGAAACAGGAAATAGTCATTATGTCATAAATTTAATTTTATCGATAAAACTTAAGTTATTGAAGTCCTTTCCTCTCATCCTGGCCCACTGAGATCTACTATAGCCTTCCTCACACATACTCACACACACAGGAATTCAATAAAGTAGTGCATTTCAGTTTTCTTCTTTATGTTAGACCAGCTTCCTTTATGTCCCCAGAGCATGAATTCACCAAGGCCTTTGTTGTTTGGGGCACAAAATTCAGCACTGTATACATTCAGAGATCTTATTTTCTTAAGAGATTTTTACTATGACCCTTAGTCATGACCTTTATTATTTCCTTTTTGTTATGACCCTTAGTCATGACCTTTATTATTTCCTTTTTGTGGCTTCTCTTTTTAAATTATTCTGTTCGAAAAAGTCAGATCCCAATTAGGAAACATTTTCTTCACAGAAGGTGGTGGCATTTTCAAAGCTCTTAGTTTAGTGCCTTAAAGAGTTTGGACAGAGAGTAGCACTTGAATCTTATAATTATCCTATGTTTGGAGCATGGATTTTGACAGGTGTACAAGCAGGACCAAGTAATGAGAGAGTTGGCAAAACAGTTGAATTGTCACGTAATTCATTGGTCAAAAGATAACCATTAGTAGTAATAACAACGGGTCTTTAGGAGAACAAGAGTTTCAGTTCTGGCTCAAAATAATTTTTCCAGTCAGGATTTCAAGCATGTTTTATATACTAGCTGCACTGTTTTATCCAATCATTTAGCTCTCAATTCACCCAGAAAATATATCATATAATTCTGCCATATTTCTTACCACAGAAAATATGAGATTGTAGAACCATAAAGCCCATCTTGTTCAGCCTCCTATTCAAGAAACAGTTTTACCTCTGTTGACCATTGTCCCACATACTTCGTCAAGCCCACCCACCAAAAAACGGTGCCTCAGCTCGCCATCTGTAAAATTGGAATAATAGAACCTACTTCAAATGGTTGTCAAAAGGATTCATTAGTTAATATTTGTGAAACCCTTAGAACAAGGCCTGGAAAATATTGAATACTAAATAAATATTTGTTAAATCTGAACAAACTCCTTAAGAGAAAGAACTCTGTGTCCAAGGGAATGGCACTTAGAGGGGGAGACCTTGTGCCATGTAGAGAGCAATCCCCTGGAGAACATCCTCTTCTGAGGCCTTCAATTTAGTTTTCCCTCTCTCTTATCCATAGCACAAGCTTTCTGCCCCTTTGATACTTCACCCATCAACCACTGCAATAGCTATTCACATTTCCCTAAGACCAAAATTAAACACTCAAATAAGTGTACAAGATAATGTCTACAAAGAACATAAGTAGTTGATGAATCTAATTTAGAAAACTATATTCGTTCATTTTGAATAGATATTTCACTGATGCTCAACACACTCTTAGATCATGCCCCTTCTCTGTTCAAATCCACTCAGGGTAAATACCAAAGTCCTTACAAAATACGGCCCCTTAAGGCCTCTCCAATTTCTCTTACTTGGCTTCCATTGCCCTTCCTGCCCCAGCCCACTTCACAATCCCACTCCACATTGGGCTCCTTCTGGTCCCCCAACATATTGACTACACTCCCATCTCAAGACTTTTGCGTTTGTCCCTCCCTTGCCTAGAACTCTCCTGTTCTGTGCCCCACATCTGCATGGCACACTCCCTTACCTTCTTCAGGACCTTGTTAACAGTGAGGCCTTGTCTGGCTACCCTATGTAATATAGAACCAACCTGCCCAAACCCCCATCCATCCCCAGTACTTCTTATCCCTTTACTATTCAGTATTTTCTTCTACAGCAATTATCATCAGACAAACTATATATTTACTTGCTTATTTGTTCATTCTCTGAACAACCATCCCTACACCCTGCCTCACAACACGATGTAAGCTCCATGAGCCCAGGCACTCTGGTCACTGGAGTATCCTATCCCCAGCAACTAAAAGAATGCCTAGTACATTGTAGGTGCCCAACAATATTCGTTGAATGAGTAAACAGATAAATAACTATATAATTATATACATTTGGAAGATATATAGCATATTTATCTGACATTTTCTTCCCTCTACTAATCCTGCCATGTGCACAAAGCTGCCAGTTTTTCCAGTTTGGGCAGGAGTCTCCTATACTTAATAACTGAGTCAACAAATCTTGGTGAATACAGTCCTTCTCAGTACTCACCTAGTCACTGTGTCCAAGCTGTTCTCAGACTCCAGTGTGCCCAAAACTCATCTGATCTCCCTCTTTTATGAAGATCCTGACTCAACAAACAGTTCTAATCTCTATGATAGAGGAGATCCCTCCACTGCACTTTGATAAAAGCTACATTATGTACTTAAAACATATGTCTAAAGGAAGAATGTCTAAAGAAAAAAAAAGAAAAAAAAAACTTACAATCTATTTGGGGAGAAAAAGGGGCATTGATTTTATCTTTGTATCCTCAACTCTAGCACAATATCCAGAAAAAGTATGCACTCTAACTTTATATAAAAGACAGTAATAACAAGTATTTAGAGCTGTGGTTGTCTAAAACAGTAGTCACAGTCACTGTAACTATTTAAATTTAAATTAATTAAAATAAATAAAATTTAAAATTCAGTCCCTTGGTTGTACTTGTCACATTTTTAGTGTACAAAAGGTACATGTGGCTAGGGACCACTGTATTGGCACAGATATAGAACATTTCCATCATCATAGAAAGTTCTATTGGACAGCACTGGGCTAAAGGAAAAGGTGACCAGTTATTACCATATAGCCCCGTGTAGACATACTAGGTTCCCATGCCAATCTTCAACCAATAGTTCTGTAGGGGTCCAGGCAGGTTACCTGCTGATGACTCAGTTTCATGAGTTGTGAGGATTATGTGAGTCTTTTTACTTACTTAGCATAGTGTCTAGTACATAATAAATAATCAATATTTACTACTATTACTGTTGTTATTATTTTTAATGAGAGCTAAACTAGCCTGGGAAACCTTAAGAGTATAAATGGGACTTGAACTAGGCTTTGCCGTCTGTGCAAGATTTAAGTAGGCAGATGAAAATGCATAATGTGGAGGCAGTTAGAATAGAGACCCGACGAGAGTACAAAGAACCTTCAATGGACCATGGTAGGCAGTTGCCGACCATCACATTCCCCCCACAAAGTGACTCACTTTTCTTCTGAAATAGAGTCAGACGCTGGGGAAAGAGTTAAGCTCCTCTCTAGCAAATTATCTATGATTTTGAAGAGGACAATGGAAAAGGAAATGAGCATATTAGGTGATAGTGTGTCACCAACCTACTGAATAGTTGATAGCCCCATTCACTAAAAGGGACCTACCTGTTGAGCTGTAAAGGATTAGAAGTTCAAAGAAAAGATGACAGTGACTCTCCAGTACACTGTCATCTGTGCAGCATCCAGAAACCTGGCAGAAAATAGGCTTTTGCTCAGCTATTCTTTGTCATCTAATCAGTAAAACCTAGTGCTTTGTCCCAGTAAACATCAAGTAGTGCAGAGCACCGCTTTATAATGCCCTCCAAAGGATGAATTCAGAAACAAAACTGTCTGTGAGTCCAAGAAAGACCCATTATATTTTTTTCAACAAATATTCATTGAGCACCTACTTTGTGTCCATAGTGTCCTAGGTGTGTGGGGTAATAATAGATCAGTGAACAAAACCTCTGCCCTCATTCAGCCTACATTCTAGCAAGTCTGCTTAGTTCTGCTTTTTAATGAAGTTATAATAACCAAAGAATAATTAACTTATTTACTAAGTAAATATGACTAAAATTTAATAACAGAGGTATAGGTTAAAATAGTAAACATGTTTAAAGCTGTTTTTACTCACTGTAAAAGGGGAAAATGTGAATGCTATCAAAATGGGTTTTTTATAGGCCATTTTGTAAGAGCTGATCCCTTACTTAAAGAATCTTATAAGCTGCTTTCTCTAAAAATAGAAAATATTAAAGAAGTTGAATATTAGATCAATAAATTGATGTAATAGCAACAAACAACAAAAAATAATAAATAAGCTTAAAATTAGAATTTTTATTTTATCTTGAAGCATAAATTGAGGACATTATATAACCCTCTGAATTGTTTTCTGCATTGAAAGTAATAATGTAACGATCACTTTGGATTTCTCTATGCCCCTGCACTTCCTGGTAACTTAGCATAATTTTTGAAAAGTGTGAATATTCAAGTAAATAATTTCTTAGATTATTGTAGCCCATGCAATTCTATCACCCATATTCTAGTTATTTCCACATTTTCATTTTATCCTGGGATATATAGAATAAAAAATCAATGATCTATCCATATGTTCAGTATTATAAGCACCTGGAATATCAGATATATAAGATAAACTTTAACTTAGTCATAAAATTCATAGATTTCAAAACTAAAAGTTCTTTAGAGATTACTTTTCCAATTTCATTAGCTTTTAATTTAACCCTTTCCTGCAAGCTTCTCAAACCCATGGGAAATTGTTAGCTATTGCCACATGATTCTGTGTAACCACCAACCTCAAAAGACCAGTGAAATGAAACAATAAACATGTATTTATCACTCCTGAATTTGCAGGTCAGCTATGGGAGCTCTGCTTCATGTATCTATCATCTTCTTCTTGGGATAGCAGGAGAGCCTGGCAAGCTCTTCTCTTGGTGGTGGCAGAAGTTCAAGAGAGCAAGCAAGCACATGTCAAGCCCCTACCTGCTAACATCCCATAGGCTGAAAGTACACTGGCCACCTTGAAGTGGGGACGGGGAACATTAAAGTTCCGTGGCAAAGTGTGTAGATGTAGAAAGAAGAGAAGAACCAGAGTCAACAATTCCATCCACCAAGATTAGATATACAACAAAGCATGAGTGTAATGAAATAAACACAGGCTCCATCTCTGTAGTAGTCTCATATATTCCAGTTCAAGACAACCTCAACAACCTGGAAAATTTCTGTGGTAAGAACAACCTGGTAAGAGAGAAAGTGTATATATTACTTTTTATGAAGTAATATATGAACTTATAACTTGGAAATATATCTTCACACAGTAATGACAGTTTATACTTTTCAAAAGAAACTATTTGGTCATTACAGCTACAAGTTTTTATTATTGTTATAAGTTAAAGTGGCTACATGATGGTTTTGAAAAGAGAACTTACAACTTGAATGTTCAAGATGGGCCAGACACTGAAAAGTTTAAAAATAATCTTAAGTTCTCATTAAGACAAAAAAAAACTGTAGTAACCAAAGTAAAGGGATATAAACTCGATATGAACACAACCATTGCTTTTTCCCAAAACATTCTAGCTATGTTTCAGGAAACACATTATGTTTGATTCTATCACATTATGTTTGATTCTATCACTTATGGTATGAACAAGAAATTTCATATAAGAGTCCAATCAAGGAATATTTTATGCTCTTCTTGGTTTAGAAGGAAAACACCGTGTGTGTGTGTGTGTGTGTGTGTGTGTGTGTTTGTGTGTGTGTGTGTGTGTGTGCAAATTAAAACATCCAAACCAAATGTCACCTTCAAAACTAGGCACCAGTAAAAGCCCTATACTTATTTCAACATTGAAGCCAGTACCAAAACAGTTTCAAAATTCCTTATTTGGAACTCCTATCTGAGCCAGTGGTATGTTCTTTCTATTCAGTGTCCTTAGTTAGCTTTTTTTCAAATTGAATTTGGCCAAAATAATTCAGAGCCAATTCTGACCACAAAGTAATAGAGCAGATGTCCTCATGAGACTCAAAAAGCTAATTGAGAAGTGTTTCTTAAATATACTGTCTTAAAAAAATACCACTTATTTAAATGTATGAATTATATTGAGTTTATTTAAAAATATGTTGCATGCAAAAATAAAATAAAATAAATAAAAATATGTTGCATGCAAATAAGAGAAACTGACCCTGTCAGTATATAATATATAATATATCGAGTATACTATGCAGCTCTCAGTATCTGTAGGGAGACTGGAGAACCAGGCCTAGAAATTTGGCAGGAACCAGATACTGCAGGTAAAAGCCATGGGCAGAGTAAGGAGATTCAGCTGCTGCCTCCTTTGTTGGTCATCTTGTCCTGCACCATGGATACTGTCACTGCTCAATCCTGTCCCTGATGGATATTTCTGCCACTGGACACCTCATATGGTGCAACTAAAAACTAAAGAATCTCTTCCTTATGTCTCTTGCTCCTGATTGAGGTCCCAGATTTGAGCATCCGTTTAGCTAAGCCAGGGGCCAGGCAGTGGACAGGGAGTGTTTGACCCCCTTGGCTTCAGGAATGGGAGGCAAGATCTGGAAAAAATAAAAAACAGATGCCCTTTCTGTCAGTCATAGCTCTCATATCCTGCCAAATTCTGTTATTTGCAATTCAGAGTTATTCATGTGAAATTTATGTGATCGAGGATTTTTTTACACATTGAATTTCAGGACTACATGCATTGAACCCCATAGAAAGTCTTACGATGTAAAATAACTTCCTCACATCAGATGGATAAGTAAAAATTAAGACCAAGAGGTTAGATTTCTTTTTGCAAACAAGTAGGTGTGGGAGTATTCTAAGCTGGCTTCCTCATTTCTTCAGAAAAATAATGAGAATATTTTCTTCTGTCATCACATTGACTATTATTTCCATCATAATCATCAGAGCTACCTTTTCCTTAGCACTTTCTATATCCCATCACTGTATTAATGCTTCACAAACATTATGATCATTTTGTCTTTATAAAACCACTGCAAGGTAGGTATTTTAATCAACATTTCACAGGTTTGGAAACAGAGGCAAGGAGGCTAACTGACTCATCTAATGTTCACGGGTCTGTCTGACCCAGAGCCTCAGTTCATCTCCGCCACTCTATAAAGTCTCATCAAAATGTCTCTTCAAAAGAATGTCAAGGTTAAAGCCATTAGAAGGAAAATTCAAATGAGAGAGCAAAAGGGAAGAGCTGCCCCTATTTACTTCATTCTGTGCATTTCCCTAGGAATACATTGACATGTTTTGAACTGTATTACTATTAAATTATTACTATTACTATTAGATTACTATTGCTGTTTTCAGTTTGGTGTTTTATTTCTAAAATCTTAGTGGCAATGATCATATGTTTGGCAGATGCTTTAGGTACCATAGACACAAAACATTTCTTCCCCAGATACCGCACCTAAATTATACTGCAAACAAATTGTTAGCAGTAAGAAAACCCTTTTTCTGAGCAAAAAGGAGCATCCATAGACATATTTTTCTTTGAACTAATCAGTTTATGCATATATACATAAGGGAGTTAATGAACTCACCCTAACCAAGGATTAATAGCATTTTGTCATTATCAACACTTTATCCCAAAGATGGAAGAAACACTTTACCAACAGATTTGCTAATCCAGAAAACTGTCTTTTAAGGGAGAATGACTTTGTTCCCCATCTAACAGAAGCAGAAATCAAAGTCTAAAGAGGGTGAAGTTCTGAGGAAAAGTATCACAAAGGAAAAATCTTAGGTCGTGTGTGTTCTATCTTGGTATATGCATATCACTAGACCTCACCACATCTGTGGTCCATTTTATAATGAGACTACAACTACTGTAGCACAGTGAGTATTGCCCAAATGAAAACTTCAGTTCCTGAATCAAGCAAAGCTCCTGTTCACCCAACATTTACATTGCTTCTGTCCATTTCTAGAATTAAAACGCGAAGAATTACCTTACTTTCAAGGAAACAAATTAAGCAAACGTTCCCATGAAAAAAATTTCATTTATACTCAGAAAAACAAAGAACAGGTATTTACTAGAAATATCAGACATACATGCATCAACTTTAAGTGTCTGAAAGACAGAAAGAGGCCTTTGTTAACAGAATGTACCTCTTTGTTTAACAGCTCTTTGCCAATCTTCTAAACTGCGAATATACTGGTTGGATGACAGTTCTTTCTCAAAGCCATCTGTTCCTCTGAGTCAATCCTGTGGGAAATAGTTTATACTAAATTTGTCACATCACACCTTATTTCCAGGTCAACAGAGTGACAGCAGTAGAATTCCAACTCTTCTGCTTATTCTATTTAACATGGAGATTAGCATACACCAGCAAATAAGTTTTGAAAGTTCTGGGACCACAGTATGGTGGTTGGCTTCACAAGCATGTGTCTGAGCCAAACTGACCAAGATTCCTACCGTCATTCCCACCAACACATGTCATTCCTGACAATAAAACCCTTTCCAGTGGCCTATAGTTCTATTCTTCTAGGACAACACTATGAGTAAGATTTTGATGAACTCACTTATCTCTTCCATCTGCAATACATGAATGGATAAAAAAGAGAAAGTGTTTGGTTACAAGCATAATACTATTTAAGCTATATTCATGAGAATTCTTTTGAGTACAAGTTACTGAAGCCCACTGCAATGAAATACAAATTACAGCTTCAGTCTCTGGATGAGTGTGGGGCTACCTTCTGCAGGAAGACAGCTTATCTCAGATGTCTAACCCTGAACCAATTATCTTTGGAACAAGTTAGAATACAGCAGCTCTGAAGAGCACACCTTGGATGGAGAGGTGTAGAGGGAGGTGGGAAGTTGCAGGAATGCTAGGCAATCAGTCTTGTAGAGGCCCATGATATTTTCTTCTGTGGTTTAAACTTGGATACTGGCTAAAAAAGAGTTCACTTCTGAAACAAGAAAGTGCAAAGCCTAATTCAAAGTCCTGGCCATTTTGGACTTCCCTGGTGGCGTAGTGGTTACGAATCTGTGTGCCAATGCAGGGGACATGGGTTCGAGCCCTGGTCTGGGAAGATCCCACATGCTGCAGAGCAAGTAAGCCCATGCACCACAACTACTGAGCCTGAGATCTAGAGCTGGCAAGCTACAACTACTGAGCCTGTGCGCCTACAGCCCATGCTCTGCAACAAGAAAAGCCACTGTGATGAGAAGCCCACGTACCACAATGAAGAGTAGCCCCCACTCGCTGCAACTAGAGAAAACCCACGTGCAGCAACAAAGATCCAATGCAGCCATAAACAAATAAATTTATTTTAAAAAAAGTTCTGGCCATTTTAATAAGCTACTATGTAATCTAACTAATCAAATCAGTCAGTTGACAATCTAAACATACCAGGATAAACTCAAAATTCAGTGCCTCCACAATGCCAAACTCAGCCTTTCTCCTCCTCTAGATCTTGTTTGTAGACCAAAGTTATGTCCTAAAGTTCTATTTTTTCTTTATGATTACATTCTTCTCTCCGTTGAATTGAATGTGGGATTACATCTTTTATCTAACTTGAAACTAGTATATTCTGGATTCATACACAGTCAAAAAATGGTATTTAAACTACAAAGATTACATTATTAATCTAGTAGTTGAAGTTTTTTCTAAATTATAAATGAGCACTACATTTTAATAGGTGAGCTCTGTTTTGAGTCAATTTTAGTTTCAGAAAACAAATCATCTGATTCATCCAAATAAGCAATACACTTTGCTTCTTACTTATTCACCTACTGTTTCAAATTCTTCTGCCAATAACAAAAGACGTAATTGAGCAAATGCAATTTTTGACCATTTTAAATACATATTAATATGTGTAATATGCAAATATAATTGTGTAATATATTTTTATTGCAGTACCCATATTATATATTTACATGTAACATTTATGTGATACATGAAATATGTTATAAATATATTAAATGATTTCCTAAAGAACAGTATATTTGGGGAAAATCTTCATAAGGACCCATCATTAAGAATAAAATGAAACCATAGAGAAAATATGTTCTATAATATCACTATTGTTTTGGTTTTTTTATGTTCCCACCGATATTAATTTCTCCATATCCCATTTCTTCAGTCTAACTACAAAATAACACAAAAGCCTGGAGTCAATGCTATCACCTCATCATCCTGTTATTTCCTTAAAGTATACATTTCTCATAAAGGGTGTTACAGTGGTCCACAATTCACTTTTTTCATATACAATTCCACTTTTATAAATACTTATTTTTTAACAGTAAAATTAATTTTTAAAAAAGCAAACCAAGAGCCAAGAGACCTAAGATCTAAAGCTAGGTCCACCTGTAACTCATTTTGTGACGTTGATCAAATCACTTAACTTCTTTAGAATCATTCTAAAAAAAAGATGTTAATCATTTCCTCAAGCTTGAAGGCCACAGTTATCAAGATTTATATTTACAAAATTCTAACCATCCTCAGAGACACTCTTTAATGGAAACACTACATAATAGCTGATAAAAATTATTGAGAAACTCTTTTTATAATGCCATTCTTCTACACACTCTGGATAATGCTGCATCTTCTCTGAAAAATCTGGAAACAATTATTTTGACCATGCAGAAGTAGATATGAAGCAAGAAGTGTCATCACAGAAACAAGCAGGTCAGGGACCATCTTTTGTAAAGGGCTCAAGACTGACCAACTATCATCAATTTCCCATATTGACATTTTACCAAAAATGAAAACAAAAAAACACACCAATAACTTATTTTAAAAACTGAGTATCCTTCCAAAAACGTATAAAAGCAAGTAAAAAATTCCATAATGGCATTGATAGACTCATTGATGTCTCCAACTTACTGTTTACTCTGTAACACTTTGCTGAACATTTGACCTATGTGACCATATTTAGTTCTTACAACTTCCCCATGTGGTAGGTCACTTTATTTCCATTTTACTGAGGCTTGAAGTTAAAACTATTGTCCCAAGCTATTAAATATTGGAGTTGAAACTAATACTAGGTCTGTCAGAGAAAGAAGCAGAATCTAAAAAGAAATGATACAAGTGAACTTACTTTCAAAACAAACAGACTCACAGACTCAGAAAGAATTTATGGTTACCAGAGGGGAAGGGCTGGGGGAAGGGATATTTAGGGAGTTTGGGATAGACATGTATACACTGCTATACTTAAAATGGATAACCAACAAGGAACTACTGCATAGCACAGGGAACTCTGCTCAATATTGTGTAACAACCTAAATGGGAAAAGAATTTGAGAAAGAATAGATACATGTATATGTATGACTAAATCTCTTTGCCATACACCGGAAAATATCACAACATTGTTAATCAGCTATACTCTGAAATAAAATAAGTTAAAAAAAAAAAGAGAGAAACAAATACTAGGTCTGTCAGATTCCAAGTCTCATGCTCTTACCATTTCTGCAATATTGTGTCACTTCACTTCATAGCAATGCATATGATTTGCAAATAGCATGCCCAAAAGTACAGAAGAGACTATTTGGGTATATTTCTTTTGCCTTTTTGCAAACAGACAAACCTATATACTAATGGATATATATTGCAAACTGCACCACAATATCCACAAATTACAGAGACTCTATATTTAATTTTTGAATATCCCGAACATTCATAAAATAATGAAAAAGACACCCGTGAGCCTACCATCTAGATTTATGAAACACATGAAAATAAGTTACCATATTTGCTTCAGATTTTTTTAAAGAAATAAGAATGCATTGTAGTGATGGAAAAGTATTTTAGACAAAAGTTAAGTGTCTGCGGTAAGTGTCGATATCGACTTAGTTGCTTAAATTATCACATTCAGAATGTATCAGAAATGTGAAAAGTCTCTTCTCTGTCATTATTTCCCTTAACTGGGTTAAAAATCAATGTTGTGGCTTTTTCCAGAAGCAAATTTTCTTTTGATACCTATTTATTTCTAAAAATGGAGTCACAAGAAAGTTCTACCTTTGGAAAGTCAAAATATCTGGTGCTTGGTTGGAAATATCTTTTCCTAGGATGTCTAGACTAATAAACATAGCATATTGTCTTATTGCCACAGGATAAGTTGCTTACTGAGAGGGTAAATTCTTCTTCTATTTGGTGACAATATAAGTTGATGTTTAATTTGTGTGACAGATTTCTCATATCTTCCTCATAGAATTAGAATGCGGGCAAGGGCAGAAATTATGATGACCAGGTCAATTAAATATCACCAAAAGTTTATAATATAAAATAAGTTTGGGGAAAAGCATCCAGCTTTGTTATAGGAGACTTTACATTATAACACTAATATGAAGATATTGTACTGTATTTTTCACAAACTGTTTTATCACACTTTTGTGTATGAACTATTCCATAGCTTTTTATAGATGTTTAATACTTGATTTTACATGCTTCTTGGTGATTTTATTTTACCATAATTAAAAACTTATTAAAGTGCACAAATTTTCTAAGACTGTACAGTTTATTGTTAGGGGCCACTATTACCTCTGATCTTAATAATATTCTCAGTAAATATTAATATTCATGTATAAAAAAGTTTAGGTACAACTAAAGCCCCACTCACTCTCAATCCTTTCTCCCTGGAAGTAGTAACTACCCTAACATTTGTGTTATCATTTCCATGAATATTATTATACTTTAACCACAAATGTACATGTGGTATTTTAAAATATTTTGTGTAGTTTTACATATTTTCATAAATATAATCACATTATATGTATCATTTTATAACTTGCTTTTCTCAGTCAACTTTATCCTTTTGAGAATTATCCTGTTGATACCTGTAATAATACATTTACTTTCTATTAGACTTCTACCTTCCTGCCTTCAATGATTTCTTGATTCCCTGATTTTATCTATTTAATAGACTTTATTAAGTAAATTGCAAATCACTAATACGCCACTTAATCTCTCAGGACAGTAATGTTTAGTTTAAAAAAACACACTCTTTAGTAGCAACAAGATAGTTTTGCTAACCCAGTTTGTAAAACGTTACTTTCTGGGTCCACCTGACTTGCTTGTAGGAATGAAATCTCTCTTTCAGTGACTATATTTCATTAACAACAGCCCATTGTATTTTAATTATAAAGTAAAAATGTTCTTCCCTGTGAGTTAGTTTAAATACTAGTCTTTCAATTTGTGATAGCTGCACGTGAATTGGAAAATGAAGTCATGAAGATCAGCTGCAGAGTTCTCAAATAAAGACCAAAGGTGCCAGAGGGGCAATAAAAGAGAAAATATAAGGTTAAGAGAAAAATGCATACAAAGAAAATGATCAGGTTACCCACTCTGACTGGGGTTCAGCACTGAAATCATGTTCATTTTGCCCTGAGTCACTTTCCCTTATCTACAACTGAGGTATCATTTTAGTTTGCCCAGTACTCTCTGTCCTTTATCAGTAAAATCAACTAACCAAACACTTGCAGCAATCTCTTCAGTTCTCTCTCTCCTCCTTGAACTTCATAAAACTTCTTTCACCACAAATATGAAACACAATCAGCTTCTGTCATTTGTGTTTCATATTTGCCCAGGAAGTGCAGTCCAAACTAAAGTTGGCTTTTTTTTTGTAATGGGGTTCCTTTAATAGTCTTTTTATTTCTTTTTTTAAAAAATAAAATAAGCTCTGTCCTGCCTGTAATTTTTAGGTTGCATCTTGCTTGAACATGGGGATGGTTGATGTGAACAAGAGAACTCCATTTGAGTAAAACGGTCTCATTCCTGAAGCTATATTGTCACTGACCAAACATAAACAGTCCATGACCGGGAAAATTGAAATTAAAGAAATCATTAATTAGGGTATCATTTTTATTTCAATTGAAAGATAAAAATTATTGTTTATTAGCCAACTGAAGGTCCTTGGCTTTTCTGAAAACTGTTATTCCTTAAAGTTACTGACTTGAGCATAGAGTAGCCACATTTACCAAGTCAATATCTCTCATCTTCGTATGGTTCTTGATGGTCTACAGTGAGTTTTCAAAGCAAAATACCATTTGATCCTTAGAGCCAGCAGATGACATAAATGGAAAACATAGTCTTAATAATTTTAGGTGAGTAAATTGTTTTTAATCAAATCTATGTGACTTGCAGGTCCCAGAGCAAGTTAAGTGGGGGAGTTAGCAGTGAAACTCAGGGCTGCTAACACCCGGTAAACAACGTAAAGGATTTTTTAAAGATTTTTTCATATCATTTATTTTGCCATTTGTATTGGTTTGCTAGGACTGTCAATATTCCACTTTAGGTTCTTCCAATTATTACCATAAAAAACTAAGAAGACATAGTGACGCACATCCCAGAGACACTCAATAGATACAGTTTAAATGTGAGTGGATAAATGAATTCTCATACGTGAGCAGATGCTGTAATTGCTAAAAGAAGCATTAAACACAATGCACCTTTTGGAAGTTTCTAATAATTGTTATTTGACAAGTTCCTTAGTAAGACAAATGTTTCCATTTTAAGGTTATGGGTACATTACAATTTTTTTTTCTCTCGCTAGACTCCAGCAATTCAAAAACATTTGATTTTCAGGTAAGCCTGTCCTATAGAATCAGCTACGAGCAAATCATTTTTCCAACCAATTCATTCACATTTCTAAAGGAAATATTATCTCTCCTGGGCAAGCAATAAAACCAGCAGACAGTGTAACAGCAGCAGGAGACACTTTTCAGAGATAATATATGGTGTCTGATCAAGTGGTATCACCAAAGACAAGTGGAAATTGATTAATTTTAATACTACATTATGGCACTGTGGTCATTGCAGACTTTCCATGAATATTGCTCCTTTCTAAATTTCTCAATTATTCACATTAATTCAGTTTTAAGAGATAAATAGCAGCCTTTTCTTTTTTGCTTTTAAAATGACCTTATTCCTTAAATGCTAAACATTTAACATGTAAGGATTAAGGAAAAAGGTAGTCTCAATTTTAGGTACTTGAAAGTGTGTTAGTTGCTTACCATACATCATGTTAATTTGCACTATAAGTCTTCCAGGAGGATATTATTTTCCCTGCTAAACATATAAGGGAATTCAGACTAAAAGATATTAAGTCTGCATGTCCGGTTATTTGAACCAAGGTTGTCACCGTCCAAAGTCCATGGTCTTCTAAAAACATGGGCTGGATCCACGTTTTATGGTATATTATTGGTCAACCTGTGGACCACATGAGCATTCAGTGTTTTCTCACTTTCAGGATCACAATTTCTCACTCTGTCCTAGACCATGAAAATAGGGAAGTTCTCATTGTGGTCAGCATTCTCCACTAAAGAGGCCTGAGCTTCTGGGATCCAGGCAAAAGCCTCATGAGTTAGTCCTAAAAGAACTCAAGCCCCCACATACATATATTCAACACCTGAAATCCGTTCCGATATCAGGCAAGATTGAGATTAGCTGCTTAGTAACAAGTTCCCTATCTCCTCCCGTTTCCTTCATCTCTGCTCCCTCTTTGCCACTAAAGGCTGCAACTGATATTTACTTTAACTGGATTTTATGTATTGTTGAGGAAAGCAGAAAGAAACTCCTTAAAGTTTGATTTGCCTGGATTTTCATGTCTGACACTTTGGAGTCACAACTTTTGAGAACATAGAGAGCTATGTACATTTCTACCCCCCAAAATGTAAATTCACAAATATTCAGACAACTCCAAATATAATTTCAAAGAGAGAGCTAAAATGATCCCATTTTGCCTCAGATGGACTTTCTATGGGCAGTGTTTTCATGCTTCTTAGAATCATTAAGGATCTTAGATGTCAAGAAATAAAGGAGAAATTAAATTTGGAGGGACATCACACACACACTTGGAGAACTGTCCAGACGATTTAGGATTTTAGAACTCAATAAGTAAATTCACTTGTGGAGATATTTTGCTGACAGATTATTAGGAAATTCTGGGTTTCCTTGAGGAACTCAAGTTCTTTTATAGCACAAATATGAATGCATATAATTCTCAGTACTTAACACTCATGTGAAAAATAATGTCAAAATACTATTTTGATTGAAATTTTCAACTGATTTATACGGTGCTGTGTAGAAAACCTAAGTTGCTAGATTTTAGGTAAATATAATAAACAAACTTGTTTATATATTAAACAGCACAATCGTAATGCTGAAGTTCAATATTTCTGAAAATGCAAGCATACCCTGGGTTTTAGAAGTGTAGAAACATTCATGAATAACAATCAAGAAGGTGGTTGCTTCACTTATGAATTGTAAAATAAAATAAAATAAAAATATAATTCTCAGAGAAAACAAACCGCTATACATACACTTCAATATAAAATTTAGTTCGAGATCATTTATCCTTAAACGAACAGATAGTTCTCTAGTCAAAGTAAATATTTCTGGTACGGCAGCATGTTTCTTGAAAATATTACAGAAGAAGTGATATACTAGAGAGATACATTTGAGGATTTAAGTTCCATACAACAACTTAAATGATTGTGCAGGCAGATCCTTGCTCATGAGGAATTTCTAACTGCTTTTTGCAGTGCAACCCTCTTTAAAGAGAGTCACGAGAGATAAAGAAATGTCTATAAGTAGGATTACACTCAATATGAATTACACATGAAAGAAAGACTACCTCCAGTGAACTTCATTATAAAAGAACCAAAAGACATGGCAGATGAATGGATAACTTGGAAAGAAATGTCACCATATACAGATCTGTTACTTTTGGAATCGATTTCCCCATACCTTGGAGAGCCTTGTGCTATGTGTCAGTGTTCATTCCTTTAGGTTCATTTTGACTAGCTCTTACATGAAAATGTGCATTCTTTCATTTCATTGGAACAAACAAACTTCTCTTTAAAAAGTAGCTTATTACCCTATGGTGGCAAAGCAGTTTTATTGCTTTAGCCCCATAGGTTTTGTTTCAGACAGGGTACCTGCCCTCAGGAAAGCATAAATGGACTGGAATTGTAAGAATATCTATGTCCAAATAGAGTTACATGTTAATCTCTCTGAAAGGAGAGAGAGAGAAAGAGGAGCAAAGGAGTATTGTCAAGGCCTCTCTCAAGAGGATTCAGCATCTGAAGATTGGAGTATGTCTCCAGACTTGTAGTCTAGTGGCCCTAAAACACAGAAGATCTCAACCCATCCACCAGTTGGCAATTCAGGCCTGAAGACCACACAACCCACTGTTCTTGGTCCTGTTCAAGGCTCACTGAGTAACCTTCTGATCATAATTTGCCCTTGTGAGAAGACTGGCCACAGGGAGCAAATATACTGATCAGCAAACATTTTTGGATCCTCTCAACACATTCAGTTCTCAATGTAAATTAATAGATTGGCTTTCTGGTTTTAATCATCAATCTCTATTAGTCTGTTCTGTGCAAGTCTGCCCCCTGAGGCAAATTTGTTCCTGATTCATTGACAAATGATATTTTTAAGTTTGTCAGGCCAGGGCCAGACTCAGAAGTGAGTAAATTCTCTAAGGGAACTTGACCTAAGTGTGTGCTTTTTCCATTCGGGGAGGCAATAACCCTAGTTGTTTTATGTACAATCTGTTATTTCTTCTGTCTTCTGTCTTTATAGCTTTGACTAAGGATATATCTCTACACATGCTTTTGGGCACGCAGCTTATCAAGCAGTGTGATAAAGCCCAGTGACACAGTGTAAAAGCTACACATGTTGATGCTGTCAGGGTGGACAGCTGGGATACAGTGGGAATGCTCGGGCCAGTTGCCACCAGCCACATGCCGCCCCCTTCATTTATCCTAGAATGTCGTGTTACTGATATTATTTTCTAGGATATGAACAACATCGGGAAGTACTTACTTAAACTACTCCACTGCTCAGTCACTTAATAGATTCACATTGTTTTCATCATAAAATAATAAAAAAAATCATGACCTTCAGTCCTTTGACAAGTTTTCTCTTTTCCACCCCCCTGATGTTATCTCTTATCAAAACTTAGCCATACCTCTCATCCTTCTCAGTTAAATCACCTATCACCTAATACATTCCTCTTCTCCCTAACTCTCATCCTGACTACAACCATAGCCACTCTAATTCTGGGACCACTCCCTTAATGAACCTAAACCAGAGGCAAATTGACAGAATAAGTAGCCAGTTTGATTGTCAGCTGTACTACAAAGCTCGCTCTCCAATTCTTACATAGTAATAGAAATTTATGTGAGTACATCCTACCTATCCAAAAATCACATCTTTCAGTCTCCCTTGCAGTTAGGTGTGGCACTTCAGAGTTTAAGCTGAGGTAATGCTTTACTTCCTGAAAATTAAGCACACCCTGGGGGTGTCACTGTCCCTCACAACTTTACAAAAATTCAAATGTTTTCAAATTCAAGTTTTTTCTTCAAAATATACACTGCACTTTTCCTGAGTAAACTGGTAAATGTACTTTTCTCTACCTCGTTACAATCTTGAAGTTGTTCCTTATAGTTTGGCTACATGAACACTTTGCATACATTATCTCATTTCAAAGGACAAAAATGTTTTACAGTGAATGGTGGCAAGAACTGTGAAAGGTCTAAGATTTTACCCTACTTTCAAGTTAATGAGTTAGCCTGATACAGTGTCATAGATGCTGGCAGAAGACATGAGACTCCTGGGTCAGAAACAAAGAACTTTATTAGTCTTGGCATAGCAAGCAGCATGAGCTTCACATTCACATTAGTTCTCCTGTCCCCAAGGGTCTCGAGGGCAATATGTAGGGGCCCAGGTCTATGCTGCATACACAGTGGGTTTCTGTCACTGAATTTAGGAAACCCCTAATCTTTTACAATGAGCTAGAAGCAAACCCACACTTGGCCCCAGAGGAAGACATAATCTTTGTTATACAGGTCAGGAAACAAATTTTTCCTTTCCTGGAGAAGGAGACACTATCTCTGTCTTCTCAGGCTGTTTGTTAAACAAACATTCTTAAAAAGAATTTGAAAACAAAGGTTTTAGTGATTCTGCCCTCAACAGTTACAGATGCATAGAGAATTGTCACCTAAAAAATGACAATGGTCAGTCTTCAGCATGGGCTCTATGAGGAAAGAAATGAAAACATCAGATTGAAGTAACTTCTATTCCCTTCCTCCTCCCCACGAATCCCCTGCCCAGGACCAAAGAAAAGAACAAGGGCAGTATTAATGAAGTTTAAGGGAAAAACAAACTGTTTGCACAGCCAAAGTGGACAGAAACATCAGGTAATTATCTAGTGAACTTGGGTTAAAGAGTCACTTAACTGTGCTCTGAGAGACAAGCTCCAGTCCATTATGCAGGTAACCCTGTCCCTCATGCCTCAGCCTCCAACAATCCAGAGGACAAGGATTTGAAAGCGGTGCTGGGAATAACAGGGTCTGTCAGACACTTGAATAGAGCAGTCTGGTGAAACATGCGCTTAGGGAACCAACTTGGGCACACAGAGAAACAAATTATTTCAAAAGAGAACTCTGATTTCTTTCCTTTCTGTGGTAATTTTTTTCCTTTTTTTCACTCTTCTCCTTTTCCCTCCTCTACCTTACCCAAGCTTATATAACCCACAAGCTGACAGCACTCACTATATGACCAGAATGATTTTAAGTGATATGAATATGAACTCATTTAATACAACACAATGAGGTAGATTCTAGCGTTGTCTTCCTTTTACAGAAGAGGAAATTGAGGCATAAAAAAATTTAGTTATCTTCTCCAAAGTCACACAGCTAAATACATTGCATAGTCAGGATTTAAATGTAGAAAATTTGACGCCAAAGTCCATGCTCATCACTACAGGAGATCACCTCTCAGTGTTAGCACCCTGTTGTGTGATTTCCATAACCTTCTCCGTGCCAAAAGAATAATATACAAAGACATAGATACCCAAGTAGGGATTTGGGGTGTTCATTTCCTAAAATTGAGATTATTATACCCTCTTATTTATGTTTTCTTGCTCTTCTTATTTAAAAATCTTCCAAAGTTAACTGACAGAATCCAATCTACACTTTCTAAGTGTAGATATATGATATTCATTGCAAGGATGCACCATAATCTATTCAATCATTACTCTATTCATGGGCATCCACCTTGTTTCCATTACAGATATCCCAGCAGTAAACTCCTTATACATAAATCTTTATAGAGCCATGCTTTTATTTCTATGGGCTCAATTCCCAGGAGTAGGTCTGCTCTCTATATTAGATAAACAATGCCAGACCGAATTCTGAGTCACATTTCACCAATGACATATGAGAGTGCCCTGTGTTCACATCTCCATTAGGATAAACGTGACTGCTTCTTTTAAATGGCAACAATATGATGGGTATAAAGTGATTTCTCACCGTTACTTTAAGCTGCGTTTACCAAGTAGTGAACTTCAGATTCTTAACAAATGTGATTGACCATTTGGATCTGTTCTTCTAACAATCACAGCTAAATCTTTTTGTGCACTTTTAATAGGTCTGTTTTTTTTAATTGGGTTTAAATTGTTAAACTGCTCATTTTTAATAAGGTTCTTTTTTTTAATAGGGTTTTTAAAATAGGATTCTTTCAATAAAGAGCTCTATTATTTATGGCCTCTTTATTATAGATATTAGTCATCTTTTTTCATTTGTATTTTAATTTTTCCCCAAATCTTTCATTTCTATTGAATTTATTTATGGGAATTTTTATACAAAAGGGGTTTTTTTGTTTTTGTTTTTGGCGGTATGTGGGCCTCTCACTGCTGCGGCCTCTCCCGTTGCGGAGCACAGGCTCCGGACGCGCAGGCTCAGCGGCCATGGCTCACGGGCCCAGCCGCTCCGCGGCATGTGGGATCTTCCCGGAGCGGGGCACGAACCCGTGTCCCCTGCATCGGCAGGCGGACTCTCAACCACTGCGCCACCAGGGAAGCCCCAAAAGGTTTTAATTTATAAATATTTGAATACATTTCTGTTTTCTTTCATACATTCTGAGTATCATACCTCTAATAAGAGCTCTCCAATCTCTAACTCTTATACAAACTAATATACATTTTCTTCTAAGATTTTTAATGTTTATAGTTTTAATCTATATGAAGTCTATCTGTATATAAGATGTGAGGTAGCTTATTTTCTTATTTTCTTTATTTTCTAAGCTTATTTTCTTCCAAATGGATAGCCAATTGTGCCAGAATCTTTTATTAAGTAAATCATGGTTATTCTATGAAATTAAATTTTTATCACATACTAAATACTCCTATTTGGTGGGATATATTTTGGACATTATTCTGCTTCATTGGTCTATTTGTACATTTTTTTGTGCCAAATAACACTGCAATCAACAATTTCCTAAAGGCTGAAAGAGAGGAGAAAGGAAATAAGCAGCAATTTTTACAAACCAGCAAAAATAAATAGAAAAAGGGAAAACAGAGTAGCATATATAATAAAACAAAATCAGATAGAAGTCTGTTGTTACATGAAATGTGAGCATTTATCTCTTTCAAGCTTTGCTGCTATTGTCTCCATTGTGGCTAGCACAAGTCATCAAATCACCTGGAGAGCTACACTAAAGTATTTAACTATTTTATATCATAAATAGTAGAGAATCTTTTACAAGAACATGGTTTATCACAGGCTACTTTGATGTATTTTTGGAAAATCAACATCACAGTAAAGTAAAACTTTTTTTAGACTGGAGATACTGAACCAATGTCATTATTTCTATTATATGCCCCAAAGATTTTGTACTTGACACTATGTTATCTGAAGACTATTTTACTTTATTTTGTTTATTTTTTTATAGAGCAGGTTCTTATTAGTTACCTATTTTATACATATTAGTGTATATATGTCAATCCCAATCTCCCATTTCATTCCACCATAACCAACCCTCCCTCCGCTTTCCCCCCTTGGTGTCCAGACATTTGTTCTCTAAGTCTGTGTCTCTATTTCTGCCTTGTAAATAAGATCATCTATACCATTTTTCTAGATTCCACATATGTGTTAATATATGATATTTGTTTTTCTCTTTCTGACTTACTTCACTTTGTATGACAGTCTCTAGGTCCATCCACCTCACTACAAATAACTAAATTTTGTTCCTTTTTATGGCTGAGTAATATTCCATTATATATATGTACCACACCTTCTTTATCCATTCATTTGTCAACAGGCATTTAGGTTGCTTCCATGACCTGGTTATTGTAAATAGTGCTGCAATGAACACTGGGGTGCATGTGTCTTTATGAATTATGGTTTTCCCTGGATATATGCCCAGTAGTGGGATTGCTGGGTCATATGGTAATTCTATTTTTAGTTTTATAAGGAACCTTCATACTGTTCTCCATAGTAGCTGTATCAATTTACATTCCCACCAACAGTGCAAGAGGGTTCCCTTTTCTCCACACCCTCTCCAACATTTGCTTTTTGTAGATTTTCTGATGATGCCCATTCTAACTGGTGTGAGGTGATACCTCATTGCAGTTTTGATTTGCATTTCTTTAATAATTAGTGACGTTGAGCAGCTTTTCATGTGCTTCTTGGCCATCTGTATGTCTTCTTTGGAGTAATATCTATTTAAGTCTTCTGCCCATTTTTGGATTGGGTTGTTTGTTTTTCTTTAATATTCAGCTGCATGAGCTGTTTATATATTTTAGAGATTAATCCTTTGTCCATTGATTCATTGACAAATATTTTCTCCTGTTCTGAGGGTTGTCTTTTTGTCTTGTTTATAGTTTCCTTTGCTGTGCAAAAGCTTTTAAGTTTTATTAGGTCCCGTTTGTTTATTTTTTATTTTATTTCCATTACTCTAGGAGGTGGGTCAAAAAAGATCTTGTTGTGATTTATGTCAAAGAGTGTTCGTCCTATGTATTCTTCTAAGAGTTTTACAGTGTCTGGTCTTACATTTAGGTCTTTAATCCATTTTGAGCTTATTTTTGTGTATGATGTTAGGGAGTGTTCTAATTTCATTCTTTTACATGTAGCTGTCCAGTTTTCCCAACACCACTTACTGAAGAGACTGTCTTTTCTCCATTGTATATCCTTGCCTCTTGTGTCATAGATTAGTTGACCACAGGTACGTTGGTTTATCTCTGGGCTTTCTATCCTGTTCCATTGATCTATATTTCTGTTTTTGTGCCAGTACCATATGGTCTTGATCACTATAGCTTTGTAGTATAGTCTGAAGTCAGGGAATCTGATTCTTCCAGCTACTTTTTTTCTCCCTCAAGATTGCTTTTGCTATTTGGGGTCTTTTGTGACTCCATACAAATTTTAAGATTTTTTATTCTAGTTCTGTAAAAAATGCCACTCATAATTTGATAGGGATTGCACTGAACTTGTAGATTACTTTGGGTAGTAGAGTCATTTCACAAAGTTGATTCTTCCAGTCCAAGAACATGGTATATCTCTCCATCTGTTTGTGCCATTTTTGATTTCTTTCATCAGTGTCTTATAGTTTTCTGAGTACAAGTCTTTTACCTCCTTAGGTAGGTTATTCCTAGGTATTTTATTCTTTTTCTTGCAATGGTGAATGAGATTGTTTCCTTAATTTCTCTTTCTGACCTTTTGTTGTTAGTGTATAGGAATGCAAGAGATTTCTGTGCATTAATTTCATATCCTGCAACTTTTCCAAATTCATTGATTAGTTCTAGTAGTCTTCTGGTGGCATTTTTAGAATTCTCTATGTATAGTACCATGTCATCTGCAAAGAGTGACAGTTTTTCTTCTTTTCCAACCTGGATTCCTTTTATTTCTTTTTCTTCTCTGATTGCCATGGCTAGGACTTCCAAAATTATGTTGAATAATAGTGGCGAGAGTGGACATCCTTGTCTTGTTCCTGATCTTAGAGGAAATGCTTTCAGTTTTTCACCACTGAGAATGATGTTTGCTGTGGGTTTGTTGTATATGGCCTTTATTATGTTGAAGTAGATTCCCTCTATGCCCACTTTCTGGAGAGTTTTTATCATAAATGGGTGTTGAATTTTGTCAAAAGCTTTTTCTGAATCTATTGAGATGATCATATGGTTTTTATTCTTCAGTTTGTTAATATGGTATATCACATTGATTGATTTGCCTATATTGAAGAATCCTTGCATCACTGGGATAAATCCTACGTGACAATGGTGTATGATCCTTTTAATGTGTTGTTGGATTCTGTTTGCTAGTATTTTGTTGGGACTTTTACATCTATATTTATCAGTGATATTGGTCTGTAATTTTCTTTTTTTGTAGTACCTTTATCTGGTTTTGGTATCACGGTGATGGTGGCCTCATAGAATGAGTTTGGGAGTGTTCCTTCCTCTGCAATCTTTTGGAAGAGTTTGAGAAGGATGGGTGATATCTCTTCTCTAAATGTTTGATAGAATTCACCTGTGAAGCCATCTGGTCCTGGACTTTTGTTTGTTGGAAGATTTTTTTATCACAGTTTCAATTTCATTACTTGTGATTGGTCTGTTCATATTTTCTATTTCTTCCTGGTTCAGTCTTGGAAGGTTATACCTTTCTAAGGATTTGTCCATTTCTTCCAGGTTGTCCGTTTTATTGGCATAGAGTTGTTTGTAGTAGTCTCTTATGATGCTTTGTATTTCTGTGGTGTCCATTGTAACTTCTCCTTTTTCATTTCTAATTTTATTGATTTGAGTCCTCTCCCTCTTTTTCTTGATAAATCTGGCTAAAGGTTTAACAATTTTCTTTATCTTCTCAAAGAACCAGCTTTTAGTTTTATTGATCTTTGCTATTGTTTTCTTTGTTTCCACTTCATTTATTTCTGCTCTGATCTTTATGATTTCTTTCCTTCTACTAACTTTGGGTTTTGTTTGTTCCTCTTTCTCTAGTTCCTTTAGGTTTAAGGTTAGTTTGTTTATTTGAGAATTTTCTTGTTTCTTGAGGTAGGATTATATTGCTGTAAACTGCCCTCTTAGAACTGCTTTTGCTGCATCCAATAGGTTTTGGATCGTCGTGTTTTCATTGTTATTTGTCTCTAAATAGTTTTTGATTTCCTCTTCGATTTCTTCAGTAATTGCTTGGTTATTTGGTAATGTACTGTTTAGCCTCCATGTGTTGGTGTTTTTTACATTTTTTTCCCTGTAATTGATCTCTAATCTCATAGCATTGTGGTCAGAAAAGATGCTTGATATGATTTCAATTTTCTTAAATTTACCACGGCTTGATTTGTGACCCAAGAGTGATCCATCCTGGAGAAGGTTCCGTGTGCACTTGAGAAGAAAGTGTGGTCTTCTGCTTTTGGATGGAATGTCCTATAGATATCAATTAAATCTATCTGGTCTATTATGTCATTTAAAGCTTGTGTTTCCTTATTAATTTTCTCTCTTGATGATCTGTCCATTGGTATAAGTGAGGTGTTAAAGTCCCCCAATATTACTGTGTTACTGTCGATTTCCTCTTTTATAGCTGTTAGCAGTTGCCTTATGTATTGAGGTGCTCCTATGTTGAGTGCATATATATTTATAATTATGTCTTCTTCTTGGATTGATACCTTGATCATTATGTAGTGTCCTTCCTTGTCTCTTGTAACATTCTTTATTTTAAAGTCTATTTTATCTGATATGAGTATTGCTACTCCAGCTTTCTTTTGATTTCCATTTGCATGGAATATCTTTTTCCATCCCCTCACTTTGAATCCATATGTGTCGCGAGGTATGAAGTGGTCCTCCTGTTGACAGCATATATATGGGTCTTATTTCTGTACCCATTCAGTGAGCCTGTGTCTTTTGGTTGGAGTATTTAATCCATTCACATTTAAGGTAATTATCAATATGTATATTCCTATTACCATTTTCTTAATTGTTTTGGGTTTGTTTTTGAAGGCCCTTTTCTTCTCTTGTGTTTCCCACTTAGAGGAGTTCCTTTGGCATTTGTTGCAAAGCTGGTTTTGTGGTGCTGTATTCTCTTAGCTTTTGCTTGTCTGTGAAGTTTTTGATTTCTCTGTTGAATCTGAATGAGATCCTTGCTGGGTAGAGCAATCTTAGTTGTAGGTTCTTCCCTTTCATCACTTTAAATATATCACGCCACTCCCTCTGGCTTATAGAGTTTCTGCTGAGAAATCAGCTGTTAACCTTATGGGAGTTCCCTTGTATGTTATTTGTCCTTTTTCCCTTGCTGCTTTCAATAATTTTTCTTTGTCTTTAATTTTTGCCAATTTGATTACTATATGTCTCGGTGTGTTTCTCCTTGGGTTTATCATGTCTGGGACTCTCTGTGCTTCCTGGACTTGGGTGGCTATTTCCTTTCCCATGTTAGGGAAGTTTGCAACTATAACCTTTTCAAATATTTTTGCGGGTCCTTTCTCTCTCTCTTCTCCTTCTGGGACCCCTATAATGTGAATGTTCATGCTTTTAAAGTTTTCCCAGAGGTCTCTTAGGCTGTCTTCATTTCTTTTCATTCTTTTTTCTTTATTCTGTTCCATGACAGTGAGTTCCACCATTCTGTCTTCCAGGTCACTTAACCATTCTTCTGCCTCAGTTATTCTGCTATTGATTCCTTCTAGTGTATTTTTCATTTCAGTTGTTGTATTGTTCATCTCTGTTTGTTTTTTAATTCTTCTAGGTCTTTGTTAAACATTTCTTGCATCTTCTCGAACTTTGCTCCCATTCTTTTTCCAAGGTCCTGGATCATCTTCACTATCATTATTCTGAATTCTTTTTCTGGAAGGTTGCCTATCTCCACTTCATTTATTTGTTTTTCTGGGGCTTTATCTTGTTCCTTCATCTGGTACATGGTCCTCTGTCTTTTCATTTTGTCTATCTTTCTGTGAATATGGTTTTCATTCCACAGGTTGCAGGATTGTAGTTCTTGCTTCTGCTGTCTGCCCTCTGGTGGATGAGGCTATCTAAGAGGCTTGTGTAAGTTTCCTGATGGGAGGGACTGTTAGTGAGTAGAGCTGGGTGTTGCTCTGGTGGGCAGAGATGAGTAAAACTTTAATCCACTTGTCTGCTGATGGGTGGGTCTGAGTTCCCTCCCTGTTGGTTGTTTGGCCTGAGGCAACCCAGCAGTGGAGCCTACAGGCTCTTTGGTGGGGCTAATGGTGACTACAGGAAGGCTCATGTCAAGGAGTACTTCCCAGAACTTCTGCTGCCAGTGTCCTTGTCCTTGCAATGAGCCATAGCCACACCCTGCCTCTGCAGGAGACCCTCCAACACTAGCAGGTAGGTCTGGTTCAGTCTCTTATGGGGTCACCCCTGGGTCTTGATGCACACCCTACTTTGTGTGTGCCCTCCAAGAGTACAGTCTCTGTTTCCCCAAGTCCTGTCGAAGTCCTGCAATCAAACACCGCTAGCCTTCAAAGTCTGATTCTCTGGAAATTCCTCCTCCCATGCCAGGCCTCCAGGTTGGGAAGCCTGATGTGGGGTTCAGAACCTTCAGTCCAGTGGGTAGACTTCTGTGGTATAATAGTTCTCCAGTTTGTGAGTCACCCACCCAGTGGTTATGAGATTTGATTTTATTGTGATTACGCCCCTCCCCTACCGTCTCATTTTGGCTTCTCCTTTGTCTTTGGATGTGTGGTATATTTTTTGGTGAGTTCCTGTGTCTTCCTGTCAATGACCGTTCAGCAGTTAATTATGATTTCGGTGCTCTCGCAAGAGGGAGTGAGCACACGTCCTTCTACTCTGCCATCGTGAACCCTACCTATGTTATCTGAAGACTATTGATAGGTGACTGTCAACTAAGTGACAGCTGCTAAGATTTTTTTGATGGCATTATTTAATCTGAGGAATACTGGTGGGTAAAAATAAAATAAATGACAGATGTTCAGGGTACCATTTTGGCATTGTTACCTTCCCAGCAGTTTTAACAAGGAGAAGGATGATTTTCAACTAATCAGAAAAATGATTTACCTACTAAAACATGTTTCTTCTCTTGCTGCTTTGTTTCCTGTTGGACAGCTTACATTCTACATCTGGCAATCACTTTGGATGTGTGAAATACTATGGTATATGGAGTATATTTTTCATCCTTGTGGATTTGGGGTGGTTTTGTCACTACCATCACCATTGCTATTATTTTAGTGATATTATCTTGGAAAATGCTTTGTTTAAGGTGAAGTTACATAAACAACAAAGAAAATAACTCCTATAAAAATCCTATAGAATTCCTATTAGCTCACCTATACTCACCCTATAACATCTTGGTAATGTCAGCCTTATTTAAGTAAAACTTTTCAGTAAGTTCAGTTTCTCAAGTATATGTACCCTTTATTTAGTAAAATGGTTCATTAACAATATGGAGAAAAGTAGAATAATAGGCATTGCTGTCATTCCTCAGCATCTAGTCCTGATTTTATTTGGAGTTTAAATTGCCTGATGTCCTCACTTTAATAATTGCTGAGGCTGACTTTTATGGATCTATCATGAAGAACACTTCAAGCTTTCAAGGCAATGTCATTTAAAAGACAGAAAATTAGATGCCGATATGCCTAAGTAACTGCTAATAATTAATTAAAATGAGTTTCAATTAGTGAGTTCTTTAACATCTCACCGCTTTCCTAAAAATGTTAATAAGGTAATCAGTAGGCATTATTTTGAGCATTGTAGTATTAATACATATACAAGTAATGATCTTAGTCTATGTTTAGTTAAAAAAAAATCAAAAGCATCTACTTCATGCAGAGGAGATGCTATACTTCTATCACCTTAATGGTGTGAAAATGTAATGATGTTTTCCTACAAAGGAAAACCTCTTTTCTTTGATGTTTGAGCTTGGTTTCCATTACCACAGCCTCAGTAAGCTGAGAAGAAAACACACATTACCCACACTATCAAAGATGCCATGACTGAGCTGCTGACAAGCATATACTTAATTGTAGGATTTTAAATGATGTCTCTGCTTTTGATTTTCATGGTGACAACTTTTTACTAAAACAATATAAGCAGTACTACCTAAAATCAGCAGATGCAATGTCCTACTACTTCATAGAGGTATCCACAAAAAAACAGTAGAAATCATAAAGATGCTCAGTCTAAATGATGAATCACTGTATTCTGTCATTTTTGTGAGTTTACTCTGAAACATTCAACTTGACATAAACATCTTAAACCTGTTTGCATAAGTATAAAACTCCCATTATTCCTAGAAACACAAATTAAATATAGCCTAAATGATTACAGATTAAATGTATAAGATATTTTAGTAGATGTTATACTTTTCCAATCCAATTCAACTGGGATATTCCAAATTAAAAGGTATTCTGTAAAAATAACTTCTGTTAAACATGGAGAGAGAAAGAGGGATGGAGGGGGAGGAAGGGGAGGGGGAGAGAGAGGGAGAGGGAGAGAGAGAGGGAGATACCATGGCATGAAAACAAGAGTAACTCATCTTGCAAGGTTATGGTTAATCCTTGTGAGGATTAAGTTAGATAACACATTGCAAAGTATGTACTTCCAAAAAATACTGTATTATTTATCAGCTTTATAGATAAGAACAAAATATAAAAAGTGAAGATCTTGAGGTTTATAATATCTTATGGAAATGGGTGGCGGGGTGAGAGAAATAAAAGAAGAAAGACCAAGTAAGAGAAAGAGAGAGAGAATGAGGGAGAGAGATGAAGAGCTAAACGTGGAAGAAGAGGACAAGAAGGCTGGGTTGAGCTGGTGGGAAACCCACTTCAGTGGAAGCCATTTGAGCTCCTTTGACCAAGAATGTCTGCATCCCAGGGAGGTCTTAGTGTTTGTGACAGTGATGCCTATCAGACCTTTCAGACAGTGAACAAAATAGAATTCTTTGTCAAAGAAATGGAATAAGCCATCACAGGACCTCAGGTAGATTGATATATTCAGTGTGCCAGTGCATATTAGAATTCTGGGCATCCTAAATGAATTCTGATTCTTGAAGCCCTCATTGTATGAATTCTGATTAGAGGTAGTGGACAGGCATAGAGAAATTTCATCTGCTCTGCCAGGCTTACATTGTATATTGGACCCTCAGAGGATGGAGATATTGGCCTGATTCCAGGAGTTTGAGCTGTCCTGCTGAGAACCCAGTGGATAAGAATAGCCAAAATTTCTGGACTGCTCTTCTCTTGAGAAGACATAAGCCTCTCAGAATCATTTAAATTCCAGAACCTCATCATAATAAAGTCAATCCATTAACTGGAGTAGCTGGTCTCCAACTCAGGCATGCCAGTTACATCATGGCCCAAATCTATTCCTGTTAGTACTTACTAAGATACTGAATATGCTGCTAACATATATGGCTATAAGAATAAAGTTCTGGTACGCATCAGAGAGGTATACTTAAAGCAACATACAGAATTAAATGACCCATCATCTTTTACAACGATATCATCCCAGGCCCCCAAAGTAACCAACAGTTCACAATGGCTAGTCCTACAGATTTACTAGAAATGTCAGCTCTTTCTTTATTGGTATCAGTGATGACCAGTTAACCTGCAACTTTTCCCAAGCAATAAAAGTCAAGCAAAGAGTAAAAATATGGACTTATGGATATCTGGACTTACGGCAAAGCAGTAGGAGAATTTTACCATGTGTTGTCTTCATTACCTAGTCTACTCTGGGAGCCAGTTGTAGTACTCACACAGCTTTTCCCCAAGATATGTTACTCCTATGCTGCAAAACACATACTACTCCATGCTTCTTCCATTATCTTCCCTTATTTCTAGTGAAAAAAGAAGAATCCTAGTTCATGAGATTGACACTGTATAGCATGTCATTTCATCAGATCCAAATTCAAGCAGTACAAAAGACTCCAAGTGAGAAATCTCAAATAAGAGAAAATCGACAGACTCTCTTAGGAGTTTCAATATATTGAGAGAAGATTTATACATTTGAAGAAGAATTTATGTTTGAATTAGTGATAACTACAGAGCAAAACAAGCATATGAAAAAACAGCAATTATTAACTTCAAGAAAACAGAAGGTTGGGTCAAAAAGAAAAGTAAGAGTTTACTAAATGGCTCAGCTATAAATAGACATAAAAGCTGTAAGTGACTTGGTCATTTAATGTAAGTCCAGAGAATTGATCTGAACAAAACTAACATATAACTACATTGGAAAAGTGCATGTATATGATGAGGTCAGTGGTGGTGCAGTGAAAGTGAGCTGAATCTACATCTTCTAAGTTATTTTTTATTTAGCAAAATGACAGTAAACATTAAAATATTTTAAAAGTTGAAACTAGTTACTTATAGAAAGCAGGAAATGGTGGGGGAGAGCAGGGAGAGATTATTGTCATTCACAGCATGCTTAATTTGACTTTAAAATTATTTTCACATATAATTTTTATAAAACCTTTTTTAAATTTCAAAAAGCAAACTGTTTGGGTCCACTTCAGCCCCCAGCCACTCAAAGTCAAGATTCAGACACCTGCTCTACCAACAGTCCTTGTAAACTCAAAATATCTAGATGCTTTATTTAGCAGATGACAACCCTTGATTCTGTCCCTATGTCTTCAGAGTAAATCAAAACAAAATTTTGAAAGACAGTATTTTAGCATGATTTATGATCTTTGTAATATTTTCTTTTAAGACTTCACAACTGGAAATAAATTTACATATGCCAAAACATTTAGTATGTTTCGTTTTCTTCTTTCTGTCATAATAGTCATTGAAAAATATGAAAGCTGAATCTCAAAACTTTTATTTTCTATTATTCTTAACACCCATTATATTTTTATTCACATCCTCAGCTTCCCAGCTCTTCAGTGTAAATCATACGGGAGCAATAGAAGTTATTGAGAGCTGCTGAGTAAGCCAGATTCGAAATATTAACTCACTTTCTAACTCCAATCACATTAATTGCCTTACATTCAGCATTTAATGTATGTTGTTGTTGCATTTATGCCTTATCCTTTTGCTATCATTCATTCACTCACTCATGTAGTTATTGAAGCCCAGGAACTGTGATAACCACTAGAGAATTTTCATGTATTAACTCCTCAAATAGATTTTTGTTCCTATTAGACAAAGACCATGTGTTATATTTGCTTAGAACTCCTTCATATAGTGCTCAACCTATAATAAATATATAAAACCTCATTAATAAATAAAATTTGTCTTCTGTCATTTGGATTTAGACAACATTAATATATAATATGTAATAAAATAAATTAAAATATAATATAATATATGTTAAATATAAAAGGGACTGCTTCATCTAAATTTATATTTTTAAGTAGGCAGCTCTACTAGTCAGGTTTAGAGTTAGTGACCATTTCAAACATCCCATGTGGATCAAAACAATTTACTACATATAAGCAACTTCTAGTATTTTGGAAGGCTATGAAAAGTCACAAGTAAAATATTCTTCCTGTCACCATTTATTAAATTATGCCAGTGTTGATAGATTGCCATTGTTACCATTTAAAATATTAACCACATTCAAACTGTCCTTAAAGGACCATCTATACACACCACCCAAACCACATACAAAGTTAAACAAATATAAGTAACAAAGCTAAGCTGCATATAAACAGAATTTGAAATATGATATAAAATATTAATTTAATGTTGCAAAGAAAGCAAGTATGAGAGGCTATATAACAGGAACTTCTATGGGCATTGTTTACCTTGAAAGAGGAGAATTCAGAAATGAAAATGTTCTCATGGCTGATAGGTGTTCCCAACACTTTTTCTTTTCCCATATTTGGATGTATAAAACACATAGCTTATGAGATAATATATTGGTGCCAAATTATTAAGCTCTCTGTATATTTTTTCCAAACGTGTGGTTCACCAAATTTTGGTCAAAATTTGGGACCACTAAGGACCCAAAATAACTGTAAACCAAGAAGGACCCCACTGACTTCTTAAATGCCATGGTCCAACAGGACCCTGAAAGAGCTAAATTGAGGCAAGGGTCAGATCTCAGAACTGAATAAGGACAAATATCTACTTAAAAGTTCACAGAAGTCAATAACTTGGTCATCAAATTTTGTAAATTAATTTCTATTTACTTTATGTGGGTGGTTGCCTTTCATCTTCAGTGCCAATGAAACCTGACATTTCATTCCTAGAAAAAAAAATACTTATGAAGCACAATGTGGTCACAACTACTTCATAAGCAATTACTATGAACAATATTCTGAGCCAGACACTGTGGGAAGCACAAATATCTATAAAACACAGAACTCCTAACAGCTCACAATATACAGGAGACTACATATACGAGACAAATTTCTGGAAGGCAAACAAGAAGCATATTAGAAAATCATAGAAACCCTTAGATAGTCTGCCCAGAAGCTTCAACCAACAATGAAACTTGGAATTCATGAACTGAAATTTTCTGGGACTTATGTCTTAGGTAATTTATATATTCAAATACATTTTTCTTGTAGCGCACCTCTCTTTTGACTAGATAAACCAGAAAACTTGAGAAAAAGCATGTGACAAACTAAAATTAGTTGAAAAGGACTATCTTATTTTTACATCTTATTTTTCCTCACATATTATAGAATAGATATAACTTTGATGTGTTTTGTGAAATAATACCTTGAAATACCATGCTAGTTTACTTAACTTTGTTTACCAAAAAAGGGTGAAAATAATAATTGATAAAATAAAGATATTTCACTTCAATTCAAAAGCCCTAAAATTTGTTATTCTAATAAATCACTCCATCAATATGAACATACAACAGAGCTTACAGCTCTGAGAGCTTATTTTGGAAAATAGGTTGGTCTGGTATTATGATATTCAAACATTTGAAAGATTTTTGTTTCCCCTGAATAACATATTATTTGGTACTATTTTCATTATTTTTATGTGAAATTTGACCCAAATTTGCTTTCTTATTTGTATAAAATTCTTTTGATATCTCACTTGAAAGAAAGAAGATAATGATGTAGCAAAGTAGCATCCCTTTTCTACAATAAACAAGCTAGAGACTAGCATCTTTTGATTATGCTTTATGATGTGCAAATCCTGATTATACAAAGGTTTTAGTTAAATTACAGAGTGCCAAAGCCATGACAGAGAAATTAAAAATAATTATTTAGTTTGCAAACTGACTCAAATAAGAAAATATTCAGTACTATTCTTTAAATAAATAGTATAAAATGCTCTGAAAAAAAAAAGAAAATAGCTAATTGGCCAGGATTTTACAATAATGCCTCTAAAGGCAACAAAGAGGAGATAACAATCTTCACACACAGTGCTCTAGGGATGCTTAAAATTTAAACTATTGAGAATGCCACTTCTCCCTCACCTTGGATAGTGTTCCTAAAGTAAAACATTTCCTTTTCATTTGCTAAGATATGATACTCGTTATGTGCCCTTTAAATTGGTTTCATTAAAATCCATTTGCCTTAAAGGTGATTCAGTATCAGAAAATCTATTAATATACTACACCATATTAACAGGCTAAAAGAAAGTAAAATATGTCTATTTCAATAGATATCAAATAGAAGCACTTGAAAACTTCAACATTCACATAAGAAGAATGTCCACTTTTGCCATTATAATTTAATATTTCCCCAGAAGTATCAATGAAAGGAAAAGAAAAGGAAAAGGTAAAATTCCCATGACTTGCAGATGAAATTTTATATACCTAGAAAATCTCAAGAAATCAATACAAAACTATAATAAATAATAAGAAAAATCAGTAACATGTCTGATTATAAAATTAATGCTCAAAAATCAACAATTTTCCCATGTATAATCTATGACCCACTAGAAAAGATAGTGGAAAAAAAATATCTTGTTTACAATAGCAAAAAAAGATAAAATAGTTAGAATTTTTTTAATGTGAAGAACTTATAAGAAAATATTTTAAATTTACTGAAATATAAAACAATTTTATTCATGGATAGTAACAGTCAAAATTGAAAAGATTCAACATACACTAATAGGATTATTTTGGAAACTTTATAAAATAAGACTAAAGTTCATCTACAAATATAATGTGACAGTATCCAGAAAAATCATGAATAAGATGAATGAGGGGTGACTTACTATATATTAAAATATATTGTGAAGCAACAATAATTAAGTTACTTTGGTACTAGGGAAATATTAGACAAACAAATTAAACAGAATAGATACCCAAAATAATATGAAAATATACTTGACATTAAAGGTGGTTTTTCAATTAGCAGGAAGAAAGGAATTTATTCAATAAATGAACTTGACACACTGTATAGCAATTTTGAAAAATTAAATGTAGATTTCCCCTTTATTCCATTCACCAAAATAACATCCAAGTTCATCAAAGAATGATTAAAAAGTAAAAATATTAAATGAAAAATATAATTGTAATTTTGGTGTAGAGTAGGCATTTGTAAATAGGAAACAAAATCAAGAAGCCATTAAGAAATAGACTGATAAACTTGGATAAATTCAACATTTGAGTATGGTAACAAAATATCATAAAGTCAAATGACAAATTAGGGGATATTTTTTATGCATGACAAAAAATATTATTCTTAATTTAAAAATTCATAAAAATGAAAAAGGAATAAGTAATCCAACTTTAAAAAATAAAATAAAATAAACAAAATAGGAAAAAAAGAAGAAAAGGCAATTCCCAGCTAGAGGTGGGGAGAAGGTCATAAAAAATAAGTTTGCTCTTACTTCCAATTTTAAAAAGCAGATGAAAACTATAATGAGATGCTGTTTTTCATCTATCCTATTAGCTAATTCAAAAGTTACCTTATACCCTGTAGTATCCGGTGTGAGGAAAATGAATAAATTGGTAAAATACTTTTTTTAAAGAAATTTGACAGTGCCTCTCAAAACTGGAAATACATATACTTTTGACCCAACAATTCTGTGGCTAGAAAGTTACCTTATGAAAATTTTAACACAAGTATCCCAAGATATGTAAAAGGGTATTTATCACTGTAAAATTAAATAAAATAACCAAAAAGTAACTATAAATTCTTTAAATGCCCCTGATGAAAGACAGATTATATAAATGAGACTATATTTCTTGGAAATCAATGTCAGTATTTGAAGAATTAGATACTCACTGATATAGACTTATACCCAAATGTTTTTAGTGAAAAATAGAAAGTGCAGAACTATGGCAATATTTGTATATACTTTTGTAAATAAAAAAGATACATATATATGCATAAATTTTAATTTTCTGGAAAGTTCACAAGAAACTGTTCACAGTAATTTCCTTTGAGGAAAGCTTCTGAGAGTAGAGAGATGTCTTTAAACTTCTATTTACATCTCTCTGTGCTGTTTAAACTTTCTAACCACGTGCATATCCATTTTTTTAGTTGTAAACATAAACTGATTTTATGGAAATATGGTCCACTTTTGTTTTCTTTTCCCTATTAAAAGTAATAAATGATTTTTAAGTCATTTTCTTTCTGTTATACAAATTGATGGTAACAAGTATTCGTAAGGATGTAAAGTGCACCCTGATACACTGCTGGAGGCAGTATAAATGGATTCAAACTTTTGTAGTCTGGCAACAGGTATCACCTAGAAATTCTACTTCTAAAAATTTATACTAGAATTAGGATAACTAGGCCCCAGAGAAAGCAATGACTAGCAGTGTTCATAATAGTCAGAAAGTGAAATATCCTAAAGGACTATTAATACTGTTGGCTTCATAAATTATGAAAAATCAAAATAATGAAGTTAAAATATAATACATATTTATGATTATTCATATGAAAACATCTGTGTACATTCCACACTGGCTTGCAAACACTCCCAAAGAAGACTATATATATGTATATAGTCTTCTCTCTATATATATGTACATATATATATATATATAAATATACATATATATATAACCCAAACAAATTCAAACTTTATAGTCCTTTCTGTAAGATATATAGAAAAAATGATAGGAAATGAAAAAGGAAATAAAAGAACAAAATCTACACAAAAATTTTAATGTAAAAAGAGTTTGTATATTAACATGCATAGTATAATCCCATATGATTAAAATTATTTACAAATTTGTATAGAGGAACGATGTTCACAGAAAAATTAACAGTCGTTATCTATAGAAAGTGGGAAATTTTTTATTCTCTTTTTATGTCTGTGTATTTTTCCTGAATTTTCTATACCTCTAAATGATATATTCAAATCACAAACGAATTATTAGTAGTAAGTTTTTAATCATATGCCTTACTATGTAAATAATGAAAAAACATTTCGTCATAAACTATAACATAAAACTATTAAATTTTTCATAGAAGAAATTACATTAAAATGTTTCTAAAATATATTAAAATGAAAAAACTAGGATTAGAAGCCTATAATCCCCACCAAAAAAAACAAAAAAATCCCAAATTTGGAATGGTATTTATTCTACCTGAGGCCTTTACATAATTATAATTTCATGTGGGCTCAAACTTCCCTAAGACACAATGCCTGTTTTCAAAGTGCATATAAAATCTAGATGGACAGCAAAAGACAAATACAAAGGTAATTATTTCACAGGATAAGACAGAGTACCTATGCCACTGGAACAATGGAAACAGCAAACTTATTAGTTTTAGGGAGTACCATGTACTGGTGGGTGAGGGGCCAGAGAGAAAAGGAGGAAGTAATCATGGAGGATGAAGCATTTCAAAGCCCTTGAATAATTTTCAACCTTCTCTCCCACTTTGAAGCTTTACTAAGCTTTGGGGATAACTGACGTGGTGATGTTCTTTTCTTGTCTAGAAAAATGTACAGGGCCATTATCCTAATCAACGGGAACTAAGACACATGCAGATTTCCTAGGCAGAAAGTTACTTGCAGATGTCTCATCTCCTAACTCAACTCATCACATTATAACCCCAGTATAAACTTCTAAAATAAACAAAGAAAAAATTCAATAAATACATCTAGTCTTACCGTCTAGTTTTTATAACTCATCAAAAAAAGTTCACAAAATATGAACAAGTTTCTCTATATTTTCACCACTAGTAGGTTAGAAAATATCCTAGCCAATTTTTATTGCTACACAGTAGAAATTTTCAAGAAATTACTCTTCTCAGCTCTGCCGATCCCATATCATCTGGGAACTTTCTTAAAAATTTTCCATTCATCTATCTCTAAGACCTTCTATCATTATTTCAATCTGAGAAAGGAAATACAAAAGAAATACATAAATGAGGAAAAGATTTACTTACCTTACTTTATTGTCAGCTGCAATTTTACATTTTCTCTATCTAACTCTAACTTGAATTTCTATTCTTTCTGAGAATTTTCAGATTATGAGAAAAGAAAGAAAAGTCAATAAATAAGGGGTATTTTAAACAGCTGCTACATTCATATTTTAATGCTTTATTTTAAAAAGATATTTCTAAACAAAAAATATATCTATCTTAAACCATCCACTAAAGGAATTAGAAAAATACACTACATATTCTTGAAAGAGAGGGAAAAAAACATAATTCTAGGATCTAATTCTTTTGTTCCTTTTCCATTTGACCTGTGTAAGTAATAGCCAGTTAGGGAGAAACACTTAAAACCAGGGAATGAAAATCCTTCCCCGAAGTCAGTGCCAGTGACAAAAGGCAGGGGATCTCTTGTCTGCAGTTTCCTTTGGTAAAATGGTCAAATTAGCTTTTTGTCTTCATAATTGGGAACGAAAAATATCATGCATCTGTCTATAGCATCGACATTTACCTTAACGTTCTTTGATGTTGGCTCACTTAATTATGCTTTGTGTTACATTTCCCTTCACTTTCTAGGCCTAGGCTTCCCATGGGCAAGAGGATTATCCCAGTATTTACACAAATCAGTAGCGCTAAATCTTGCCCAAACAAAGATTTAGAGGGATTTAATAGTTATTTCTTAAGACTCTGGCTCTTTGGAAGCTCTTCAGTTCTAGAAAACTGAGTTGTAAACAACAACATTTAAGATGGTATTAATAAACATGTATTTTACTGATTATTAATGTGACCATGATGGAGCATCTATTTCTCTATCAGAAAAAGGTTAATCTCATTGGCAAAGCAGCCTAAAAATGGCTCCCAACTTTATATTCCTAAGTATATTGGACAGAAATCATGTGTATTAGACAGCAAAGGCTTGCAGTCAAGTTTAAGGGCAAAGGACACAGTAATGATTTACTCAAACAACCAAAAGTACTGTCTTCGTTATTAGCATACAATTAGAACAATTAAGACCACACTGTAAATTCTATCTAAAAATAGGTTGAAAAAAAAATTCATTCCTAAACGCACTTGGTGTATTATTTCTCAAAAGATTTTCATCACTAAACTAAACACAGGTGTTAAATCAGAACCTGCCATTTTGGATTTTACTCTTTAACTTCCCATCCCACCATCTCTACTGGATTTGTCCAAAGTCATTGCTCCCTGTCTGGCCTGAGCAGAGCCCGATTTCTCTTCCCCCATAATGTGCTCACTAATCAGTCTACTTTGGCTGTCTTCCTTAAATAGTCCCAAACCAATCATAATTGTTATAAATACTTCCTTTCTTTCTTGTCCCATCATTTTATAATCAACCCTGAGAAGATCCCCCAAATATGGCTTCACCTATCCTCAAGGCCCCAAATGCATTCTTGCACACTAGTCATTTTGCATACCATAACAATAGTTCAATTCATCAAAAAATTAAATTCAAGAAACCATTTTTGAGTTGCCTAAAATATTATACATATTACGTGGTGAGAAACAAAAATGAATAAGACAGAGTGCTTGCCCTCAAAATGATTAGTGTTTATACATAAAAGAAAATCAAAAGAATAATTTAAAAACAAAATTTGAAGTATAGTAATTTGTGTTATTTATAAGAGGGGCCAAAGAGAATGTGGCAATAAATTCTGATGGGGACAGAAAGACAATGCTAGGGATGATGAGTCTAGAAAAGAAGACTGGACCCTGCCCTAAACTGTGTTGTATATGCAAGAGGGGTTATCAGGTGCAAGTTGCCAGATTCTACCTGTTTTTAAAAGATCGTTCTGAAGGAGACATAAGAAATGAGGAAGAAACTGAAAGAAAGACTAGAGTCAAATGCTAGTTAAGTAACAGAAAAAGTAGAGCTGTCATGGAGTTTATAGACTTGCAGTTTTGATGTGATACCATCAGGGTGGGTCGAGTATAGGCAGAATGAGTTGTCATTCTATTTAGACTTTTTAAAAGGAATACCCATGATGGCTCTCCTTGGCTGTAAAGCTTTTTTTGGAATTGGCTAAAACTCCACCAATTAGAAATTTATTTGTATTAAAAAGTTTAAATGTAAAAAAATTAATTAAAAATAGAAAGTTTTAAATATAAACACTCCTGGTAAGATTAGGGGGCTATCAGTAATTCATAACAGCGTAAACTAGCTCAAACAGATCGCCTCCCCATTAATATACCAGGGAAAATTGGGAACATTCTGAGGGGGAAGAAATTATAAAACAACAAAGGGGGATTCCCTGGTGGCGCAGTGGTTGAGAGTCCGCCTGCCGATGCAGGGGACACAGGTTCGTGCCCCGGTCAGGAAGATCCCACATGCTGCGGAGGGGCTGGGCCCGTGAGCCATGGCCGCTGAGCCTGCGCGTCCGGAGCCTGTGCTCCGCAACGGGAGAGGCCACAACAGAGAGAGGTCCGCGTACCGCAAAAAATAAATAAATAAATAAAGGTAGAGGAAAAACATACTCTGGCAAGAACAGGCCTGGATGGCACACTAAAGTAGAATCTGGGGGCTACAGAAGTGTAGCCTGAGGAACTTGAGGACTAGGGTGGTGAGGGTAGGGCCATTCTTAGCAGGATGCAAACCTGGTGCAACCACACATGTCCTCCATCAATGTTCAATGTAAACTGATTCTCTTTTCATGAACAAGAACATAAAGAGCCACCGTGAAGGGAAAAAGTAAAAAAAAATTTGCAGCCTCAGAAGAATATCTATGATAAAGTGGAGAGAGCTCTACATGTTTGAAGAAGAAATGCTGACATCTTTTGTACAAACAGATTGCAGACTAATCTTTTTTGTTGTTGTTTTTTAAGCAATAGATGGCAGAATCAGCTTTCCTCTACACTGGACAACATCCTGAAGTCTCTACCGAGCATACATAGTGATGGGTCCAGGGGAATGGTCACAATTCCCAATTCTCAAGACTGAATAAAGTTATCAAAAGTAACTTCACAATATTTCTAAAGTCCAGTTCTGAGTGTCACTGATTTAGGATTTTTAGTTTCAAGAATTCAGAGACCTACACATATAATCAAAGCAAAGAAAAAAAAAGCTACTGTGTTTCTCCAAAGAGTCTCCTAAAATATATTTTTTTAAAACAACACAAACCTTTTGAGCTGCAATCAGTAACAATTTCCATACAATTAGCAATCTCATTGGCACTATAGAATCATTATCAAGAGTTCAGGGCATCAGTAGAAGTTATCAAAATCTCTAAACTATTTACATTTATGGAATTTCTCTGCCTATTTTCTCCTTTTATTTAAATTCTTGCAGAGGGCTAAAGACTTATGAAGGAAGCTTTTGGATAAAAATCACTAACTGTATATTATGGGGGGGTGGGGGACTAAAATATGTCCTATGGAATGTTTATTTCCCCTTCTAGATAATGACTTTAAGTAAAACCTGGTCCTTTGCAATTGGAACTGTGGTATTACCTAACTGGAAGTTTAAACACTGCAAAAGTAATTATACAAAAAGCTTCTGGCTTAAACATTCCAGGACTACACTGAAAAAGTAAAAAGCTGTGTCACGTGTTAAACAGTAGGCCATATCCTTGTTGTCCGGAATATAGCATAAAAGTCAATGGGTCCTTGTAGCGTATGTATTTCTTCCAATTTGGATTCCTTTTATTTATTTTTGTTGTCTGATTGCTAGGACTTCCAACAGTATATTGAATAGAAGTGGCTATTTCAATTAAAAAAAAAAAAAAGTCAGTGGGTCATTAGGACAAAAGCTAGTTTCCTGACTTCTGTTTCTGCTCCTCCCAATCTACCCAATAGATCCATTCTTCAAAGTCACTATCAGTATCTTCTCCTCCATGAAGCTTTCCCTAAATTCTCTAGACTCTCCCAAATTTGTCCATGTTAAGTTTTTTCATTAATCTTTTGAAATTAGTCTTACTCAACTTAATTTTAGATGTGTTAATGGTTTGTCTCCTTAACTACAGTATAAGCTTCTTTAGCACAATGCCAAGCAAGTACTAGATATTTGGCAAATACCTATTTGTTTGATTTGTTATCTATCTCTGATCATTTCTTTCTTGCCAACCCTGGTGTACACCAGATCAGTTGGGCAATTTAGCTTGATGGTTTTTAAACTGTGCTTCAAAGAACCTCTCAGAAACTGAAAGGGAAAAAAGAGGGCCCAGAGAACAGAGCCCAGGCCAGCTTCGTAGGAACCCCTCATTGCCTTTGAGGAGACAGACGTGGTATATATACAGTGGAATATTACTCAGCCATAAAAAGACATGAAGTTGAGCTATTTGTAATGAGGTGGATGGACCTAGAATCTGTCATACAGAGTGAAGTAAGTCAGAAAGAGAAAGACAAATACCGTATGCTAACATATATATGGAATTTAAGAAAAAAAAATGTCATGTAGAACCTAGGGGTAAGACAGGGATAAAGACACAGACCTACTATAGAATGGACTTGAGGATATGGGGAGGGGGAAGGGTAAGCTGTGACGAGGCGAGAGAGAGGCATGGACATATATACACTACCAAACGTAAAACAGATAGCTAGTGGGAAGCAGCCACATAGCACAGGGAGATCAGCTCGGTGCTTTGTGACCACCTAGAGGGGTGGGATAGGGAGGGTGGGAGGGAGGGGGACGAAGAGGGAAGAGATATGGGAACATATGTTTATGTATAACTGATTCACTTTGTTATAAAGCAGAAACTAACACACCATGGTAAAGCAATTATACTCCAAAAAAGATGTAAAAAAAAAAAAAAGGTAACGAAAGTGAGCTAAACAATTTAGCAAAGAATGAATAGAATTTTGTGAATGATTACTTGGAAAGAGTTGCAGTCATCTTTAATTGCCTTTAAATTTGAAGATTTCACTGAAGTAGAATATTAATGAGTTCTTGTTGACTGGTGATACTTTTGTCTTTTCTCCAGTCTTAGAGCCCCTGATTGTTATCCTACTACCAACACATCACAGATTTTTTATGAAATTCATAGGCTTGCCTAATGAAGGAAATTAAAATCTGGCTTCAATATCATTTAGTAATTAAATCTCAGCCTGCTTAAATTAAAATAAACAAATCAGACAGTGCAATCTATAGAATTCCTAAGTACTTATCTAATATTTGTAATTATCTAAAATTACTGTTCCTTTAGGTCTAACAGTTACCACCTACTTTCTTATGTGTTTTCTTGATATAAGATGTTCTACTGCTAGGCAGCTTCCTACCCTAGGTAATATCACTTGTTGAAGCAGGGAACACATCTGCTATGCTCACCACAGAGGTTAGCACAGTGTTCAGCATAGAGTAAACATTCAAAGCATATGGATTTGTTGGATGGATGAAAATTTTAATAAATTAACATCAGAAAATCATTTTCACTAATGTTAATAGCTTCCAGTATAGATCAGCCATATTCATATTGCCTCTTTCTAAGAACACTCTTGTAATTTTCTCCATCATATCTCAGACACCCAATCCTTCTCCAGGGAAGGCAAAATAATATGCTGGAAAACAGCATGGACTCCACAGTCACACAGCACTGAGTGTGCATATGGACTCTAACACTTGAACTTAAGCAAATCCTCAAATGTCTCCAATTCATAGACATCATCTCCTTACTGGCCTTTCAGGGTCACTGTGTGTGTTAAATAGATAATATATATATGAAAGTTCATGTCCTAGAGCTTGGCAGTTGGTAGGCATCAACAAGTGTTCCATTTTCTTCCCTCTCTGCAGCATACTTTTCTGTATGTCCAGCTTTATTTGGATCTGGTACCTATAGAATGGTTGCTTTAGAATCCCAGTCCAGAGGGCTCTGCTTCTGGAATCCACCTCTCCTCTACAGCAGCCAATAGCCAAGCACTGGGCCCTTGCCACCATCCTGAACCAGCATTAGATATCCTTCATTACACCAGCAAAGGAATTTAAAACTCTTAGATTACAAAACTCAGAGAATTCTAATCTGTTTCTTTCATTTATTCAAAACTCCTGAAGGGAAAGCCAAATCTGGCAGTACAAAGTTTTAAGTTCTTTGTATTTAATCAAAGAATGCACTTCTAGAGGTAATAGAAATTTTGATCTAATTAACACTCACTACTCTCTCTAAAACAGACTTTTAAAGTTACTGGCTGAAATTTCCTTTCTTGAGTTGTATCACCTTTAGAAATCTGAGTAATTTGAAATCTTAGTACCCATTACTATTTCATTGAACATTTCCTCAAAATCTTAGGTAACTCAATTTCAACATAAAGTATTAATTAGCAATTTATACCTTCTTAATGCCATAAGTGACCTTTATTCAGAGGTTATTGACGTAGTTATGTGATGTAACCAAGTTAAATTTCAACCTTAGATACAGGCAATTATTTTCAATCAGGTCCTTTAATAGTGGCTAAATAGGCACTTGTATTACTTACATTGTAGCTTATTTCCCCACAGAGAGTTAACAACCGTTGTTCCTCTGTGTGGCCATCACGCTTAAGAGTTTTCTGTAAAAGCCAAGTCAAATGTATGTTCATCCTGTAACAGAAAGTAGGGGAATAACTGCCTGCTCTCACAACATAACATTTAATTTGTTTTAAAAAAAATAGCTCCCATTTGTCCCAGTGAGATGCTCCATACAACTGTCTTTTTCCTTGGCTTTGCTCACCTCCCTTCCCTTTGCCTCAGTTGCTTTTATTCTCCAATCCATATTCTATTACTGATTACACACTTAGTGCTCAATCTCATTCACTTTACCATTGAAAGTATTCTAGAATGATTTTCTCTAGTCCTCTCATTGATATTTCTTTCTCAATTACTTTAATTTCCTAAAAAGAAAGCAAAGGAATAATTTTCACCGAACTGAAACTACCTCATGAGTACACTGTAGTTTATAGAATCCCATGTCAGATGTTTCACAGAAAGGTATTAAACCACTAAAAATGCTATAATAATATTCATTGATTCACTTATTCAAAAAATATGTAACATTTTTAACATTTCAATGAAAAGATTTCCAGATTCTCCTTCACTTTACCTAGCCCAGAAAATAATGAAAGCCTTTCTGATTTTCAATAAAACTAGGATGACCCCACATTCCACTCTCATTTAGCTACATGTATAATTATTTTTAGAAACCATGACTCTGAATATAACTGGATAAGCAGAGTGCAAAACAAAGTCTTGTTGCTCAACGTGTCTCAGTTCTTTAAGCATGTGAAGTAGGCAGCAGTTTCCAGTGTTGCTACACGCAGTTGGATTTCATTCTACTTCTTCACTCTACAAACTCTCATTGAATATGTACTATATTCTAAACACTGTATAACATTTGAAGGGTGCACTGTTGAAGAACTGGAGTCGCTCCTGCTCATGTAAGCTGAAAGTCTTGTAGTCTTACAAACTGTGATAGTGAAATGGAGGAAGAACACAGGATAATTTGAGAGAGTAGGACCAGGGGTCCTGGTTTAAACTGGAGTGGCAGAGAAGACATCCATGATGAGGTAGGACTTGTGGGGATCAAACAATACAGCTGATGCAAATGAACAATCCCCAAATAGTGGGTAATTATGATTAAATAGCATCAAGCAACCATTTTCTGTAGTTGGGAAGGTATGAAAAAGTAGGGAGTTCATATGGTGGGCAGGATGAGAGAGCATGTGTGATAGTGCTAACACAAAATGTCGAGAGGCTCAAAAATGGGCCTCCCAACATTACACAACTGTAGGCTACACACAGGGGTTTAAAATGTCTTTCCCCCCACCACACATGGTGACTACCACGCCACAAAAATACCAAGGTCTTTGCTTTTCTACCACCTTTTAGGCATGATTTACTTTGAGAACAAGTTCCAAAATCAGGAGGCCCTAAATCCAACCAGAACTTTCACCATGGTGAATTATAGTATCATTGACATGTTTGTCCAACATGCACGAGGAAAGGATTAAAGGCTAAACGGAGTCACTGAGAGGGAGGTTAAAATGTCCCTCCCCCTCTCCTACCACATTATTAACAGTCTCAAGTCCTCCTTTTCTGGATAGTGTCTCAGATTATTATAAGATGCAGGACAAATTGGAAGAACATTGGAGAAGGTGCACACTGGGAAATTTTAACTAACATAAGTTTCAGAAAAAGGTTGCTCATTGGAAGGAAGGTCAGTGGACAGAATGAACGCCGTCCATTCTTAAGTTTCTTCCTACAGGCTCATATTTGTCACCTTTTCATTGCACTGGAACCTCAGCGCACTAAATTCATGAGTAAAGGACGACTGAAGGGCCTATTAGACAACTGCTAACAAACCCGCCACATCATTTTGATTTTTAGCCAAATTTAAGAAACACTATTATTATAGAGAAAGCTAGCCAAGTTTATACAACCCTGGACTAACAAGGTAAAGCATGTCTTTCAAAGCACAGAAAATCTGTTTCATTTTTATTCAATGTCTATTAAATAATTTGGTTAAAAATTGTTAAGAAAATTTGAACTTCAAATATTAAATTCTGAAACTGATATATTGCTAAATATATTATAGGGATTCAATTTCAACTTATTATTTCATCTAGATATTTACTCTTGTGTTAGAATGGTTTCCACAAACAGACTGTAAATTTTTTAAAGATAAGTAGCTGCATTCTTTTCAATGCCTGACAATACTGCCTACAATAACATATGCATATAAAATACTTGTTAAATAAATACATGGTAAGCCAAATTTAATTACAAAACCAGTTGCTGTCAATTGCATTGTCTCACACATGTTAAAAGTTCCTTGGGCTGGGACTTCCCTGGTGGCACAGTGGTTAAGAATCCACCTGCCAATGCAGGGGACATGGGTTTGAGCCCAGGTCCTGGAAGATCCCACATGCCACGGAGCAACTAAGCCCATGTGCCACAACTACTGAGCCTCCGCTCTAGAGCCCGTGAGGCACAACTACTGAGCCCATGTGCCACAACTACTGAAGCCTGCGCGCCTAGAGCCAGTGCTCCAAAACAAGAGAAGCCGCTGCAATGAGACGCCCACTCACCACAGCTAGAGAAAGCCCACGTGCAGCAACGAAGACCCAACACAGCCAAAAATAAATAAATAACTTTATAAAAAATAAAAAAGTTCCTTGGGCTTCCTGAGAAACCAGTAACCATATTTTTAGTTTCATTTTCACAAAATTTACTCTTCTGGCTGTCAAAGTTCGAACAATGAATAGCCTACCTTCTTCGAATGTATTCTGAAAAACTCTTTACCATTTCTCTTCCTTGCTTCTCTGGGACTTCTCATTTTGTTTTACTTTTTTGTCCTTAGTAAAGCATCAACGAACAAAGGACAAAATAAGGGCAACGAAACAATTGTGTGATGCCTTTTATTTCACAGCTCTGCTCATCTGCTGCACAAATAGCAGAGCCCGTGGTTAATCACCGCACACTCCTGGTTCCCAGGGCACTCGTGGAGCTTTCCGTATGGTCTGTTCAAAATGGGGACTCAAACATATATCAAATACAAATTATGCAAAGAAATGTGATCATATAGTGGAACCAAGTCGTAAGAGAAAAATACCTGTTCAACAAAACAGAAATCTACTTTAAAAACTCTCCACGTTTCTCTGTTCCCAAGGCAAAGCAATAATGAGTACACTATATAAATCTTCATCCTAACATTAACTAGGATAATCTCTCAGACATACTCAACTGGAAGCTTTCATTTTCACTCATCCAAGCAAAAGAAAAAAGTTTAATTGATTACCTCCATTTTCTTCTTCTTTAATGCTTTAGGCTTTTCAGATCTTGCTGCTTACTCTGGGCGACTTAGTCCCTCTATGGTAAAGTTTTTAAGTGTTTTTTCCCCCAAATTTATCTTTAGGCTTTAATCTGCCCCTTTTCCTAGTGGCTTAAATAGACAATTTTTAGCCTTAGGTTGGGTAACCACATAGTTTATGGTTCAAACTAGGGCACTTTTGAAAGTGAAAAAAAGCACAAAGCAAAAAGGATAGTGCAGCAGCAAATGAAACAGAGATTGTGCTGGGGAAACTGGGAGGTACAGTCACCTAACCTTAGGGTTTGCTTTTTGGTCAACAGAAAGTTTCTCCCACAATTTTTAAGGTTCATCGGAAGAGTCACTTACATAACCAGAAACTGTCTGACTGTAAGTTGGATCCTATTTCCTACGTATATCACTTTTCTAATGGCAGTCAACTGAGAAAGGCAGTTACAAAAATACTGAAGTTTTCATGAGACACTTTCAGTAACAAGAAGGCATGGAGAATAAAAGAAGAAAAATAGTTTTTTAGTGCAACTATGTGCTAGGTACCAAATCTATGGAGAGAGAGGGAAAGTGAGAGATTAATTGCATCTTCTTATCAATCCTATAATTTAGATATTAATATTCCTATTTTAAGAAATGAGCAGCCCATACATAGACGGTGTGAATTACTACAAAATAATGCGTGAATTACTGCAAAATTTTGGAAAAATAATCTGACAATACCTATTGAAAGTTTTAAAGTGCCACCTTTAAAGTGCCTACTTAGCGATGTATCTTGTAAAAAAGGAAAGCACCTACACATAATGAGGTATGTACAAAGAAGTTTATTACAGTATCTCTTTTAGTGGCAGAAAAAATGAACCAATTAGAAATCACATCAATAAAAGCATACCACAGAATAATGTGTGCAGTATGATCTTGTTTTTGTAAAAAAAACAAGTCAAAAGTAAAAAGATCATGGGTTTTGTGAAAAAAAAATATGTACAAATGTATATATGATTTATTTTATTTACTCAAAAAAGATATTTTGAGCTCTCAACATGTGTTAGGACGTGTTCTATGTGCTACATTGATGTATACTTGTAGTAGCAGAGAAGATTATTGAGGATTTGAATCAAAATATTTATGACATCCTAATAACAGGACTGACAAGGGAGAAGTCAGAATAATAACTCTTCATTCACCTCAATGTTTTTTCTGACAGGATATAACAAATATTATTAGTTTTGGAACTTTTAAGAAACTGATGCATCTCATATATGCAGAAACAAAAGCTCCTTGCTCTTAAGTAACTAAATGAATTGACCCTCCCGGATACAACTAGAAAGTAGTCAACTTGAGTTCAGATCCCTGGCTAACTCCTGGGGCCCACAGGAGGAGCTGTTGCATTACAATCAATGTAATGCTTAGAGATTTAGCAGTTCATTCAAGATAAAACAACCTAGAAGGAAACGGAAAGAGATACGAAGTAAAGTTAAAATAAAAGCTAATTTTCGTTCACATACAAGTTTGAGATGCTTCCTTCATTTTACCAACTTTGGTCCTAATTTCTGTAATTTCATACACTACCTAAAAGATTTTCTACAACAGACGTTAATAACTTAATAGCTGTGCAAAGAGTAAATAAGCACAGTTCTCTAAGAACTGTAAAATCAATGTGAGCTCTGGAAGAGGAATGCTTTTTTTTTTTTTTTTCTTTTCTTTTGCGGTACGCAGGCCTCTCACTGTTGTGGCCTCTCCCGTTGCGGTGCACAGGCTCCGGACGCGCAGGCTCAGCGGCCACGGCTCACGGGCCCAGCCGCTCCGCGGCACGTGGGATCTTCCCGGACTGGGGCACAAACCCGTGTCCCCTGCATTGGCAGGCGGACTCTCAACCACTGCGCCACCAGGGAAGCCCGAGAGATGCTTCTTAAGTGAACGGGAACAATTAAGATAAAAAAGTTAAAGGCAGACATATATTCCCTCTAAGTCCAGCTTTAATATTGGGTACTGTGTCAACCACATAATTAGCATGGATTCAAAAACTGCAGTCTCTTTCTACATGTATCAAAATTATACCAAGAAACTCCAGAAAGCGTGGCAGACTGAGAGCTCAACAAAATATACAGCAGGTGCTGCTTGAGTCGAAGTCACAAAGAACAGGGCTGAGGGAGAAGGAGCACAGAGAACTGGAGGAAACCGTGAACTCTTGATCCAGGAATAGAATCAAAATGTAGCTGAATCTCAGGCAAACGAGAACTGGGATCTGGAAAGTCTGGAGCCAAGGCGATTGGACCCATAGCTCAGCAGCCCCATGGTCTCCTGCCTGTGCTCCTCTCTGAGGTTGCACCTGTGCCATCCTCATCCTGCCAGCAGTCCACTCAGCCAACCGACCTCCTGCCCAGCCTAAGAAGGCTGCCGGCCTCAGCTCCTTAACATGGCCCTCAGCTCTAGTAAAGTGCACTGATTAATAATGGTCCCTTAGTTCAGATTTTTATGGGGAAAAAAAAGCATTCTGGTGGGATATCCCAGCTGGCTTAATAAAAGCCTATTGTACCACAGTGCGTTACAACCCCTGGTCAGCCTGTGGAATGGCTGTCCGAGGAGTAACAACTCAGTCCTGAGTGCATGAGGACCACACCCACTCAGTGAGCACTATGGGTACAGAAAGACCTAAAGAGAGGTATGTCTTTTACATCTCAAAATTTTATTTCTGAGTCAGTCATTTGGAATTTGTAAAACTTTTTCTCACAGGAAAAAAAAACCACAAGAAAGAGAAATAATCTTTAAAGCAAACAAAAATATCAGTTGTCTACTGTGAGTTAAACACAGTGATAGGAACTTTACATTCATTTTCTACTTTCATTTTATTTCATTCATACACCAACTCTATGCAAGTTATTGTTCATGAGGTAGTTTATACATTACGATTGGGCTCCAAAGATAACTATCAATATCTTATTAAAATCAAAATATGTATTAACCACATCCAAAATAGGATGAATGGTAACCATCACCCAAATCATTGTTTCTGTAGAAAAATATATCTCAAGTTCCAGCCTGAGCTGTTAACAGCACATTTTCCCCCAGTGAGAGCAAGAACTCCATCTCCTTCCTCTCCTACTATGTTCTGTTCAATAGTGAGGCACATCAACTCTGGACCATAGGTAATCTAGTGCCCATTGCCTGAGAGAGAGGCTCTGGGGTGAGACACGGACATGAGAAGCAGTTGGCAAAGGTGAATATGTGTTTTACAGTTTTTTTTATAAAAAAGCATTGTGGGGGCTTCCCTGGTGGCGCAGTGGTTGAGAGTCCGCCTGCCGACGCAGGGAACACGGGTTCGTGCCCCGGTCCGGGAAGATCCCACATGCCGCGGAGCGGCTGGGCCCGTGAGCCATGGCCGCTGAGCCTGCGCGTCCGGAGCCCTGCTCCGCAACGGGAGAGGCCACAACAGTGAGAGGCCCGCGTACTGCAAAAAAAAAAAAAGAAGCATTGTGAGGGCTGAGGAAGAGGATGAGGCAGTAAGAAATAAAGTTGGAATGAAGTTTGCATGTTTTCCCCCCTAAAGTTCCTGCTTCTTTTCCTATACATTACTACTTCCAATGTTAGTATTAAGAAATGGTAAAGTATGAAGATGGGGGACAGCAGTAAGACGCCGACCTCTTTGCTATAGCTCTAAAAGTGCTCAACCTATGAATAAAACAGAAAGGGACAGGGGTGAGAGAAAGAGAGAATTTTGCTGACCCTCTCTCAGAAACCCATTTGTAAATGCAAGGACATTCATAAGTCAGGCATATGCAAGTCAGGGACTGTGGGTAACTGGATCATATAATATGACATTCATCCCTGACTTTTTTCCCCTCACCTAGTCTCCTGGTTTTATATCCTACCTGGATGTAAGATGATACGGTTGTACACGAGTGACCTGAGTTAAAAAATAGACGCATAAAATTCTCTCAAGCTAGATACTCAGCAATCTAAATTGTGAGGCACTGTTTAGCCAGAGACAATTTCATAGAGAAGAGAAATGAGGCACTGTATTACACAAATGGAAAACAGCCTTTATTCCCTTATTAAATTTTCAAGGAGTTGCACGGAGATTTAACCACAAAGCTCACATTATTTAGAGGATTTAATTATTGTTTCTTTCTTTCCTTTTGTCTCCAAATAAAAGCATATTTCATTACATGGAGAGGTTTAATGCTTTTCAAAAGGTTCAGAAGAAAAAAAAAACTTTTCACAAAAGCAAAACCATACTCCTTATTATCTACACAAGTTAAGAAAAGCCATTCTTGCTCTAGGATTGGACATGAAAAGAGGGGGAAAAAAATGTTCAGGTGGCATCTCCTCAGCTTACTCTTTGGTAGCTATGCCTTTCTAAATTTTGGAATTTGGGTCTCCCATGGCATGGTCTTACAGAGGGAGGATACTATAAGCCTTAAGAAAGTGATTTCTAAATGCAAGGTGCCCAGAATCACTTAGGGAGAATGTAGAAAGTACAGATTCTCTGGGTCCCAATCCAGACACTCTGGAAGCCAACCTCCCAAGCTTGAATAAGGTCAAGACCTTGAATAAGTTCTCTCTGTGAATCACTTACACCCTAGACACTTTTCCCCAAAAAATACATATTTCAAAACCATTCATTGACTTAGAGATTTCTTTTTTCTTCTCAAAGTGTGATCCTTGTATTATCTTCAAGCAGAATCACTTAGCATGTTTGTTAAAAATACAGATTTCCAGACTGAATCAGATTCTCTGTGGGGTGCGATCCAGGAATCTTTTCTTTTAATAAGAACATTTCAAAGTAGATTAGTTTTCTATTGCTGAATAAAACTTAGTGGTTTATTAGCTCACAGTTCTTTAGATCAGAAGTCTGGTGTGGCTCAGCTACTTTCTCTGCTTAGTGTCTCTCAAGGTTTCAGCCAGACTGGGAAGCTCTGGTGAAGAATCCCCCTCCAAATTCATTTAGGCTGTTGGCAGAATCCAGTTCCTACAGATGTAGGAAGGAGGTTCCACTTTGCTGTCTGTCAGCTGAAGGCTGTCTCAGCTTCTAGAAGCTGCCGTCACCCCTTCTCAGGTGACTCCTTCTATAGTCAAGCCAGCAACAGCTGTCAAATCCCCCCCTTGTGCTTAGAGTGTCTCTGATTTCCTCTTCTGTCATCAGCCAGGCAGAGCACTCTGTTTTAAGGGCTTATATTAGATCAAACCCACCAAGATCATCTCTATCTTAAAGGCAACAGTGACATTTAATGTAACATAATCATGGGAGTGATATCTCATTATATTCACAGGTTCTGTGGATTAGGGTGAGACATCTTTGGGAAGCCATCCAAAAATTCTGCCTACCACACTCAGCCTCTCTTATATTCTGGTGTGTTGACTCATTCTCACCAATAGAATAGCAGCAGAAATGGTGTGTGTCTCTTCCAGGCCAGGATTTTTAAAATCAGGTGCTCCTTTTCCAGTACCTCTTCCCCAACCTGCCAGATGACTTTGAAGCCAAAATGGATGGTGGAGCCACAAATAAGAGTCCTGAGTCCCTGAATCACTGGGTGGAGGAAAGCTGCTCATGGGCTACATAGATCCACAGTGGATTCTTAATGAGCAATAAATGTTGTTTTGTTGGGTCAAACTATTAAAAATTTGGCATTCATTTATGACAGCAAATAGTGTTATCTTATATCTGGTTTCTTCTGTTTCTAAACATAGAGTAAGCAAAATTAATTCAAAATATGCATTTTCTGACTAGAATTGGACAGCTCTCAGTCTGAAGTATAATTCCTTCAAGTAATAGTTCTATGACCTTACAAAAGTTATTTCACCTCTTTGACTGTGATCAAGTATTAACAAACTTCTGAGGCCATAACTAATTAGAATAGAAGGACTAAGACTTCATCTCCCTTTTTTAGCAAAGATCATACTTTATATTAACAGTTAACACCTATTAAATTCAACTAATCAGGCTCTCCATGCACAGATACTTTGACATTAGAAATGCTGACCCAAGCAATTGAAAAAAAGTAATAAGGACCTTAGGCTCCTCATAAGCAATTCAGTCATGCTATTAGAGATTATGTTCCTATGTTTGGTGCTTTAAAGCATACATTCTATGTACCTGTAGGTATTATATATCTGCTTCAATAAATAAAAACAGATGTTTCATTAAATACCTGGAATGGATAAAAATGTCCATTAGCAAAACACAGAAAGTGTGAATTGCCTCTTCAGTACTATCCCCAAGACACATGAAAAATAGATAATATTCACTTCTTGAACTAGGAAACCAGCAAATACACTTAAAATGACAATTTTGAAATGAAATTTTCATTTCATATATAGGGAGCATTTTTTTCCCTTTGGCAAATCAACATTTAGTCTGTAAAACACGATGCTCACTCATAATGTCATGCATCTCACTCACAATAATTCTTTCTTATTAACTGCTGGGGTACAATTTATTTTCCTCTCAGGCTATGAAGGTGCGTGCAAGTGCAGCAGACTCTGGCTGGAGCTGATAAGCCAGCACATGGCAGCAGCACTCCTGGCCTGATGAGATCTGTAAGAAGACAATACTCCATTGGCTTGGAAAACTATGCTGTATATCAAACCTATCAAGAATAATATCTACAAACAATGCCTTGATGCGTTTGCCAACTCTCGCAGAAAGCTCTCTGGTGTTCTTCTGAAAATATAGCTTTATCTTTTTTTCTGTTGTAGTGAAAAAATACAGACCACATTTTTTTTTAAATATCCTTGCTTTTCTTTACATTTTTTTCACTAAACGTGGTACTCTAAAAGAATATTTTTAAACCTTGGCTTTCAAACAGACATCACTATAGTTCCAGAAGAGAACAGATTACCCATCCTTTGGGTAAGGACCATTTATTTCATAGGAGAATAAAAAAGAAATCAAGAAATGGTCAAAAGACAAGTATGTCACAATCTTACAAACTAAAGTCTCACTATAAGTTTTCCAAAGCTTTTTAAATGAAATACTTATGAGGAAGGCAAACACTCCCCTAAAAATATGCTTTTCCTTCTGCTTAGAATAATTATTTTCTTTTAGTGCCACAGAATTTTCTCAAAAGCATATACAGTATTTTAATCTCGTATGTTTTTGAGATCTTTGTTTCCAACAAAAATTGATGCTCCTAAGAAAAATATTATTTTAAAGACAAACCACTGTAAGGAATCTAAATAGATGACATACTGGATATATTCACTTTATGTATGCATTGAGTAATTTAAAGGAAAATAAGCTACAGAGACAATATTATATTTAGATAATACTTTACAGTTTACAACATACTGACATGTATTTCCCACAACACTGTGAGGTGAATATGGCTAGTACTAGAATTAGATTCAAATGCAAATTGACTGCCAATTTTTGTTTACTGTATACTCTATCTTTACATACAATACCAGATTTAATCCTCATAACAACCAAATGAGATTTCTTAGAAGGCAATATTCTATTGGCAGAAAAAAATCCCTGCTGTACATCAAATCTATTCAAAAATATCTAAAACATGTCCTGATGAATTTTCCAGCTTTCACACACACACAATCTGCTGCGTGTCTAAAACAGTGTGATTTACTTTTTTCAATTTTTAAAAAAGGATAAGGAACTAGAGGTATAGGTAGGATTGATGACTTACCTAAAAGCAGAAGCACGGAGAAGTTGGTGCTTTGAGCACCAACTAAGGATGTGCTGAGTGCTTTACATACACCCATACAATCACACGATCTCAGTTAATATTACCAACTGCTCCATAAGCCTGGTATTATTATACCTCTTTTTTTCCTCTGTGAAGTTTTATTTCTTTAATTTTATTTTCCAAGTGTCATACAGTAAGCATAACTTTTTATTATTAGGTATACAGTCCTATGGACACCGACATATTAGATTCATGTAACCACTACCACAGTCAGATACAGAACAGTTCCATCACCCCAAAAACCTCCTTACTGCTACCTATTTATGGTCACACACACACCTCTCATTCCTAACCTCTGCTAACCACTGATCTGTTCTCTATCACTGCAGTTTTGTCTTTTCAAGAATGTCATATAAATGGAATCATATAGTATGTAACCTTTTGAGACTAGCTTCTCTCAGCCTGATGTCTGTGAAGTTCATCTAATAAGTTTTGCATGCATCAATAGTTTGTTCCTTTTTATTATATCTATTTTAAATATAAATAAGATATAAATTTGTTCTTCGTAATATGTCTCACAAATATCTGCTAGTTTCATATTCTCCCATGGTTATCCTCTTTTCATCTTTTGTGCATGCCCTTTTAACACCTAGATTTTGTGGCCACATTAACTTGTTTAAATGCTTCCCCTGTTTTTACCTTATTGGGATAAAGTGTGATTGTGCTGTTGGAATACTGCTTTCTAACCTTCTTCCCCTCATCCCTCTTAAATCATCTTTCCTCAAGATTCTCAGAATTTAGATATATAGCAAAACTAGTTAACTAGGCCAGCTTTTATCAAACTCCTTGGAAATGGAATATCAAAAACTTACTGGGGGAATTCCTTGGTGACGCAGTGGTTAAGAATCTGCCTGCCAATGCAGGGGACACGGGTTCGAGCCCTGGTCCGGGAAGATCCCACATGTTGCAGAGCAACTAAGCCCGTGCACCATAACTACTGAGCCTGCGCTCTAGAGCCTATGAGCCACAACTACTGAGCCCATGTGCCACAACTACTGAAGCCCACGCGCCTAGAGCCCGTGCTCCACAACAAGAGAAGCCACCACAAAGAGAAGCTCCCGCACTGCAACGAAGAGTAGCCCCTGCTCACCGCAACTAGAGAAAGCCTGAGCACAGCAATGAAGAGCCAATGCAGCCAAAAATAAATAAATTAAATAAATAAATAAATTTTTAAAAAAATTACTGGGGATGGTATAAACAGAGGGGATCCAGTATTGATAAAGGCACACTGAGCAGGAAAGTCTCGAAACTCAAAGATAATTTGTGCTTATTGTATAAGTCTTGCTTATTTAGGGAAATTTTTATTACAATCATGAATACTTTAGATGCGACCAAATTAAAGCTTATTCTAATTAGAACCACCTTTAAAACCATGAAATTAGAACTAACTGAAGGGAACTGCCTATTTGTGGCACTGTGAAGCTGCCTCCACTTGGCCCTAGAGCTGGGAGCATTGCTTTGCAAGAAGGCAGCTCTCAAACATGTTGATTAAATGACCTATTACCTATCTCTCACCGACAATGTCTTTCTTAATGCTCCAGTGGCTCCTTGTGTTTTCGTTGTCCTAGAAAAGCAGATTTTAACATAACAAATAGATGTCTCCAAAATCCTAAGGCAACTAGGATAGCGGCACTTTGCGGTAATTTCTCATCCCTTATGGTGCACTGGAAATATCTGTGCAATCATTTGTGTTCTTACCTTTTGCCCATAAAATGAAAGCTGTTTCATAGTAGAGCCAAATTAAAGAATAAAAGAGCTCCAGGAATCAGAAGATTGTCTTACAAGTCCCATCCTTCAGAATGAAAAAGACGTGAACTTTGAGAACTAAAAAGAAGGTAAATTATTTGTATTCTTAAACGGTGTCCTTTGTTACAAATAAACCTGTACTATTAAAAATGTCTTGCTGATATTTACAGGAAAGAAAAATAATCCACAAGCTATTATTACTCCATGTTCTACCCAAAATATATCTTCTGAATCTATGTAGTTTTAAGCTGTTTCTCTTGAGCTTGCTCTGATGCCACCCATGATACATTTCCAGCATCCCTTGTGCTGATCTCTATACCAGAGTCACAAGCAAGGCTTCCCACATTGCTGTCAAAAGCCACATTGATATGTATGAGTAGACGGTCAGAGACAACATCATCACCAGGGCAAAGTGCTTCCCACAGGAAAACTGTCATTAGATACAGTTTGGAATCACCAGAGGCCCCCCAAGGGAAGCAGTGGGTTGAGGGGGCACAAGTCGAAGTACCCAAAAGGATGCACATTAGTTTCAAGTTGGGTTTCTCTTGATTAAAATATCAGGCCAGAATGTGAAAGAAGCAGAGCTATCCTGAAGTACTTATCTAATGCTCACCACACTACCTATTCTGTGACCTGTTAATAAGATATTATACATGTTAGCTATCATCTCCTATTATGGTTTTCTTGCTCCCTAGATGGATTTAGCATAAATCATGATGCTTTAGATTAGATTTCAACTCCAAAGTTGCAACATACTGAAGTATCTCAATTAGTTGTGAAGGATGTCACAATAATTCATTGCACATTAGAATTTCAAGGTTTGGGAAATGATCCATTTGAAAACTTAGATCACATTTAAGGTTATTCATATAATAACATCATTTTCACACCTACTAGGTTGTATGCTTCAGGTGGCTAATTCCATCCCTTTTCATTCATCAAGAAAGTACCTCAGATATAGTAGGCTCTCATCAAATAGTTGTTAAATGAATAAATCCCTTTTGTAACCCAATATACTTTCCTGAGTTGTAGAGAGAGTGACAAAATAACCAGCTTGCCAGGAATTACTTATAACCCATGGAAGTTTCATATGCCCGTGAGAGTATGTCGCCTATGTGAACATTATCTATAAGAAGCACTGCAACACCACAAAAGACAGGGTTACTATTCTACAGCTAAAACATTATTTCTCTTTTTCTTTTTACATCGAAAAGAATGCTAAGCCAGTGTTTGATATGGATGGAAATCGTTATTAATAATTACACTAGCAACAACAATTACTATAAAATACTCTGTTATGATCATAATGTTCCATATGAAATGCAGTTCATTGGCAACACCTCATTTAATCCTCACAACCTTATAACAGAGGAGTGATTTTCTTTATTTAGATAAACCAACTGGTCACACTAGTAGCAAGTGGCAGAGTGGTATTCAAAACACTATCAGCCTGATGCCGAAGTCCATGCTCTTTTCGCCTTAACATGCTGCCTTTATTGAACAAGGTAAAAGAAAATCATAAATGCTGAAAAATTATTAGCTACTTCTTAATTGTAAATTTGTTTCCAAAATCTAAAAATCCATTAGCAATACATCAAAAAAGAATTCTGGGCTTCCGGGAAGATGGCGGAAGAGTAAGACGCGGAGATCACCTTCCTCCCCACAGATACACCATAAATACATCTACAAGTGGAACAACTCCTACAGAACACCTACTGAACGCTGGCAGAAGATCTCAGACCTCCCAAAAGGCAAGAAACCCCCCACATACCTGGGTAGGGCAAACGAAAAAAGAAAAAACAGAGACAAAAGCATAGGGATGGGACCCGCACCAGTGGGAGGAAGCTGTGAAGGAGGAAACGTTTCCACACACTAGGAAGCCCCTTCGCGGGGGGAGAGTGCGGGTGGCGGAGAGGGGAAGCTTCGGAGCCCCGGAGGAGAGCGCAGCAACAGGGGTGCGGAGGGCAAAGCGGAGAGATTCCCGCACAGAGGATCGGTGCCGACCGGCACTCACCAGCCCGAGAGGCTTGTCTGCTCACCCGCCTGGGCGGGCAGGGCTAGGAGTTGAGGCTTGGGCTTCGGTCGGAGCGCAGGGAGAAGACTGGGGTTGGCGGCGTGAACACAGCTTGCAGGGGGTTAGTGCGCCACGGCTAGCCGGGACGGAGTCCGGGTAAAAGCCTGGACCTGCCGAAGAGGCAAGAGACTTTTTCTTCCCTCTTTGTTTCCTGGTGCGCGAGGACAGGGGATTAAGAGCGCTGCTTAAAGGAGCTCCAGAGACGGGCGCGAGCCGCGGCTAAAAGCGCGAACCCCAGAGACAGGCATGAGACGCTAAGGCTGCTGCTGCAGCCACCAAGAAGCCTGTGTGCGAGCACAGGTTACTATCCACACCCCGCTTCTGGGGAGCCTGTGCAGCCCGCCACTGCCAGGGTCCCGGGATCCAGGGACAACTCACCCGGTAGAACGCACGGTGCGCCTCAGGCTGGTGCAACGTCACGCCGGCCTCTGCCGCCGCAGGCTCGCCCCACACTCCGTGCCCCTCCCTCCCCCCGGCCTGAGTGAGCCAGAGCCCCCGAAGCAGCTGCTCCTTTAACCCCGTCCTGTCTGAGCGAAGAACAGACGCCCTCCGGCGACCTACACACAGAGGCGGGGCCAAATCCAAAGCTGAGCCCCTGGGAGCTGTGAGAACAAAGAAGAGAAAGGGAAATCTCTCCCAGCAGCCTCAGAAGCAGCGGATTACAGCTCCACAATCAACTTGATATACCCTGCATCTGTGGAATACCTGAATAGACAACGAATCATCCCAAATTGAGGAGGTGGACTTTGAGAGCAAGATTTATGATTTGTTCCCCTTTTCCTCTTTTCTTGAGTGTCCGTGTGGACGAAAGGCTCTTGGTGCTGCAGCCAGGAGTCAGTGCTGTGACTCTGAGGTGGGAGAGCCAACTTCAGGACACTGGTCCACAAGAGACCTCCCAGCTCCACATAATATCAAACGGCGAAAATCTCCCACAGATCTCCATCTCAACACAAGCACCCCGCTTCACTCAAAGAACAGCAAGCTACAGTGCTGGACATCCTATGCCAAAAAACTAGCAAGACAGGAACACAACCCCACCCATTAGCAGAGAGGCTGCCTAAAATCATAATAAGGCCACAGACACCCCAAAACACACCACCAGACGTGGACGTGCCCACTAGAGAGACAAGATCCAGCCTCATCCACCAGAACACAGGCACTAGTCCCCTCCACCAGAAAGCCAGACTCATCTAGAAAAAAAGGGAGAAGAGTCAAACCAACAGAATTAGAAATGAAAAAAGAGAAGTAACAACTGACACTGCAGAAATACAAAAGATCATGAGAGATTACTACAAGCAACTATATGCCAATAAAATGGACAACCTGGAAGAAATGGACAAATTCTTAGAAATGCACAACCTGCCAAGACTGAATCAGGAAGAAATAGAAAATATGAACAGACCAATCACAAGCACTGAAATTGAAAGTGTCATTAAAAATCTTCCAACAAACAAAAGCCCAGGACCAGATGGCTTCACAGGCGAATTCTATCAAACATTTAGAGAAGAGCTAACAGCTATCCTTCTCAAACTCTTCCAAAATAGAGCAGAGGGAGGAACACTCCCAAACTCATTCTATGAGGCCACCATCACCCTGATACCAAAACCAGACAAGGATGTCACAAAGAAAGAAAACTACAGGCCAATATCACTGATGAACATAGATGCAAAAAATCCTCAACAAAATACTAGCAAACAGAATCCAACAGCACATTAAGAGGATCATACACCATGATCAAGTGGGGTTTATTCCAGGAATGCAAGGATTCTTCAATATACACAAATCAATCAACGTGATACACCATATTAACAAATTGAAGGAGAAAAAACATATGATCATCTCAATAGATGCAGAGAAAGCTTTCAACAAAATTCAACATCCATTTATGATAAAAACCCTCCAGAAAGTAGCCATAGAGGGAACTTTCCTCAACATAATAAAGGTCATATATGACAAACCCACAGCCAACACCATCCTCAATGGTGAAAAACTGAGAGCATTTCCACTAAGATCAGGAACAAGACAAGGTTGCCCACTCTCACCACTCTATTCAACATAGTTTTGGAAGTATTAGCCACAGCAATCAGAGAAGAAAAGGAAATAAAAGGAATCCAAATCGGAAAAGTAAAGCTGTCACTGTTTGCAGATGACATGATACTATACATAGAGAATCCTAAAGATGCTACCAGAAGACTACTAGAGCTAATCAATGAATTTGGTAAAGTAGCAGGATACAAAATTAATGCACAGAAATCTCTGGCATTCCTATACACTGATGATGAAAAATCTGAAAGTGAAATCAAGAAAACACTCCCATTTACCATGGCAACAAAAAGAATAAAATATCTAGGAATAAACCTACCTAAGGAGACAGAAGATCTGTATGCAGAAAATTAAAAGACAATGATGAAAGAAATTAAAGATGATACAGATATATGGAGAGATATACCATGTTCTTGGATTGGAAGAATGAACATTGTGAAAATGACTCTACTACCCAAAGCAATCTCCAGATTCAATGCAATCCCTATCAAACTACCACTGGCATTTTTCACAGAACTAGAACAAAAAATTTCACAATTTGCATGGAAACACAAAAGACCCTGGATAGCCAAAGGAATCTTTTTTTTTGTTTGTTGTTGTTTTTTGTTTTTTTTTTTTGCTGTACGCGGGCCTCTCACTGTTGTGGCCTCTCACGCCACGGAGCACAGGCTCCGGACGCGCAGGCTCAGCAGCCACAGCTCACGGGCCCAGCAGCTCCGCGGCATGTGGGATCCTCCCGGACCGGGGCACGAACCCGCGCCCCCCGCATCGGCAGGCAGACTCTCAACCACTGCGCCACCAGGGAAGCCCCAGAGGAATCTTGAGAACAAAAAACGGAGCTGGAGGAATCAGGCTCCCTGACTTCAGACTATACTACAAAGCTACAGTAATCAAGACAGTATGGTACTGGCACAAAAACAGAAAGATCAATGGAACAGGATAGAAAGCCCAGAGATAAACCCACACACATATGGTCACTTTATCTTTGATAAAGGAGGCAGGAATGTACAGTGGAGAAAGGACAGCCTCTTCAATAAGTGGTGCTGGGAAAACTGGACAGGTACATGTGAAAGTAAGAGTTTAGATCACTCCCTAACACCATACACAAAAATAAGCTCAAAATGGATTAAAGACCTAAATGTAAGGCCAGAAATATAGGCAGGACACTCTATGACATAAATCACAGCAAGATCCTTTTTGACCCACCTCCTAGAGAAATGGAAATAAAAACAAAAATAAACAAATGGGACCTAATGAAACTTCAAAGCTTTTGCACAGCAAAGGAAATCATAAACAAGACCAAAAGACAGCCCTCAGAATGGGAGAAAATATTTGAAAATGAAGCAATTGACAAAGGATTAATCTCCAAAATTTATAAGCAGTTCATGCAGCTCAATAACAAAAAAAAACCCAATCCAAAAATGGGCAGAAGATCTAAATAGACATTTCTCCAAAGAAGATCTACAGACTGCCAACAAACACATGAAAGAATGCTCAACATCATTAATCATTAGAGAAATGCAAATCAAAACTACAATGAGATATCATCTCACACCAGTCAGAATGGCCATCATCAAAAAATCTAGAAACAATAAATGCTGGAGAGGGTGTGGAGAAAAGGGAACACTCTTGCACTGTTGGTGTGAATGTAAATAGATACAGCCACTGTGGAGAACAGTATGGGGGTTCCTTAAAAAACTAAAAATAGAACTACCATACGACCCAGCAATCCCACTACTGGGCATATACACTTGAGAAAACCATAATTCAAAAGGAGTCATGTACCAAAATGTTCATTGCAGCTCTATGTACAATAGCCCGGAGATGGAAACAACCTAAGTGTCCATCATCGGATGAATGGATAAAGAAGATGTGGCACATATATACAATGGAATATTACTCAGCCATAAAAAGAAACAAAATTGAGCTATTTGTAATGAGGTGGATAGACCTAGAGTCTGTCATACAGAGTGAAGTAAGTCAGAAAGAGAAAGACAAATACCATAGGCTAACACACATATATGGAATTTAAGAAAAAAAAAATCTCATGAAGAACCTAGGGGTAAGACGGGAATAAAGACACAGACCTACTAGAGAATGGACTTGAGGATATGGGGAGGGGGAAGGGTAAGCTGTGACAAAGCGAGAGCGAGGCATGGACATATATACACTACCAAATGTAAGGTAGATAGCTAGTGGGAAGCAGCCGCATAGCACAGGGAGATCAACTCAGTACTTTGTGACCACCTGGAGGGGTGGGATAGGGAGGGTGGGAGGGAGGGAGACACAAGAGGGAAGAGATATGGGAACATATGCATATGTATAACTGATTCACTTTGTTATAAAGCGGAAACTAACACACCACTGTAAAGCAATTATACTCCAATAAAGATGTAAAAAAAAAAAAAAAAGAATTCTGGTGTGTACAAGGCTCATATGTCACTATATTGTATGCCAGACCATACTGTCAATAAAACTATATATACGAGGATCATCTATATTCAAGGCAAGAAAACTTCCTGAAAAAAATTACTTTAAGCTGTGCTTTTTATTCCCAAAAGAGAGGCTTTTTGCTTTAATTTTCAAAGTAGGCCTAAATGTAAGCATCATTTTGCCAACATATCCACATGAAAAGATTGCTCCTTGGGTGCAAAAAGAAGTTATGCTATATTCTTCTTTGGTTCCTATGCTAATTTTGGCCTTTCACATAAAAGGCTTTCTTGAACTGTTGTACCAAATGTGTGATAATTTAGTGATATAACCTGTAGTCCGTAGAATACTCACTCAAAGTTACCAAAATAATTTCATTGAAGAGAATTTGGATTCAGGCCCTTCATAAATAAAGAAAGAACATGTTCTTTTTTTTTTTTTTTTGCGGTACTCAGGCGTCTCACTGTTGTGGCCTCTCCCGTTGCGGAGCACAGACTCTGGATGCACAGGATATGGCTCACGGGCCGAGCCGCTCCGCGGCATGTGGGGTCTTCCCGGACCGGGGCACGAACCCATATCCCCTGCATCGGCAGGCGGACTCTCAATCACTGCGCCACCAGGAAAGCCCAACATGTTCTTTTAAATGGGAAAACAGAGCCAAACAAAAAGCAGCCAGTGTCTAATTTTACAATTTAGTAAAGGTTAGTGCATCTTTTCACTGCATACTTCAATACCACATAAAGCTTTCTAACTACGGATATCCCCAGTAGAGAATTAATCCAGAGAATATTATCCTCACCCCTCCTTTCTCTTTTGCTTTAGCCTGTATGCTTTTATGACCACCTATCAACTCAATGTGAATAATCCACAGATCTACATCTGAATGTTTTAGAAATCTTGAACAGCTCCATGTGATCCCGGCAGAACTTCAAACAGAGAACAATAGTGTCTAAAGTGAGCTCATCCTTTTCCCTTCTAAACCTATTTCTCCTCTTGTGGTCCCATTTGTTGTTGTTTTGTTTTGCTTTTTGTTTGTTTTTTGTTTGTTTGTTTACTGCACCACCAGTTACCCAGGTTCACACCTTTGGATTTTGGATCACTTTGACTTTTTTTTATCCTTTACTCGTCACAAGCAAATATTCTACCGCATTAAACACTAAGAATCTGAATATTTTTACCACTTCCACTGCTGTTACCTAGTCCAAGCCACAGTTCTTTCTCACTTGGGTTATTGAAATGACCTCACAATAGGTTTTCTTGTGTCTTCACTTCCTCCTGTATCAGTTAGGATTAGGTATTTGTGTATATGACAGTTCACCGGAAATAATAGGACCTTAAACAAGACAGGAGTTTATTTTTCTCACATGTGAAATAGTCCAGGTAGAGAGTGTTCAGGATTGGTATGATGTTCTATGATATCAGTAACCCATACTCCTATCATGTTCCTCCACAATGAAGAAGATTTCCCTCATAGTTAAGATGTTCATGAAAGCTTCAGCCATAAGTCCATATCTGATTTAGCATGTAGCCAGGAAGGTTGAAGAGGAAAGTCTCCCTCTTCTAAAAGTCAGTTTCTGAAAGTTACATTTAACATTTCCAATTTCCATCCCTAGGGCTGAATTTGGTTTCATTGCCACACATAACTGCAAGGGGGTTGGGGTCGGGGGCAGCCTGGAAAATGCAGTCTTAATTTTGGGTAACCAAGTGACCAGCTAAATATTAATGGAAGACAGAGAGACTAAACATGGGGCGGGGCAAGTAAACAACCTCTGAATAACCCACTAGAGTCATTTAGCCATCCAGCAACTAGAGGAATCCTTTTAAAACATAAATTCTCGATCATATCTTCCAAAGCTCTTCAACAGTCCACAAGGCCCTATACGAAATAAGAAGGCATAAGAGGATCACCCTTAAACATTGCTGGTCTTGAATTTTAAATGAGATGATTCAGAATGGTGTTGTATCCAACATCTTCAGCTACAGAGATGCAGGCACAGAGTAGGCAAACCACTAGCTATGAGAAGGATTCGGGGTTTGCCAGGCAAGTGTGACAAAGGGAAAAAGGAGTGGGAGAGTTGAAGGAGTACAAAAGTGAGTGAACTATGGAGTCTAATATGGGTAAGGATGGAAGTAAGGATATGAGCAGAGTGAGTATTTAGTCCCACTCCTCCAAGAATCAGATGCAAAATAGGATTAAAAGTGTAAAAATCTTATGAGGGAGAATGCCTCTGTAAAAGGAAATAGGAATGGAGGCAGAGAGGGCTAGGAGAACCACCAGAACATGATGCAATCTATCTGACAAGTGGGATACAAGGTTGGGTGTAAGTATCCTAGACTATCACGCAGTCTAAGGAAAGTTCAGCAAGCCATGAGAGTCCTTGAGACAAAGTTGGCAAAGGAGTCCCATGTCTCCCAAGAATGGGTCTGCCTTAAAATGCCCACCAACTCAGACACTGGTCTCAGTGCAAATGCAGCAATGGATTTCAGGTGGTGAATGCAGCTGCTGGGGTCCTGTGTCAATTCAGTCGCTGTAGTAGGAGGTCTGCAAGATGCAGTCTCATGGCCACTATATTGAGAGACATTTTAAAAGTTATATAACCAAAAGACTGTATGTCTCAATGGGTACAAAGTATTTTTGGAGATCATATATTAGAGGGAACAAGCTGGATACACAGGAGGGAGAAGCCTTGAAATTAATATTTAAGATGGAAAGTAGTCAGTGGTAGTAACAAAGTTGAGAGTGTGACCATGAGGATAAGTAGCTGACGTAGGAAGGAGAGAAGACCACAGGAGAAGGAAGAATCAAGAAAACAAGGGTATTAAAAAGATTTTCTGCTTTGGTTATTGAACCCATCAAAATTGTGAATGGGGTAATCTAGAAAGAATGACAGTAATCCAGACACTGAAATCTTCAAAGAGTTAAGAGAAACAACTTGGGGTCTCCAAATGACTGTGCAAGGGTGCAGTGGGTGTTATAATCTGATGATATGAGTTTTAAAGCTGTGGCTCTTTAGGGGCAGAAAGGGTGAAAAATTTGAAAACAACAATGAAGAGCAAGTAGTATATCTACACCATTTCCCAGCCCACTGGTTCAAGGAGTATGGGAAAGGAAGCAGTCACACATCTAGAATTACAGAGGCAAAATATTATCTTTAGTATTTGACTTAAGTTATGGCAAAAAAAAAATGAAAGAAACAGAGACGATGCTGAGCTCTAAAGATGAGGTATTTTTGCTTATGACAAATGTATTCTAGAGGGCAGAAGAGTTTTAAGAAATGGAGGAAAGGGAGAAATGGAATCCTACTTAGCAGTTGCACAGAGCCATATGAGAATGAGAATCCAAGCAATAAATAATCCAAGTGGGCTTTGGGTTTCTTGTGGTAACTGATATAAACAGGGATACAGGGCTTGATGCAGTTGATATTGTATCTGGCAGATTTCAGTAGTGAAGCCCTCATCTAAACGGTCTAATTCGAATTCTTGGTGAGATTAGATGACCAAAGTGTTCATACTCTGTATTCTTGGACTGTATTCTTTAAACCTAACTAAATCACCTTTTTAGATCTTGTATTTGACTTTTTTCTAAAGTTTGTAACAGGAAACAGTAAGAGTCTGGTTTATCTAAACTACAGAGCTGCCGTATTTCTTTCACTTCTCCCCTTCTTTTCATGTGCTTGTCCATTAAGTCCTGATCAAATACTATTTACTTCGTCATATCTTATTGCTCATTTTACTTTAATTAGTACTAAATCTTGAGGCAGACTGGGAATCAAGTCTCGGGCATCAACCGTCCTCTGAGGATCCCATCAATTAGTCCATAACCTTTCCACGCATTATCAGACCTGTTTCCTACCTGGTTATTTTTTGGGACAACTAACAGAAGTAGTTAAAATTCTTTCTACAGCTCCTAATATTCTGGAACTATCAGAAATATTCTAATTGGAATATCAGAATTATTCCAATGCATTGTATCAATCCTTCTCTACTTTCACAGAAAAAGAAATACATGTCTATACTGCATAGACATAGACTTAAGAGAAACAGAATACCCACATATGTTTATACAAATGATATTGTCTCATGATCCCAGAGGGAGTTATACACTATAAGGGTGTGAGAATCCTTTTCTTGGGGACTGAGAAATTCTTTTATAAATGTGTGCCTTCGATTTGATTCTATTCAGCTGCAACTCACTAGTAGGCTGTTGTAAACGGATTCACCTCAAAAGAAAAACATGGCAAGTTGCCTTCTGCTGTATCCAACAAAAGAGTTGCTAAAAGATAACAATACGCTCTGGGAAGAAGTTGAAAATGCATCTCTAAATTCATATTATAAGCCATACCAAATTGTAACAAACTGTTTGGGGAAGAAGAAAAACATCAAAGAGAAATTATCAGAATAGAACGCTGTCAGATGCTATATCCAGACTAGAAGATATCCACAGAACATGAATAAAGTTTCATTTCTATTTGCTACAATTTCAATGCAGTGAATTTTACTCTATTATAGACATCAAATGAGAAGCTCTTCTTAGGCACATTACTGGTTTTAAATCAAGGTTGTTTTGAGACCTCTGTGTATATATACGTATATACACATACATGTGCACACACACACACACACATGCATATACTTCTCCTTTAAAAGCATAAAATTCAAGATCAGAATATGTACCTAATTACATTACTTCATTCTCCATCGTACATTTCTTCTTCCTCCATTGCATAGCTTTCCGGAAGTGACAATGAAAATAAAATTTAAAAATTTCAAGTGCTATTGTCTGCTGAAGTTTTCTTGGATTTCACTTACATTTATATCAGTCCCAGTACTTCTAGCTCTAGTTCAGGAAATCAAATGTTTCAAATATATCCACCTTGTTTTGGACATAAAAAGACAATTAGAATTAAAGTGGCAATGTCTACAAGAATAAGAAAAAGGACTTTGCCCTTTAAGATTACCTGCTTCATTGCCAAACTGATTATTTAAAACAAAGGTAAGTCTGTGTTAAAGGTGAATGATGTAGATCTGGCTATTCAAAATCCATTCATTTTTGTCACTTTTCTCATTAACTTAACTAGTCCTGCAAGCAATCCACATTGATCAGGGTTAAATTAATAAATCAACTAGGTTCCAATCTATTTTTTTCATCAATATAGCCAAAAGGAGGATAAATTAAAAAATTGAAAAAGAGAAAAATATTAGGCTTTGTTTTATTCCTGTTTGTTTTCACTTGTGATGAAGATCCTTAGAAGAAACTTAGCTTGCTTTATCAGAAAAAAACAAACAAACAAACAGTGGTTTAAAGTCATGCTTCATTTCATGTTCTTCAAAGGAAAGCAATCTACAACTAATCAAGATACATTCCATATGAATTATTATCCTGCTCTTTCCTAACCAAAGATACACTGCCATAACCCACCATCACATCCACAGTAAAATGTCTCCCCAACATTAAAGAGAAGAATGGTCTTAAGAGATCAAGTAGAAATTCTTTTATTTATTTATTTATTTATTTATTTATTTATTTATTTATTTATTTTTGGCTGCGTTGGGTCTTTGTTGCTGCACACGGGCTTTCCCTAGTTGTGGCGAGCAGGGGCTACTCTTCATTGCGGTGCATGGGCTTCTCTTTGCAGTGCCTTCTCTTGCTGCGGAGCACGAACTGTAGGCACCGGGCTTCAGTAGCTGTGGCACATGGGCTCAGTAGTTGTGGCTCGCGGGCTCTAGAGCGCAGGCTCAGTAGTTGTGGCGCACAGGCTTAGTTGCTCCGCGGCATGTGGGATCTTCCCGGACCAGGGCTCGAACCCGTGTCCCTTGCATTGGCAGGTGGATCCTTAGCCACTGTGCCACCAGGGAAGTCCCCAAATAGAAATTCTTAATATTACAGGTTCAAGTACTATAAATGAACTGGTTTGCTGGTTTTATTCTTAAACCCCAAAAAGAAATGAAATTTCTTGCAGAGTTCTTGCGTATTTTTAATCCTTAAAACACACACACATATACACGAGCGCATACACACACCTTTCAAGTACTTCACTCGCTCAGAGTGAACATGGGCACATTTCTATTCCCAAACATTGGGGGAATTTTCATGAAGTAAACTCTCTGCATGTCCATTTTCCAGCCACCTCTTTTTCATTCATTCTAAAATATAAAAATTTGTTCAACGAACATTTCTTCAGTATCTATCATATGGCAGGCATTAGAAAAGGCATTAGAGCCCACTGATGAATGTTTTCTGGGCTCCTTCTCTTTGCTGTACTCAGTGGGCGGGAGGGCAATTCACAATCCCCCTTTTCCTTCACCATGTAAACTGTTTTAAGTACGGATAGCTTCACAATTTCGGCTCTTACCCTGATACTCCCTGAATACATCTTAGGGCAAAACACACCCAAATAAAACACGAATTCAACGTCAAAAGAATATTTTAATCAAATTTTCATCAGAAGACAAAAGAGAAGTTATATTACAGTCACAGAGGAAAGAAAAATTCTCACAGCCCTATCAATCTCTGCTAACTCTATTTCAACTCCCCACCCCAGCTGATATATTCAAAATCCCCTAGCTGATGTACCCTACTCAGCAAAACAAAATCCCAATAGCATTCCAAACAGTCTCCACTAAATAAAGCCTCAGTGGCTAGCCAAACCCCAAATAAGTGCTATTTTCATTCCCTCCAAAACTTCAGTTATCTGTCTACATCTACATATCTATATCATATCTATCTATATGTATATCACATTTCTTCTCATTTAAACACTTGCCACTGAACTAATGGCTCATGCAGTCTTTTCATCATATCATTTACCTGAGTAAATGTACCCATGGCTGTGAATCCTTAATTTAGAAAAAGAATGTCACACCTGGATTCTTGAAAGCACAGAGTATGCCCAAGCTACATATAGTCCTGGTTCTGCTTTGCTGCTCAGTCTTAAACCAGCTCCAAAGCAGAAGTCCAAGTTGGGACACAAGTCAAAATCGTTTGGTTCCATTACAGTACACACTGGGACGGCTTATAGGCAACGCCACAGAGGCCTGCAGAGCCTCCTATTCACAAATTCTGTCCGGTCTAAATACACTCATTCTTCTTCCAACCACTCCCTTTCTCAATCCAAACCCAATCAGGCTTCCCCAGCTCCATGTTCAGAACACTCTCTGTGTTCTTAGGTACAAAATAAGGAAAATTAAAAGCTGGACAAGTGAATGAAATAGGGCAGGGGCATGCTACTTACTTGCCTACATAAGCAATTTCTCCTCTCCTTTTCAAGGGTCATAAAAGATAAATATATAAAATTGATAAAAAGCATGGGCTTCCCTGGTGGCGCAGTGGTTGAGAGTCCGCCTGCCGATCCAGGGGACACGGGTTCGTGCCCCGGTCCGGGAAGATCCCACATGCCGCGGAGCAGCTGGGCACGTGAGCCATGGCCGCTGAGCCTGCGCGTCCGGAGCCTGTGCTCCACAACGGGAGAAGCCACAACAGTGAGAGGCCCGCGTACCGCAAAAAAAAAAATTGATAAAAAGCGGGTAAGTAATGGTTATGGGGGGAGGGGCAATATAGCATGGGGATGTGGGAGGTACAAATTTTGGGGTGTAAGATAGGCTCAAGGACGTATTGTACAACACGAGGAATATAGCCAATATTTTTTTAATACTGTAAATGGAAAATAGCCTTTTAAATTGTATTAATTTTTTTTTAATTTTGTAAAGCAGATAAGTCCTCAATAAGCATTACTGCTGTTATTGTTGTTGCAAATATTATTTCTATTTGTTCCTCTGTCAACTATGGGAATAGAGAGCCAAATCAAGATACTCTTTAAAAACACACACTTGGGGACTTCCCTGGTGGCGCAGTGGTTAAGAATCCGCCTGCCAATGCAGGGGACACGGGTTCGAGCCCTGGTCCGGGAAGATCCCACATGCCGCAGAGTAACTAAGCCTGTGCGCCACAACTACTGAGCCTGAGCTCCAGAGCCTGTGAGCCACAACTACTGAGCAAGTATGCCACAGCAACTGAAGCCTGCATGCCTAGAGCCTGTGCTCCGCAACAACAGAAGCCACCACAATGAGAAGCCCGTGGACCGCAACATAGCGTATCCCCAGCTCGCGGCAACTAAAGAAAGCCCACATGCAGCAACGAAGACCCAACGCAGTCATAAATAAACAAATAAATAAATTTATTAAAAAAACAGACACTTGCACTACAAGCAAAGTGGAGGGAAGAGGAACTATCCTTGCCAAGGAGAAGTTTTAATTGATGACAGCTGCAGCACTAATGAGACTGCCTCCCATTGATATGGCTCCTGCTCTTAAGTACCCCTCAGAGGGGCAGCCATAGAGACAGACAGAAACGACCCATTCTGTTGCCAGAACCTCCCATGTGGCAACATCAATAATCAGAGCAGCACTGATCCTCTGCCTTTAAATCCATGTTGTCAGCTCATACCACGTTTAGGGAATCAGACTCTCCAGGGAAATATCAGTTAATAAAAGAACTAGAGAAAAACCAAGTGTTGCTGTAAGGTGGCTCTTATGGTAGATGGCCAGTGTGTATTACTAGGAAAGACTAGTGTCATGTAAAACATTTTTTTCAAGGCTTAAGAAAAATAAAAATTTCAATGGTAAATTTAACTGTTTAAAAATATTTCTATATAGTTTCAATTTTCCATGTGAGCAAGATATTTCAAAGGCAGATACTCATTTCTGCAAAAGATATGATAGCCTAAAAGTTTTGAACTTGAGTAGAAGAGGACAAAATTCAGGTAATTCACCCCAGTACACCTCAAATATCTAGATATCTGAGATCACCTTTTCTTGCTTCTCAGCTATCTAGACTGGCTCTGTGAACTGCCCACTTTATAGAAAAGTAATAGCTGCAATGGGGTGTTTACCTTGGGCCACAGTGTACCAAGTACTTTAGGTGAATTGCTTCATTTATTAGCCACAACCTTCCATATAGGTACAATTATAAATGAGGAAATTGAGGGATAGAAAATAAAAGTAATTTTTCTTCACGTAAATAGCTCCTGATTGAACTGGGGTTCAACCCTTAGCATCTGAGTCCAAAACCTGTCCTTGTAACCACTAACTTCACTGCCTTCTTTTAATTTATCTGATCAAAAAGAGCTCATCAACTAAGTTCTTGTCTACTTAAAAGTAAAACGTCAAATATTGAGAGGCAAACTCTGCAATCTTCTTTCATATTTTCAAATTAAATCTAGACAAGTCAGCCCATTTTTTTATATAACAGTTCCCCTCACTCTCCAATATCTTCTGTCAAGACCTATCAATTTCACCTCCAAAAAAATCCTGAATCAGTCCACTATTCTCCAACTCCACTGCCATCTTGTTCCTGGATTACTTCAATAGCCTCCTAATTTATGTTCTTCTTTCCACTTACATTCCCCCCAAATCCCTAAAATAGTATATAACAGTATGATTTCTATAAAATTTAAATCAGATTATGCTCCTCTCATGCTTATTTTAAATTATAAATAAAAGTTGAAACATTTTTTTAAAGTAGCCTATTCTATCTTTGCCCCTCTGCATAGGGGCAAAAAAACTAACAAACTTGGAGGACTACAAATTCCACTTTGTTTTCATACCACTTGAAAAGCAACTTTTCTTCACTTCAGTGGAAAGAGCATAAAAATTCTCAACAAATTACAATCGACAGGAAGATGTTTTCAGGATAGGTTAGACATGTGTATATATCTTTGGTTACCTATGTCAGCAAATTTTTTCTTTGCCTAGTGGACAAATTTCCAGGCAAATTTATTGTGTGTCTCAAAGATTGAAAGGTAACTATATTCTGTATGTCAAGAATAAAGATAAGGGATATGCTAGAGCATGAGATATTATTAGAAGCGAGCTTAATGAAAAATGTAACACAAACCAGTCAAAGTAATACCCAAATTTCAAGGTCTAATGAGTCTCCTGTGGAAAACCCACCAGTTGGCAATTTCTGCCTAAATGATTATTGCCTGCAGTCTAAGACTCTTCCAGGTTTCTGCTTAATGCAATATTTATTGATTTCCTACTATGTGCAAAGCGAAAATTGAATAATGTTGAAATATGGCCCCTGATGTTTAACCAATTACAGTCTACCAAATTATACACACTTATAATCAACTCTTGGCTCAAATACCTCTTCCTTGTAGGTAGAAGGTCCCAATTAACTTCAATGGTCTCATACATCAAGAATTTCTTCACAGTGATGCTATATTTCTGTAACTCCAGTACCTTTTTACTAAAGAAAAATAAAATTTGAACACTGTAATTAACTTATTCTATCTTTCCAATACATTGCAAATCATATTAGATAAAATGCAGCACAATATCTGACATAAACAATGATAGGTTATATTCTGAAGAATGAAAACCAAAAGCAAGAACTCCAGACCTGATTACAAGGTCCTGACTCAGCCAAAACTCAGGGACTTGCGAACAAGTGCAAATGATAGACTCATGCCCTCAGGAAATAAGAGTGGTTCAAAGTGCTAAATCCACCTAGCAATTACAATATCGTCTTACCTGTTGCATTACCTGACCTCATGAGATTAGCCTGAACAGAATTTCAGTTTTAACAATGATTTAATGGAAAACTGAATGATATCTTAAAAACACTAATGTCAAAAATACTGGAAGATGGGGCTTCCCTGGTGGCGCGGTGGTTGAGAGTCTGCCTGCCGATGCAGGGGACACGGGTTCGTGCCCCGGTTTGGGAAGATCCCACATGCTGCGGAGCGGCTGGGCCCGTGAGCCATGGCCGCTGAGCCTGCGCGTCCGGAGCCTGTGCTCCGCAACGGGAGAGGCCACAACAGTGAGAGGCCCGCGTATCGCAAAAAAAAAAAAAAAAAAAAATACTGTAAGATGGATAGTGACTTTTATTCATTAAGGGAGGTATTGAATATCTACTGTATACTCTGCTTATAGTAGGCACCCTGACTGGTTTTTCTTTAACTAAGCATTTGAACCTCACTTAAGATGCACCCAGGCAGGCAAATATATACCAAAGAGAAATGTGCAATATAATAAATGACATCTGTTTAATAAAACTTTTTACCACTCTACAAAGAATGGTGCAACTGCATTTTATTTTATTTAAAAAAATTTGCTATATTCAGTGGAGTACAGTGAAGTGGACACACCAAGCTCTTCTTTAAATGTAAGAAAATACAGTGTCTATTACCTTTACCTTTTATGAGTTGCCTGTTCTCCCGTATTTGGCAAGACAAATAGAATTACATACTGTGAGTGACTCAGAACAGAACTTCACTATCAATCATTCCCTTGGCTCTGCACAAATTCTGTAGGGCATTCAGGACATTCTGCTGCCTATGAATATTTTAGACAAGAAGAATCCCCGAAAGCTTCCTGATGGATTAATACAAGAATGGAGGACGTTTACATGTTTTATAGCTATTTGCCAAAGTACTACAGCCATTACTACACCCCAATGAAAAGATGCCTCTTTAAACAGAAAGAAGCAACCCCATGGAAGAGTTCTGGCTCCCTTTATCATAAACTGATTTCTAAGTAATGATATATAATATATAAATATTGCATGCAATCCTCTGCAGAAAATGAAAGGCTGTACTGGTGCCAATGCCAAACCCAGCAATAATTGTAGGGGGGAAAAAAAGTAGAAAGAAAATGTATGCCAGCTATTTAAGAAAAGAAGTTTGCTCACATACTTCTTTAGCTATGTCAATGAATTAAAAAGCAATTTATTGGCTTCCCTATCATTTGATTGTGATTCACACCTATGAATAAACAGCAGAGTACCATTCTCAACAGCAATTCACAACTTATCAAATAAAGTTTATACTTTATCTTAAAGGTAACAGAAAATTTAGAAACCACAGGAAAACAAAGAAAAAATTTACTTGTCGGGCCACTACTATTGATATTTTAAAGTATTTCCTTCCAGTTTTTTTTAATATGTAGTATTCCATATCTGATGTTTCCACTAATATTTAAACATTTTCCCAAGTTATTATAAAGTCTTCATAAACATTTTAATGCTACATAACATTCCATTAAGAATATGTAACAAAGTTGATTTAACGTTTGCACATGTCAGATATGTAAAAGGAGCCCAATTTTTACTCTTATAAATATCATTATTTCATATCACCATTCATATATATTTCACTTATTGTTTTACTTTTTTTATTTCTAAATTAAGCAATATATCTCCCATCTAGAAATGGTGGGATAACACACCCAAGTTCCCAACGACAAAACAGGCTTTGTTGTTGTTGTTATTGTTGTTTTAGTGTATCTTCTCTTACTAAGGACAGAATAGAGAAAGTTCACATATATCTACAGAATAACTTGGTGACTACCAATTATAACATGCTTTACAATTTATTAACATTCTCACAACTACACTGGGATGCATAATAATCTCATGTTTTCAAATTAATAAATTGTAGAAAACTAATGCAGACATTAATTATGTGCTCAGAATTCACCAGAAGGAGAACACTAAATAACTCTAGAAAAAATAATTTAGACTCCTTGCCAATAATGGAAATAAAATTATTTAAGACAAGAGACAAGTCTTAAACTTGCAAAAAAAAAAAAAAAGTAATTCATGACAAATACAAACAGCAAAGAAAAAGGTATCAGAACAAGTTTTAAGTTTTAGCACGAAGAACTCAATCAGTCAGGGTTCAACCAGAAAACAGAAACACCATGAGTTTCAGGCTAAGAGATTTATTATAGGAGTTAGAGCTCACAAAATTAGAGGAAAAGCTGGGCAAAGGAGGCTCAAGAAGCTCAGGAGGTCCAAGAAGTTGGGAGGATCAGAGTGAGTGTGACCAGCCAGGCAATCTGAAAAGCCAAACACATCCAGCCACTGAAATGGGACTTGAAAGGACTTCAAAGGAAGCTCTATGGGAAGTGTGCTTCTGTGCAGCTACCACTCCTCTGAGTCCACTACAGAGAGTTGGGAGTGGGCCTGGAACCACTGTGGGTCAAGAATCAGGAGGGCTCCCCTGGTGGTGCAGTGGTTGAGAGTCCGCCTGCCGATGCAGGGGACATGGGTTCGTGCCCCGGTCCGGGAAGATCCCACATGCCGCGGAGCGGCTAGGCCCGTGAGCCATGGCCGCTGAGCCTGCGCGTCCGGAGCCTGTGCTCCGCAACGGGAGAGGCCACAACAGTGAGAGGCCCGGGTACCACACACACACACACACACACACACACACACACACACACAAAATTAAAGAATCAGAAAGAAAAGCTGGACGCAGACCAAGAGCCAGCTGGAACCTGCCAGCACCCACGGGCACCTCTGCATCTGTCAGTTACTGCATCTAACCATGTCGGCCTTCTAGGAAAATGGTTACCGCTTCACTTCTGCCTTTCAAATCTTGCATAAAGTCCTCTTTTGGCCAATGCTAACTTAAACCAACACAGGCAGGAGCATTAGAAACATATGGTTCCAGTATAAGTGACGCACTACAAACTACCACAAGGTTTGGAGTAAATGGAGAGGTAATTAGCATTATAACACAGCATGCCTCTTCTAACAACAGTTCTTGCTATCATAGAAAGAAAAAACTCAAGACGTTAGTGTCAAGGAAAACTGCAACACTGATGGGAAAAAAACCCAAAATCCTTCTTTTTACACCAAAACATGAAACGTATAATAGGAATACGCAAGTAAAACTGTCTGATTTGCATATCTGAGGGAGAAATGATCTAATAAGATTGCTTTCTCAAGTTAATAAGATATTGTTTCCTCATTAATCATCACCACCATTAAACAAGGTTCAACTAGAATCTTTGTTGCTTATCTATTATAGCTTATGAAGACAATGCAAGGTTTTTCAATTTTTTTTTCAAATTTTTGAAGGGAAAAATAAAACTTAGAAAGCCCAAAACATAAAAAGGAAGGAGGCAAGAGAAGTGCTAAATGATCGCACTCCATCAATCTGAATGGGACTGACAGAATGTGAAATAAGTTCTAGGGCAAAAATACGCCATGGAACAATAGGAAATGTCAGATATTATTTATTTGTTTAGCATTATAAGGCACAGGTAGGAAAGGAGAAATGGAAAAAAATGTTTTCCTTAAATAAAATGTCTAAAATATCTGGGGCACTGAAATGTGCCCTACGTCCCTCAAATAAGAAATGTAAGCCCACTGCTGTTTTGAAAAAAATACATATTTTTCTAAAGAACAAAGTATAATAGTAAGTATGGAATATCACAGTGAGGCTAGCTTACAAAAAACAAATTAAAATGATGTATAATAATCTAGTAATAGAAAGACTGCCTAAATGATCAAAATGAAGAAGAAAAATTTTACCTGAATTACTCTAATTCATTGTTTAAAATTTTTCAACTCAAAGTAAATTATTGTTTCAGATCTGCTACATAAGGTGCTAAGCATACAAAGATGAATAAGATATATGTAAGGAGAAATCTGCCATTTGTGTTAGCCATGCAAAATCTAAACCTCTTTCTACTTTGTGTGCATTGCCTCCACTTTATTATCTCGGTGGAAGAGCAAAAGCTTCTTCCCTTACAGGGGCTGAGTATGTTAGACACTCACATTCCTAGTCATTCCTGCAAACAGAGAATAATCTCGTGACCTAGGCTCTGGCAATCAAGTACAACCATATCTGACTCTGACACATCCACACTCTCTGCAGATGGAGGCTGCAAGGTCAGGGCACAGAAATGGCATGTGGTAGAAGCTGTGGTAAAGTTGAGGTGTTGGCACCAAAGGGGCAGCAGTACAGGTGTAGACTGGTGTTCTGCCATGGTTTCCTCATTGCACCAGTTCTGATATGGGATTTGGAGCTTTGTTCCTGCAACATTTTTCCATACATAGTGTTCTAGCCTTACATTAAACCTGGCACGCACCCAGTATCTTTTCAATAAGCTCCTGCTTAACTGGAGTATCTGCTACCTGAAAATAAGAACTTTGAGTGATATATATGTTTGCTAGCCTCAAAGAGTTCACATTCTGAAAAGAGAAACCAAATGATAATACATATAAAAGGCATAAGCATGCTATATCTAATTAACAATCAACATCTCCATTGTGAGGTCTCAAAGGCACTTCAAACTTAGAATGTCCAAAACTTGAACTCAGACTGGGCCCTCTGTCACCTTTCTCTCAGTCAATAATTGGTACCATTCTTCTGGTTGTTCTTAAAAAAAACAGTAAAACTTCTTGAAACTGCCCTCTCCCTCATTCACAATATCTAATACATCATTAAGTCCTATCAATCTTGCTTCCTAAATATCTCTCTAATCATTCACTTCTCTGCAGTATTATCACCACCCCCAAAGGCTAAGCTTCCATGATCTCTCACAGGACTGCCTGCATCAGTTAGCCTTCTAAGTGACTGATGACCCACACTTTGGCTTCCTTCCAAAGTATTTTTCACAAAGTGATCTTTTTAAAATACATATCAAATCATATGATTCAATTACTCAAACTTCTCAATCGTTTCTCAAGGCTCTGTATACTCCAGCCCCTGCATGTCTTCCTACTCTGATTTCTGTGCACTTTCTGCCCCTAGTATTTCCATTCCCAAACACACTAGCCCTTTTTCCTGTTCTCACTGCTCCCAACGCTTCTCCTTGTTTTGTATCATAACATCCTACTCGCTCTTCAAATTTTACTTCAAATACCACAACCGCAAGGAAGACTTTGATGAATGTTGGACTATATCCGGTCTTCTTGTTACAAGCAATCAAAGCTCCCTGTATTTTTACTTATAGAATTTATCACAGTTTGCAATTTACAACATAGTGCCTATATTTAACAATGCTGTATTGTACATTAAAAAATTTGTTAAGAGATCTCAAGTTAACTGGTCTTACCACAGAAAAAGATGGGGGGCAGGAAGAAATTTTTGGACGTGATGGATGTTTATTACCTTAATTGTGGTAATGACTCATGGGTGTATGCAGATGTTCAAACCCATCAAATCCTATACATTAAATACGTGCAGTTTTTTGTATATCAATTATACTTCAATAACACTGTTAAACTTTCGTTTTAAATCCAGAACAGCCATTGATGTGCTGATAAATGTTTAAAAGAATAGCTATGGTGGGAGGGAATGTATGTGTCTTACAATTTTAAATAATTTTAATTAAATTATTTTTAATTATTTTTATTTAAATGATTTTAATATTTTTTCCAATTTAAAAATAATAAAATATACAATACTCTTTATCATAAATTCTATATAGTCCATTGATTTTCACAGAATGCTTCTGTTGATTTTTGCTGAACTCTTGTATCCATAGCCAACCTGTAATTGCGATTGACAAGTTAGCATAGTTCCAGCATGAATGCTTGCTGACATTTCCCTTTACATTAACAAGTAAGATAAAATAATGAACTATGTCAGAACTTCACTCATTCATCAGTGATGTAAAGGACTTCTTTAATAGTAGTTTTAAATACTGGAAGAGTATTTCTTCTTTTTTGTGTTATTCACCATTTAATGGCTACAAATATACAGCACACTTTTAAGTTGAATTATATCAACAAAACAATAAATCAAGCCCTGCTTTGTAGAATTTGCCTATTTCTACGGGAAAATACTCCCACGATGGCCAATTGCAAACTACCAACAAGACATCACTAACACAGAGTGGGAACTGATATATACACAGCATCACACTGCTATATCATATATCAACCATAAAAATACAATAGACATAGATAACCCTATCAGCATAGATAACAGAAAAATGTAGTAAAATAACTAGGAAGTGATACATTTTGAATATCTATTAACTTTGTTTTTCATATAATGTATTTAATTGTAAGTTTGTATAACTTAATTTTTTTAACTTTATATACCTTAATGTGAAAAGAGGTAACTATTTTTTTTCTCTGTATTTCACTGTTGTCATTTTGGAAATATTTATGGTAATTTTAAAAAATATTACACATAATTTGTAATAATGACTGTGTGTAACGGCTGTCTTATATTTCTTGACATTTTAACAACTGGTTCTTGCAAGCCAGTGAAAGCTGATTCCAGCATGTTGTGGCACCACCTGCACAGAGCTGCTTGTGACACTCTTGGTTGGAATGACAATGCCATATTTTTCTATTTCTCTTATATAACACTAAACTAGTAACAATACTGGTATTTTACTGAGTGTGTTCATAATTCATTAAACTTTTAAAATGAGTAAAACAATTTTAACTCATTTCAAATATTTAATATGTTTTTTACAAAATATCACTAAAAATATTTGTCAAATATTAATATAAACTTCAATATACATTCTCATTCTAATAAAATTATGAGTAAATAAACTAATAGAAGTAAAATATTAGTCAAAAATAACAAAACATACTAAAGTGAATAAATTTTAATTATATACAGCTGGGGAAAATAATGTTATTTACTTTAAAAAACAAAGTGTTATTTAGTTTAAAAATCAAACTGTGTCAACAGAGGCATTGTTAGTCATAGATATATTTTTGTAGAATTCTCCAGCTGCTGTAAAAGTTCTCTCTGACTCAGCCCTGGCCAGAAAAATGTTAACAAGATGGTTATAAGCTACTTTCAAATATTTTCCTCTGATTCCTTTGTCTTCAAAGAATTTCATCTTTTTACAACTTGATAAAAATATTGATAACTTTGGAGAATTCTATTTGAACAGCTCTTAGCTTTTTGGCAGTGATTGCACTGTGTTTCATAGTGCAGTTTTTGATTCAAAGAAAGCATTTCACATTCTGTGTCATCATCTTTAGTTTCAAAATATAAATATATAGATAGATATCCCAGGACTGAGACACTGACAGAAATTTCAGTGCCCTCATGCTCATATCCTACTTGTTTGGAAAACTTAAAACTGAGTAAGAATTAGTCTTGCAAAGAAATTTTTGCTTTGTGAAACTATTTTCACCTCCTCCTGAGGACTGTGAATGTCTAAAAAGAAAAAGTTTTCCAAAAGAATGTACTTTTGTTCAATTTACATTGTTGCTACTGTGTATATCACTCTTGTTTTAAAAAAAAAAGGAAGGGGCTGTTCAACAAATTTTTCTTCTCCACCATGAATTGAGTATCTTGTGTCATTGATTGTGATGTCAAAATATAAGTGTTATATGTTAGTTATGCCTCAATAAAGATGGAAATAAAATGGGAAGCACATTAGAAAAATACCAATGAGTCAGATTTTATATTATTTTTAAATACCAAAATAATAGGTTCATGAGACACCTCATCCCTCTGGCAGCTACTAGCTGTGTTGCCTTTTTTGATATAGTCTACTTCAACCTAAGCACTACCCAGAGCTGCCATCCCCCATGTAGTAGGTGTAGTCAGAACTTCCACACAAACTTCCCAATTGTAGCTACCCTGAGAGAAGCTCTGGTAATGTCACCTCTGGACAACTTCTACTACCTGAACAGCACTCTAAGTTCGGCTCTATCTCCAGCAAACAAGAAAGGATAGCCTTGGCTTGTCTGATGACTTAAACTGTGTCCTGTGTAGCCAATATTCAACATTTGGTGTTTGTTTGATTGTTTTATTGATGGCCAATGAGACAGGGAAGGAGAGATGCAGGAGCTGAGTGGTAAAGAGAGGCGAAGGGAGGTTTTGGCAATGGTGTTAGGATAAGAAACAGGAGGCAAGAAAGGGAAGGTAAAGGAATGGGAAAAACTGCCAATAAGTATGAACAAAGCTACTGATCAATACTTGAGATAACAGTATCCCACCAATAAGACATGCCAGTTTCTCAGTACTTAATATTAGCTTAACATACAGAGCATTAAAATTTTTTAAAAATATGGTGTAACAAACACCGCGATTGGCTCAGTGATTGTGATAATACTGATACTAGCAAAGGACAATGTCACCAAACTGAAAAAATTAAAATCTTGTTCTGGTGTTAGGGAATCGTATGTAAAAAGAGCTAGAAAATGTGAGTAGGCACAGAGAGGAAAAAAGTATAATTACCTTTCAGAATGAGCTCAAAAGCACCAAAGAAAAATAACATTAAAAAAAGTCAACTAACAATTTCAACAATAGAAAGATAAATTTGCTCTTTGATATAAGTATATTTTAAGTGACTTTGATATAAGTATATTGCAGATATTCAAGGAGGGTCATCAGGACAGTGACATAGGTCATTCCAGACTTTATTCATCCTCATAAGAAGATCAACTAAGAACTATATATCTGGAACCTGGGGGTGAGGCTGAAGCACCCCCTGGACAACAGAGGTGGAGAAGGACTGCATTAGAAGGGTGGACATCTCATCTCATGTTCTCCTGCCCTCAGAGTAGCGTTTACATCATCAGCTCCCCTGGTTCCCAGGTCTTCAGACTCAGACTGAATTACACCAACAGCTTTCCTGGGTCACCAACTTGCAGACTGCAGATCGTGGGACTTTTCAACCTACATTATCATATGAGCCAATTCCTCATAATAAATTATATATATGATATACCAGTTCTGTTTCCCTGGAGAAACTTGACTAATAGAGTTATGTATAGGGGAAGGGAGGGAACAAGTAAAAGGGAACAAGGATAAAGCTAGAATTTTCAGAATATATTTTGCTTTGTGTATTTGATGTTGGGAACATATAAATATTTCACATAATTGTAAAATTTTAAAGCAATCTCTAAAAAAGCAAAAGCAAAAAATTGATAAATTAAATGGTGTAACAAGTTAGTAGCATAACTGCACACATCATTATTTCAAGTGTTTTTAAAATACAGTAATTTGATCCTACATGCCTAGTGGAATACACACTAAGCTGTAAATATAAAAAAAGAGCTGCAAAAAAAATTCTTAAACTGTTTTCAGTAATCATACCATTGGAGGTAGTGTAGTATTGCTATACTAAGTGTACTGTTAAAAAAAATAAAAAGCAAATGAATAATTATACTGGCATTGGTGGGAACCAGAATTTTTGGCAGAATGCAAAGAGAAGCAAATGTAAGACTAAAAAGGTTAAGTAAAATCTCTATGTTCTTGAATTTGAATTGAAATTATCAATATGAAATCATGATATACTTTATTTTTAACACACACATTTCTTAGCTCTGTTCACTAAAAAGGCAATAGCATGTTTAATACACATCTTGTGCTTTCTAAATATTATTTTTCCACTAAAAGAACTAGTACTCCTTGGACAAATAGAGGATTCTAAGATGGGGCAGGAAATGTAAAAGATGATTCTATAGAATATTTTGTCAAGCCAGGAACCAAAAAATCTATCAAAGACTACTGAGGACAGATAGAAAGGATTCAAGAGATAATAAAATTTTTTCTAGTCAAAATATGGACAATTTGAAAATCAACAAGAATAATAACTGCAATTGATTGAAAAATCAAAAATGCCAAAATTCATGATACACAATGACACTTTTAAAAAATTATTGCACACCTTAGCAAAATACTAGGGAACCAAGTCATTATTTTGAAAACTTATATATCCTGACTTCCTTGCATGAATTCAGTATATTTGAGGGTAATTAAATAGTTGATTAGGGAACGTTTCTTTATAGAAATATTTCAGGTAATAAATTTTAAAAGGAGAGTAAAACATCATCATTTTGCAACTCCTAATAAAATAACATATCCAGGCAGTGATCATCAACTGATTACTAACATCAACAGAAGAGAAACAACCAGATATCCTGTGCTCTCTATGAATATCCTTATGAAAGTTTCTTGCAAGAAAAAAAAAAAAGAAAATCAGATTGAATCTGGTCAACCCTTTAAATCTAACTACTTATTTATAAAAAGTGAGGGAGAAAGAGAAACCTGTTAAAGAAAACCATGAGATGCAATTGGCAAAATCCATACTGTAAGAAAATTTGCAGAATAATTGCAAAGGAAAAATAAAAAAGAGAAAGGAGGGGGAAACACAAATTAAAATAGATTACGGATGAGTCTTTTCAACTGCTTGCCGTTGTGAACCTTATTTAGATTCCTATTTGAACAACAACAACAAAAAAATTATGAGACCATCGGGAATATTTGAACACTGACTGGATATTACATGACATTAAGTAAATTTTTAGGAGTGATCATGACATTGTGATTACATTTTTAAGAATATCATTTAGAAACAAATACTGAAATGGTTACTTAAGAAATGATACAAAGTAGGGAACGTTAATAGGTGAAAAAAGGTTGACCATTTTTTTTATAATTGTAATCATTGTTAAAGCCATACAGGCCACAAGATAATTCACTATACTGGTGTCAAAAACATATGCATGTTTGAAATTTTTCATAACAAAGAGCTTTTTAAGTATTGTATAAATAATGATATTTTAAAAAATTTTAAATCTAGAGTTCCTCAATAAAATATTAGCAAATTTAATATAACTGTATAACTAAAAGTGATAGAACTCTAGGCATTCTAAGCAACAGACATGGAAAGACTGAAAATGCTATCTATAGCTTCCAAAAACAGCCCAGGGATTAAAAACAAAGAGCTGAAAGGAATAAATTAAACTTTATCATTCTTACAAAAAGTAGGAAAATTAGAAAAAAAAATTAAGCGAGGTAAACAGAAAATACAAAGTAAAATGGTAGAAACTAGTTCATGTATTCAATAAAAAGTATAAATGGACACTATAACAAGAGAAATTGAGGGATCAAGTATAATAGTGGGAGAGGTCCAAAGGCCAAAAGCCTACAGTGCAGCCCTCAGCTCCCCAAAATACTACACACACACAGACACACACACACACACACACACACACACACACACACATTTATAGAGCAAGCTGTTAACTTATTCATTCAAACATCTAATGAGATACTACATACTAACTCTTTAGTACTAAGGACTAGTGGCATAACAGTAAACAAGATAGACCTGATGCCTTCCCTCATGGAGCTTACAGTCTAGTGGGAAAATGCTGTTCCATTCAGAATAAGTTTGTACATATAGTCTGTTTTTCTTTTAAGAATGAGAGGTATTAAAAAATGCAAACCCTAGGGAATGCCAATACCTGTCAGGAAATAATATTCACCATCACATCATACTCATGCACAAAGCTACAGAGCACCCCTGACCCTTGTTACTGAAGTCCAAGACAGATCCACAGACACAGATAGAATGAGAGTGCCCGCTCAAGGCTAAAGAGGGCCCAGTTTAGAATAGTTTGGGGTGATGCCAGAAAGATACTGACAGTACAGAATCAGTAACGTCTCATTAGGAAAACAGAAATTGTGCTAAATAGTTCAGAGAGGATGTACTGCAAGGAACCCTTATAAAAAATGATCGAAGGCCTGAAGGATCAAAAATGTTTAAGTGGGGCTTCCTTGGTGGCGCAGTGGTTGAGAGTCCGCCTGCCGATGCAGAGGACACGGGTTCGTGCCCCGGTCCGGGAAGATCCCACATGCCGCGGAGCGGCTAGGCCCGTGAGCCATGGCCGCTGAGCCTGCGCCTCCGTAGGCTGTGCTCAGCAACGGGAGAGGCCACAACAGTGAGAGGTCCACATACCGCAAAAAACAAACAAACAAACAAACAAAAAATGTTTAAGTGAGGAAAATCAGAGAATAAGAACTACAGAAGCTGCTACCACCCCTTGGGCTGGAATAACAAAAGGGAGGAGAGGAGATTACCAGAACCCAGAGCACAAAGACTGCTAAAACTGCTAGGGACTGCTGTTGCCAATGAAATCTCTGACACCCTAGCCTGAACCATCAAAAGCCACTGGGAATGGTAGTCACCCCTGATCTTAGTTCTGATACCACTAAAATCACAGAGTTCACTTTGACAACCAGAGAAACGACCTAAGGACACTGGACTGTATACAGAATAGCTGTATTCTCCTGTTGGAAATGCCATCAGAAGCCGAGGCTACTCCTATCTTCCCCTCTGCAGTCTCTCACAGGTACTTCCTATTAGTCAAATCTAACTGGAAGCTACTGGGCAAAGAGTCTGGAAATTGAAGTTTGCAAGGGTTGAGCTTCTTGGTATACAGAGTAAGGCATGCAAGGGCAGGGCGGACCTAAGAGCAACCAAAAGACAGCCTTTGGGTATTCATCATCCATTCCCTCCCTTCTATTCATAGTTAACTTCTTTATAACAACTTGTTATTTGGAGGAACGTAAGTCAGGAATTCAAAAACCGAGCAGAAGCCACCAGCCTCAATCAATGCTGAGCTGACATCAACAACTTGAGTCTTTCTAGCAATGCATAGCGTGAACCTGAAATAGCAGCTCTAGGTCAATTCCAATAAACTCTATCACAGAATTCGTAGAAGAAAACATGTCACCAACTTAGTTGATAATTATGATTCTATACTGTATAGTTTAGCCTTTACCATAATGATATGATAGTTTTCTTCTCACTGGACAAAAAAATGGCATACTTCCAAATTATTTATTTCACTGAGCACTAATTTACCAATAACTATACCTGAAATAATTTAAACACTAATAGAAATTACACCGATACATAGCTCTTTGTTTCCAGCAATTAAACAGCAATTATTAATACACTCACTAATGGTTCAAAAGTTTTACAATAAGAAATGAATCATTATATTCCTAAAGGTTTATTTTTAATTGGCCCAGCTATTTATTGTTAAGCATATTATAATTTAATTAATCTACATCTTATGGTAGTCTCTAACTTTTATATATCCCATATTTAAAACAAAGCCTGGTCTATTAAGATCAACATTGATATCACAATAACTCATAAAATGACCATTATATTCTAGAAAAATACAATCAAACAATAATAATAGAAATCTTTTATTCTTTAATGTATGCTAGTAACAAAAATTTCAGTTGATTGAAAAAAATCATTATGTTTGATATATCAGGTCACCTTCTAATACATAAAATGTCATCTAGCAGGTGTAAATGTAAAATGATGCCCTATTTTCTAAAATTCCCATTCATCCATTGTATAATATATCATGCTTCATGCTGTTTTACATTATGTAAAATAAACAATGAATACAGACTCTGAATTTTAATGCCTGAGGTGTGAAATTAGTCCTCTGCCAAGGATGTTTTTGATTGTTAGAGATTTAAAACATTCAGAAGTGTGTCAGTCTGAGACAACATTTCTTCAGTTCACTTACAAGAAATGAAAAGTAATCTAGATATTTAAAAGAAGAGAATGAGACTGTGTTATAGAATGCACTATGCTGTGATTTTGCACACAGTCTTTGGTATTTATTGGATTTTATGCATACTACTTACATGGACAATAAATAGTTCACATACTTAGTTTTCCTAATTTTTCCTCTGAGGCTCCTTTACATTGCAGTTATCACAAATCCTCCATTATAACAAGATCATCTTGTTTACAAAAGTATAATCTCGAAAAACATTTGCATCTCTAATGTAATTAAGTACTTGTTCACATGATAATGTGTCCCACTTAATCTTCTATTTGCAAATTTCCATATCTGCACAATGAATAGAAATATTTTTGTGGTTAATAAAAATCTTTGGGGACTTCTGTGCTAGGATGGTGTAATAAGACTGGCGCACAGAATTTCCTTTCCCAACATTCAATTCAGTGAAATAAAAATAGCAAAACCCAGGAAAAATGCAGCAGCAGCAACTAGGCAATACAATGCCATGAAGCTCAAAAAGTGGCAGCCAAAAGGGGGACAAAAGATGAGAATCTGGAGCAGAGTGGCAGGTATTTTATAGTGAGACATCTACTCTCATCCCTCAGAAGCCAAATAGTGAGTTATTTCTGAATACCTCCAAGTCTGGAAAAAATGAACTGAGTGATGTTCTGATGGGGAGAAGTGGACAGAGCTACAGGGAAGAAACAGGTAAAGCTTGGGAAATGAACAATGAAGTTAAGAAGCTGAGTACCTCTACTAGAAGCAAAGGCCCCAGGCTACACGTGTAACATGGAAGAGGGCAGATCCAGTTCCCTGTTCCCTCAGTAAGAATGGGACATGTGTTCCAATTAGTTTCAGGGAACCCTAGTGTGGGAGGTTTAACAAAACCTCAGAAGTGAGAATAGAGTCCGAATACTCTAACAAAGCCTGCACAGAATTTGGCTCAACTCTCTTTCCAACTCCCCTCCCCACAGTTCTTCACTATGGAAGACATAAGAAATACACAGCCATCAATTTCCAAGATATACAAACAGCTCATACAACTCAACAACAACAAAAAACAAACAACCCAACTGAAAAAATGGGGAGAAGACCTAAATAGACATTTCTCTGAAGAAGATATACAGATGGCCAATAGGCATAAGAAAAGACGCTCAACATCGCTATTAGAGAAATGCAAATCAAAACTACAATGAGGTACCACCTCACAATGGTCAGAATGGGCATCATTAAAAAGTCTACAGAGGAGCTTCAAGATGTCAGAAGAGTAAGATGTGCAGATCACCTTCCTCCCCACAAATACATCTACATGTGGAACAACCCCTACAAAACACCTACTGAATGCTGGCAGAAGACCTCAGACCTCCAAAAGGCAAGAAACTCCCCACGTACCTGGGTAGGACAAAAGAAAAAAGAAAAAACAGAGACAAAAGAATAGGGATGGGACCTGCACCAGTGAGAGGGAGCTGTGAAGGAGGAAAGGTTTCCACACACTAGAAGCCCCTTCGCGGGCGGAGACTGCGGGTGGCGGAGGGTGGAGCTTTGGAGCCGTGGAGGAGAGCACAGTAACAGGGGTGCGGAGGGCAAAGCGGGGAGATTCCCGCACAGAGGATCGGTGCCGACCAGCACACACCAGCCCAAGAGGCTTGTCTGCTCACCTGCCGGGACGGGCGGAGGCTGGGAGCTGAGGCTCGGGCTTCAGAGGTCGGATCCCAGGGAGAGGACTGGGGTTGGCTGCGTGAACACAGCCTGAAGGGGTTAGTGCGCCACAGCTAGCCGGGAGGGAGTCCGGGGAAAAGTCTGGACCTATCGAAGAGGCAAGAGACTTTTTCTTGCCTCTTTGTTTCCTGGTGCGTGAGGAGAGGGGATTAAGAGCGCTGCCTGAATGAGCTCCAGGGACGGGCACGAGCTGCTGCTATCAGCGCAGACCCCAGAGATGGGCATGAGACGCTAAGGCAGCTGCTGCAGCCACCAAGAAGCCTGTGTGCGAGCACAGGTTACTATCCACTCCCGGGAGCCTGTGCAGCCCGCCACTGACAGGGTCCCGTGATCCAGGGACAACTTCTATGGGAGAACGCACAGTGTGCCACAGGCTGGTGCAACGTCATGCCAGCTTCTGCCGCCGTAGGCTCGCCCGTGCCTGAGTGAGCCAGAGCCCCTGAATCCGCTGCTACTTTAACCCTGTCCTGTCTGAGTGGGAACAGACCCCCTCAGGCGACCTACACGCACAGGCGGGGCCAAATCCAAAGCTGAACCCCAGGAGCTGTGTGAACAAAGAAGAGAAAGGGAAATCTCTCCCAGCAGCCTCAGGAGCAGTGGATTAAATCTCCACAATCAACTTGATGTACCCTGCATCTGTGGAATACCTGAAGAGCAACAAATCATCCCAAATTGAGGTGGTGGACTTTGGGAACGATATATATATATATTTTTTTCCCTTTTCCTCTTTTTGTGAGTGTGTATGTGTATGCTTCTGTGTGTGATTTTGTCTGTATAGCTTCGCTTTTACCATTTGTCCTAGGGTTCTGTCTGTCCGTTTTTTTTGTTTGTTTGGTTTTTTTAATATAGTTTTTAGCGCTTGTTATCATTGGTGGATTGGGTTTTGGTTTGGATGTGCTGTTCTTTCTTTCTTTTTATTACTTTAAAAATTTTTTTTACTTTTAATAATTTTTTTTATTTTAATAACTTTATTTTAGTTTAGTTTACTTTTTTCCTTCTTTCTTTCTTTTTTTCTCCCTTTTATTCTGAGTCATGTGGATGACAGGGTCTAGCTGCTCCAGCCGGGCATCAGGCCTGTGCCTCTGAGGTGGGAGAGCCGAGTTCAGGACATTGGTCCACCAGAGACCTCCCAGCTCCACGTAATATCAAATGATGAAAATCTCCCAGAGATCTCCATCTCAACGCCAAGACCCAGCTCCACTCAATGGCCAGCAAGCTACACTACTGGAAACCCTAGCCCAAACAACTAGCAAGACAGGAATACAACCCCACACATTAGCAGAGAGGCTTCCTGAAATCATAAGGTAAGAGACGCCCCAAAACACACCACCAGACACAGACATGTCCACCAGAAACACAAGATCCAGCCTCATCCACCAGAACATAGGCAGTACTCCCCTCCTCCAGGAAGCCTACACAACCCACTGAACCAACATTAGCCACTGGGGACAGACACCAAAAACAGTGGGAACTACGAACCTGAAGCCTGCGAACAGGAGACCCCAAACACAGTATTAAGCAAAATGAGAAGACAGGGAAACACACAGCAGATGAAGGAGCAATGTAAAAACCCACCAGACCAAACAAATGAAGAGGAAATAGTCAGTCTACCTGAAAAAGAATTCAGAATAATGATAGTAAACATGATACAAAATCTTGTTAATAGAATGGAGAAAATACAAGAAACGTTTAACAAGGACCTAGAAGAACTAAAGAGCAAACAAACGATGATGAACAACACAGTAAATGAAATTAAGATTTCTCTAGAAGGAATCAATAGTGAACGACTGAGGAAGAAGAACAGATAAGTGACCTGGAAGATATAATAGTGGAAATAACTACCACAGAGCAGAATACAGAAAAAAGAATGAAAAGAATTGAGGACAGTCTCAGAGACCTCTGGGGCAACATTAAATGCACCAACATTCAAATTATAGGGGTCCCAGGGGAAGAAGAGAAAAAAAAAGGGACTAATAAAATATTTGAAGAGACTATAGTTGAAAACTTCCCTAATATGGGAAAGGAAATAGTCAATCAAGTCCAGGAAGCCCAGAGAGTCCCATACAGGATAAATCCAAGGAGAAACATGCCAAGACACATATTAATCAAACTATCAAAAATTAAATACAAAGAAAAAATATTAAAAGCAGCAAGGGAAAAGCAACAAATAACATACAAGGGAATCCCCATAAGGTTAACATCTGATCTTTCAGCAGAAACTCTGCAAGCCAGAAGGGAGTGGAAGGACATATTTAAAGTGAAGAAAGGGAAAAGCCTACACCAAGATTACTCTACCCAGCAAGGATCTCATTCAGATTCAACAGAGAAATTAAAACCTTTACAGACAGGCAAAAGCTAAGAGAATTCAGCACCACCAAACCAGCTTTACAACAAATGCTAAAGGAACTCCCTTTTCTAGGCAGGAAACACAAGAGAAGGTAAACACCTACAATAAGAAACCCAAAACAATTAAGAAAATGGTACTAGGAACACACATATCAATAATTACCTTAAATGTAAATGGATTAAATGCTCCAACCAAAACATATAGACTGGCTGAATACATACAAAAACAAGACCCATATATATGCTGTCTACAAGAGACCCACTTCAGACCTAGGGACACATACAGACTGTAAGTGAGGGGATAGAAAAAGATATTCCATGCAAATGGGAATCAAAAGAAAGCTGGAGTAGCAATTCTCACATCAGACAAAATAGACTTTAAAACAAAGACTATTACAAGAGACAAAGAAGGACACTAAATAATTATCAAGGGATCAATCCAAGAAGAAGATATAACAATTATAAATATTTATACACCCAACATAGGAGCACCTCAATACACAAGGCAAATACCAACAGCAATAAAAGGGGAAATTGACAGTAACTCAATCATAGTAGGGGACTTTAACACCCCATTTTCACCACTGGACAGTTCATCCAAAATGAAAATAAATAAGAAAACACAAACTTTAAATGACACATTAAACAGGATGAACTTAATTGACATTTATAGGACATTTCATCCAAAAACAACAGAATGCACTTTCTTCTCAAGTGCTCAAATGCTTTGGCCACAAAAAAAGGGATAAAAGTCAAATCAATAGAATTAGAACTAAAAAGGGAGAAGTAACAACTGACACTTTAGAACTACAAAGGATCATGAGAGATTACTACAAGCAACTATATGAAAATAACATGGACAACCTAGAAGAAATGGACAAATTCTTAGAAATGCACAACCTTCTGAGACTGAACCAGGAAGAAATAGAAAATATAAACAGACCAATCACAAGCACTGAAATTGAAAGTGTCATTAAAAATCTTCCAACAAACAAAAGCCCAGGACCAGATGGCTTCACAGGCGAATTCTATCAAACATTTAGAGAAGAGCTAACACCTATCCTTCTCAAAATCTTCCAAAATATAGCAGAGGGAGGAACACTCCTAAACTCAGTCTACGAAGCCACCATCACCCTGATACCAAAACCAGACAAAGATGTCACAAAGAAAGAAAACTACAGGCCAATATCACTGATGAACATAAATGCAAAAATCCTCAACAAAATACCAGCAGACAGAATCCAACAGCACATTAAAAGGATCATACACCATGATCAAGTGGGGTTTATTCCAGGAATGCAAGGATTCTTCAATATATGCAAATCAATCAATGTGATACACCATACTAACAAATTGAAGAATAAAAACCATATGATAATCTCAATAGATTCAGAAAAAGCTTTCGACAAAATTCAACACCCATTTATGATAAAAACTCTACAGAAAGTAGGCATAGCGGGAACTTACCTGAACATAATAAAGGCCATATATGATACACGCATACCAACATCATCCTCAATGGTGAAAAACTGAAAGCATTTCCACTAATATCAGGAACAAGACAAGGTTGCCCACTCTCAACACTATTATTCAGCATTGTTTTGGAAGTTTTAGTGACAGCAATCAGAGAAGAAAAAGAAATAAAAGGAATCCAAATCAGTAAAGAAGAAGTAAAGCTGTCACTGTTTCCACATGACATGATACTATACTAGAGACTCCTAAAGATGCTACCAAAAATCTACTAGAGCTAATCAATGAATTTGGTAAAGTAGCAGGATACAAAATTAATGCACAGAAATCTCTGGCATTCCTATACACTAATGATGAAAAATCTGAAAGTGGAATTAAGAAAACACTCCCATTTACCATGGCAACAAAAAGAATAAAATACCTAGGAATACACCTACCTAAGGAGACAAAAGACCTGTATGCAGAAAATTATAAGACACTGACGAAAGAAATTAAAGATGATACAAATAGATGGAGTGATATACCATATTCTTGGATTGGAAGAATCAACATTGTGAAAATGACTATACTACCCAAAGCAATCTACAGATTCAAGGCAATCCCTATCAAACTACCACTGGCATTTTTCACAGCACTAGAATAAAAAATTTCACAATTTGTAGGGAAACACAAAAGACCCCAAATAGCCAAAGCAATCTTGAGAAAGAAAAACGGAGCTGGAGGAATCAGGCGCCCTGACTTCAGACTATACTACAAAGCTACAGTAATCAAGACAGTATGGCACTGGCACAAAAACAGAAATATAGATCAATGGAACAGGATAGAAAGTAAAGAGAAAAACCCACACACATATGGTTACCTTATTTTTGATAAAGGAGGCAAGAATATACAATGGAGAAAAGACAGCTTCTTCAATAAGTGGACCTGGGAAAACTGGACAGCTACATGTAAAAGAATGAAATTAGAACACTCCCTAACACCATACACAAAAATAAACTCAAAATGGATTAAAGACCGAAATGTAAGGCCAGACACTATCAAACTCTTAGAGGAAAACATAGGCAGAACACTCTATGACATAAATCACAGCAAGATCCTCTTTGACCCACCTCCTAGAGAAATGGAAATAAAAACAAAAATAAACAAATGGGACCTAGTGAAACTTAAAAGCTTTTGCACAGCAAAGGAAACCATAAACAAGACAAAAAGACAACCCTCAGAATGGGAGAAAATATTTGCAAATGAAACAACCAACAAAGGATTAATCTCCAAAATTTACAAGCAGCTCATGTAGCTCCATACCAAAAAAACAAACAACCCAATCCAAAAATGGGCAGAAGACCTAAATAGACATTTCTCCAAAGAAGATATACAGATTTCCAACAAACACATGAAAGAATGCTCAACGTCACTAATCATTAGAGAAATGCAAATCAAAACTACAATGAGATATCACGTCACACCAGTCAGAATGGCCATCATCAAAAAATCTAGAAACAATAAATGCTGGAGAGTGTGTGGAGAAAAGGGAACCCTCTTGCACTGTTGGTGGGAATGTACAGCTACTGTGGAAAACAGTATGGAGGTTCCTCAGAAAACTAAAAATAGAATTACCATGTGATTCAGCAATCCCACTCCTGGGCATATATCCCAGACAAAACTCTAATTCAAAAAGATACATGTACCCCTATGTTCATAGCAGCACTATTAACAATAGCCAAATCATGGAAACAACCTAAATGTGCATTGACAAATGAATGGATAAAGAAGATGTGGAACATATATACAATGGGATACTACTCAGCCATAAAAAGAACGAAATAATGCCATTTGCAGCAACATGGATGCAACTAGAGATGATCATACTAAGTGAAGTAAGTCAGAAAAAGAAAGACAAATACCATATATCACTTATATGTGGAATCTAAAATATGGCACAAATGAAACTATCTACAAAACAGAAACAGACTCACAGACATCGGGGGAGGAAGGGTGGGGGAGGGATGGTCTGGGAGTTTGGGGTTAGTAGATGCAAACTATTACATACAGAATGGATAAACAACAAGGTCCTACTGTATAGCACAGAGAACTATATGCAATATCCTGGGATAAACCATGATGGAAAAGAATATAAAAAAGCATGTATATATCTGTATAACTGAGTCACTTTGCTGCACAGCAGAAATTAACACAACATTGTGAATCAACTATACTTCAATAAAAAAATAAATTAAAAAAAGAAATACACAGCCATCAGTTGTAATTTGTTGAATAAAATCACCACCTCTCATAAAATCAAAATTGAGTCACCTCTGGTTTTATTTATCTGAGTCTTCTTTCTTTGTTTCTTAGTAAACCTGGCTAAAGGGTTTTCAGATCTTGTTTATCTTTTCAAAAAACCAACTCTTGGTTTTGTTGATTTTTTTTTAATGCTTTTCTACTCTCTATTGTTTATTTCTGCTCTTCTGATAACTTTGGGCTTAGTTTGTTCTTTTTCTACTTCCTTTAGGTGTAAAGTTAAATTGTTTATTTGAGATCTTTCGTTTTGTTTTTGTTTTTTTCTTTCATTTTTAATGTAGGCATTTATTGCTATGTACTTCCCTCAGTAATGTTTTTCCTGCATCCCATAAGTTTTGGTACGTAATGTTTCGATTTTCATTTGTCTCAAGATTTTTTTTATTTCCCTTCTGACTTCTTCTTTGACCCATTGGTTGTTCAAAAGTGTGCTGTTTAATTTCCACATGTTTGTGAATTTTTCAGTTTTCCTTCTGCTATTGACTTCTAAAATGGCCAACAGGTATGTGAAAGCTGCTCAATGTTACTATCTCAGGGGAACGCAAATCAAAACCACAATATGTTTTACGTATGTCAGGGTGGCTATTATTAAAAAAAGAGAGAGAGAGAGACAAGTGTCAGCAGGATGCAGAAAAAGTTTTGGAACTGTTGGTGGGAATACAAAATAGTTCAGCAGCCACTGTAGAAAGCAGTATGGAGATTCAATTCAAAAAACTTAAAATAGGGCTTCCCTGGTGGCACGGTGGTTGGGAGTCCGCCTGCCGATGCGGGGGACATGGGTTCGTGCCCCGGTCCGGGAGGGTCCTGCGTGCCGCAGAGCAGCTGGGCCCGTGAGCCACGGCCGCTGGGCCTGCGCGTCCGGAGCCTGTGCTCCGCGGCGGGAGAGGCCACAGCAGTGAGAGGCCCGCGTACCGCAAAAAAAAGAAAAAAAAAATTAAGATAGAACTACCATATGATCCAGTGTTACCACTTCTGGGTATTTATCCAACAGAATTGAAGTCAGGATCTCAAAGAGATATATGTACTCTCATGTTCACTGCACTATTCATAATAGCCAAGATGCTGAAACAAACTCAATGTTCATCAACGGATAAATGGATAAAGAAAAAGTGCTATCTATATACAATGGAATATTACCCAGCCTTTTAAAAAAAAGGGAATTTTGCAATATGTGACAACACAGATGAACTTTGAGGACATTATGCTAAGTGAAATAAGCCAGTCAGAGAAGGACAAATACTGCATAATTCCACTTATATGAGGAAATCTAAAATAGTCAAATTCTCAGAATCAAAGAGTAGAATGGTGGTTGCCAGGGACTGGGAGAAGGAAGAAATGAGGAGCTACTAACCAATGAGCATAAAGTTTCAGTTAAACAAGGTGAATAAGCTCTAGAGATCTGCAGTACAACACTGTACCTATACAGTTAAAAATACTGTATTGTAAATTTTAAATTTTGTTAAGAAGGTAGATCTCATGTAAAGTGTTCTTACCATAATAAAATAATGTTAAAAAAAAAGAGAAAGTCACCACACAAGTAGCAACCTGAAGAAAAGAAAACACACCATGCAAAAGTATGCACACACATATGTGCATACATGCACATACTATACAGGAAGGGAAGAAAGAATGTGGAGAGGGAGGGATAGAAGAAGAAAGGGGTGAAAGGCAAGAAAATACCACATGAAAAAATTATCAAATAACACAGCCTAGTAAGAATAGATAACCTACAGAAGAAAATTCCCAACAATTTATAGATCAACTTAATAAACATCAGTTCGAGAAAACAAAAGTTCCAAGATTGAATAAGACAGGACCAGAAGGTAAGAGAAAAAGTGGTTGTGGAGGTGGACAAGTCTGAAATATGCAGGGCAGACTGGCAGACTTGAAATTCCAGCAGGAGTTGAGGACTCAGTCTTGAGTCTCAGTCTGCAGGCAGCCTGGATGTAAAACACTCTTCTTCTTCTGGTGACCTTGCTCTTCTAAAGACGTCAACTGATTGGATGAGTCCCACCCACATTATTGAGGGTAATCTACTTTACTCAAAGTCTACTGATTTAAATGTTAATTACATCTTAAAAGCACCTTCACAGCAACACCTAGATTTGTGTTTGACCAAACAACTGGGTACCATAGCCTAGCTAAGTTGATACATAAAATCAGTTGAGAAGGAAAAATATTAAGAGGGAGGGAGAATGGGAGAGAAAGAGACAGAGGTTACAAGGAAATAAATTGAGGATCAAAGCAACATAATAAAGATTATAGCTAAATTTAAAAGGCAAAAGATTCATACGATCTGAAGAGAAACTAGAGTATATAAAATTAGAAACCATAAGTAACAGAATATATATAGCTAACAAATTACCAACCTAGAGGAAAAAAACAGAGAACATCATGATGACGACAGATTTTAAAATGCAAATATATCGAAAAAATAAAAGCAAAGCAAATATATGAAGGAGAAAGGATGATCCAAAATAAAGTTAATTGATGTCCTCTAAGTAGAAAACTTAATAAATAAATTTCCATGGGAAAAAAAGGAATTAATCTTCAGATCCAAAAAGCATATCAGATTTCAGAAAAATCCTAGTTAACTTACTGAACTTCAATCAGGCTGGCCTTAGATTTCTACATATAACATTTTATGCCATAAGCATAAGAACAATGCCTACAAAATTCTATGACAGCCTGAAGCCATGATATTAGTCAAGTATAAAACCAATAGGCAGTCAGTCATTCTAAAACATAAAAGAATTTGGGGACCACAAAACTCATGAGCTTTTCTTCAAATACTGCTTTTTAAAATATATCAAAATTTAAAATTACTTTCATAGAATGAATGAAAATAACAAACTAGGGAATGGTGAAACAATGTAAAAATGACAAGTGATGAGTTGTGTCTCCATTTAAGTAGAGTACAAAGAAAAGATTATGTTTACAGAATAGATTATGTTTACAGAATAGAATGTAAATGCCCAAAACCTTGGCAGTATGAAAATAATAATATTACTAACAAATACCAGGAGATTAAAGAAAAGAAGTAAAAGGAAACATGAGAGCACTAATTCCCCAACATCAAAAAGTCAATCAACACCCTCTTAAATTGAAGATGTAGTTTTAAAAAGCCTCCAAACTCTTAATGATTTCCATAATCCTTCTATTTAATCTTTTAATAGGGATCTTTTAAGAAATAATGATTCAAAATATTTGATGTTTAGCAACTTCTTTCACTTCACCTTATTTTCATTTGCTAGCTCTAAATTCAAATAAAACTTAATTTAATACATTTTATTCTTAAAATATCACATACAACATGATCCTATTTCATGAAAAACATTTTTCAAAGCTTTCTTTCTAGCCTCTGTTTGCATACATATATAGAAAGATAATGGGATAATGCTCACTTAATACGATGATTGCTTGGGGTAGTGAGATTGGAGATCACTTCTATCACTTTTCTGCAATTTTTTGAATTGCTTAAACCCTTCATTACAAAAATAATAAAGTAATTTTTCTATGAAAAGAAGTTTTGATGTCAAATGACAAGAATGAGTTCTACAGACATAGTAATGTCTTCTACATACATTTGAAAGTTACAATACATTGCCATAAGTATTAACTTTTCAAAGGCATGTGTACCTCATTTCCAGAATTAGATCATAATTTTCTTGGGGAGGAAAACGAAGGTTTATAGCTGTTAATATGCCTAGCAAATCACTAAGCACTTTAAAATTACACGTTTATAATTATATATTTATACACAAACACACAAAATTAAGCTTTGGGTTTTTGCATTTTGAACCATAGGGAATCATTCTGTTAGCAATCAAAAATTAATCTAGTTCCTGTGGGGAATACTGGGGAAGGCTAGGGAGTTCAGGGGGGCCAATCACTAGAGCCGTAACTTGTTCAGTTTCCTGCAATTGAACTGTCTGTTTTGCAATTTGATCAGCTTTGCTGTTCCATCCATCCCTCTGATGGCCCCTACAGGGGATTACAGCTACCTGGGTCAGAAGCTGCACTGCTTCTAAAAGAGCCAGAATCAAATCTTTATGTTTTATGGGGGAATTTTTAGCATTTAACATTCCTCTTTCTTTCCAAATGGCAGCATGAGCATGTAGCACATGGAACCCGTATTTAGAGTCAGTAAAAATATTTAATTGCCTGTCCTTCCCTAATTGCAAAGCTCTCATTAATGCAATTAGTTCAGCCTTCTGGGCTGACGTCTGGGGTGGCAGGGCCTTGGCTTTTATGACTTCATTTAGACTAACTATGGCATACCCCACCTTTCAGGTTCCCATTTGTACAAAACTGCTCCCATCAGTAAACCAGTTGACCCCAGAGCTGTCAGGAGGTTCTTCTAGAAGATCAGACCTGCTGGAGTAAGTTTGTTCTATGGTCTCTATACACTGATGCAACGTCTCCACTCTCGACTGCCAGAAGCAGAGTTGCTGGGTTCAGGGTTTGGCACACCTTTAAGGTAATGTCGGGGGTGTCCATTAGGAGGGCCTGATATCTTGTTAACTTTCTTCCAGACAACCAATGATGTCCTTTGACTTCCAGCACAGATTGTACCTGATGAGGGGTTAACACATCTAAGTGTTGTCCCCAGGTGAGCTTGGAAGCCTCATTAACCAACAGGGCTGTGGCTGCTACTCCCCACAGGCAGCTTGGCCATCCCAGGGCCACTGAGTCCAGTTGTTTTGAAAAGTAAGCCACTGGTCTCTGATCTGGTCCCAGCTTTTCGGTCAGGACTCCTAGTGCCATCCCTGACCTCTCATGAATGAATAGGATAAAGGACTTGTCCAAATTTGAGCTGGTGCTCTACGGGAAGACTGGCAGTTAGATTTCACCCAAATGCCACCAATTAGGATTAGGATATAAATATCTTCTGGTGTTTGTTCATACTTTCACAGGATAGGTTGAAGCCTTCCCCACCCAATCTGAAAAGGCTATGGAAGACTGTAAGTCCCTTTTAAAAGAAATAATTCCTTGGTTTGGACTTCCAAAGTCCCCCCAGAGCAATAACAGACCCTCTTTTATAGCCAAAATCACACAGGGGCTCACAACGGCTCTAAAGATAGACTACAAACTACACACCTCTTGGCACCCCCAGTCCTCAGCGAAGGTAGAGAAATTGAACCATACTTTAAAGAAAACCTTAGCAGAGCTCTACCAAGAAACTCATGAACCCTGTACCAGCTTGCTTCCTATTGCACTCCTCAGGGTCCGTGTAGCCCCCAGGAGTGGTCTGAGACTTAGTCCATTTGAAATGACCTATGCGAGGCCTTTTCTTACTACTGACATTGTACTGGATGAGGAAGTGAACCAGGCCCTGAGATATATTCTTAATCTAGGACAAGTTCAGAAGGCAATCCAGGACTGTGCCCACAAGGCACTGCCAGCTCCCACTAAAACTACGGAGGAAGGAGCAGTTCCTTCACAAATAAATCCCGGGGACCAAGTTCATCTTAAAACTTGGAAAGAGGGGTCCCCCCAAGACCAACTATTGCCAAAATGGAAGGGCCCCTATAAAGTAATTTTAACCACCCCCACTTCAAGGGATATCTCTTTGGGTGCATTTGTCCAGACTAAAGCTTTTACCTCCAGAAACTCCACAGGTCACCTGTGAGCCAGTGGAATATCTGAGCTACCTATTCAAAAGACAGGCACCATTGACAGATAAGTAAAATGATGTAGTGGGCTGGCTCCTATTTGAAGCCTTAAAGGGACTTGGGACACTCTCTTGTTTCCTTGGTTGATGTGGTTCTTGACAATCGTCTGGCCCTTCACTACCTTCTGGCAGAACAAGGTAGAGTTTGCGTGACAACTAATACTTCCTGCTGCACTCGGATTAATGCGACAAGACAGGTAAAAGTTAATATTAAGGAAATATGTTTCAGACATGGAAAACACAATATATTGGCTTCAAACTTTTTTTAAAGGCAAAATTAAAATGAATAAACATTAAAAAAAAAAAAAAAGGAAATATACACCCAGGCAGAGTGGCTTCACAATCTTGGCAGGGGCAATATCGCTTCCCTTGTCTGGTCAACAGTTAAGGAAGCCCAAAGTTAATCTGCTTCCTTCCCTTTCTAGGCCCTTTAATGGCTATTGTTCTTCTCCTTTCTAGCCCTTGTTTATTCAACCTTTTGGTTAAGTTTGTGTCTTTTAGGCTCCAACATTTTGAAGTAAGGCTCATGATGGCTCAAGGAATTCAGCCCATTCCAGCAGAAAGTGGTCCAGGTCCTCACAGCTCCTTGGAACAGTCAGTGAGGGACTTCTACACCTCTAGGGTAGGCTAGGGTCTGCAGCCCCTGTCCAGCAGGAAGAAGTTCAGAAGAGACCTTTGGCCTTCTACCCCTTAAGAACAAGGGTGTAGAGTCTCTCAGGGGGGAATGAGACAGGCTGGGACCTAGGACCCTTTGCTGCAGTGCTGCAATGCTTGCAACTGGACACACATCTCTTCGAACAACAAAATACAAAGAAACTATACAGGACTAAAAATAACTTTGTGCATGCACAGTTGGGGCAAATTCTGGACCAAAAGATACAAAAGACCAAAAATAACTCAACTGCCCCTTCTGAAGAGTCAGGAGCAAATGCAGGGTGTCGGGAGCAAAAGCAGGGTACTGAGCATGCCCCCTGCCCACAACACCACTGGAGGGGTGGGCAAACGACCTAAACCACCCCTCAGGCCCAACCCCTGGACACACCCCTACCCTCATCCCATATAAAGAACAAGCTCGGCCCCCCTCAGTGAGTGGGCAAGCAAGGGAAACTGTTGTTTTTTCTCGCTTCCCCCTGTTGTAGCAGGGGCCCCAAAAAAGCCTTGCCTGAAAAAAAAATTAATCTAGTATTCAAATATACGCATGCGGTTTTTTTGTTGTTTTGGTTTGGTTTTTTTTGCAGTACGCGGGTCTCTCACTGCTGTGGCTTCTCCCATTGCGGAGCGCAGGCTCCGGACACGCAGGCTCAGCGGCCACAGCTCACGGGCCCAGCTGCTCCACGGCATGTGGGATCTTCCCGGGCCAGGACACGAACCCGTGTCCCCTGCATCGGCAGGCGGACTCTCAACCACTGCGCCACCAGGGAAGCCCGCAGGCTGTTTTTTAAAATACATGTAAAACTTTTAAAACATAACACACAGAGTAATGTTATAACATGATTTCTTTGAAGGAAGATAATAAAAAGATATTTATATTTGCTTCTAATTTATAAAGAACCTCTGGAAGAATAGAGAATAACAGTGTTAGTGACACATTACCTTAAATTTTGCTAATCAAGCATACTTCCATTATCACTCCCTACTCTTTTTGTCAGGATTTTAAAAAAATATCTAAAGTGGCCAAAGCAATGTTTTTCAGTAATGCTTATTACTCAAACTTCTATGAATCTAAGTGGCAGCTTCAGTAAAGCAAAACTCCCCAACCATTCCTCCTAACCTTATTGGTTCCCTTGCTAGTAAAAAAGGTGTGAAAAGTGATTAAATTCTCATTTACCCAAGAACTCTCTCATGTGATGTTCAACTCAAGGTGTCTGGACTATAGCTGCTAACAACTGCCGTAAGGGGGAAAGATGCACATGAGAAGAAGAATAGAAAATTATGTACAAGCAAAGTATACATTTAAATACTTCCTTTTTGAGTTGAGAGAGGACACAGAAATGCACACTAAGAAATAGTTAAATAAAATGGTTGATTAATTATGCCCTATTAACTCCATCTTTGCCTTCAACGAGGAGGGTAGCATAAACATATATCATAGTATTCTGGTATTTTTAATTAGTTTGAAACTGCAGAGAATGGAGGGGAAAGCAAATATTCTTTAAGTTTCCTCCACTTTGGACTTAGAGCCTCATTTTAAAACCAGGGCTCTAAAGTTCAGACCCGGAAGACTTAGGATGAAAAGAGAGCAGTTATCTAGGCCAGATCTTCTCCATGTACTCATTCAGTGTGTTACATTTAACAGAACTGATGTACCTTTGCACGGGAATGAGAGCCAAGCCACAATAAGAGCAGCTTTGTCTTCAGTCTGAATACTCTTTAAAAGAGAGCAGGATTTTTTTTAACTAATTCAATAAACAGTAGCATAGTGAGTCATTTGAGCAAAGCTGGGTCTATTCTCAGAAAATGGGGGTACCTCAGCAAGGCCATTAATGAAATGACTACAAAGAAGTATAGCTGGAATAATTGATTTGGATCACTAAGAAGGTCAAGTTGGACACATCAGTATTTCGTGATCCTATTAGTCAGTCAAAGATAAACACAGCACTTTAATCAAATGTAATTAAATTATTGCTGTAAGTCTAAGTCTTAAAAACCACAGCCAAAATGCCAGATGAACCACAAAAAATTCTCCTAAGTGTTTAAAAAAACCTCAAAACACCATTCTGTAAATTAAATGAAACTCTTTTCATGTTTGTTCCCAAATGTCTGTGTCAATGTATTTATGGGTATGGTATATATATGGAGTTAGAGTCTGAAAAGTGATGTATGGGTATGGTGTATGAAGATAACATATATGTATGATTTATAAAAAGTACATATAGTCTGAAAAATTATTTATAAAAATGTATCTATAGTCTGAACTGCAAATGATTTTCTCATTATGCTTATTTCTTATCTTTACAAATAGAAAATTTTACTGTAAAACAGCTTAGTTTTCCATTATTGTTTAATTAAAGGTAAGCAATAAAAAATTCTTAGGGAAAAATAAATTCTAATCAGTTCTTTTATGTACATGACTGATTCACATTTGTATCCTTCCTAGGTAAGTTTTAGAAGCCGCTAATCTATAGTGCATTTAACACAAAGCAGATAAAACATGGGCTACAGATGTTATTATAATGTGGCATTCTGTTTCATGTTTCATATTGTTTGCCTCTTTTCTCATAATACCTTTCTAGCAGTTGTTAGATGCTAATTATAAATTTCAAAAACTCCCAATCATCCAAACAGACATGTAGACACTGATTTGTATTAAAATAGAAATTGTGCACTTTAGGCTTTAATCATATAAATGTATGAAGATGAATGCTAGTCTATTAATGTTTAATTGTGTACATTAATATGTTCCTACTGTTACAACTCATGGGTGTTTTGAAAGCTAACCAAATTGAAAACACCACTCCCACCAATGCAAGGATGCTTTTGTTATTGCTGCTAAATCAGAGTTTTGTCTGTAAATATATATAACACAATAATTTGAAAGACTTAAAATTCTATGAAAATGCAGTGATTAGTAAAACATAAATGACCTTCTAAATCTCTTTTTAGGCCATAGTCAATTGTTTATGAGAAACTGGTAATCAAGATATAGAAAAACAAACCTGCAAAATGGAACAATCCCACTCTAATATGTGGATTACAGCTCCTCCCCTCCCTTATCTGTACTAACAGATTAGTTTATTTTTAAAGAGCTCATAATTTATATGAAAAGACATGGGTTGAAATGACAATGTGTAGAAGAAAACAATCCTCATAAAATGAAAGAAGTGCTGGCTTGCTAAAGGATGACATAACATCTATCAGTAAAATGAAACAGCTGTCTCAGAAAATAAAGATAAAAGCTGAATGCCTTCATAAAGGAAAAGTAGATGGAAAACCATGCTGTATTATTCAAACTCAAGAGTCCTGGAGACAAAGAAAGGTCGGTCATTAACAAGTATATCAGCTGTTGTAGAGCTACCCACACTGAACCCTGAGGTCCAGGGGGTCAACTTTGTTCTGAATGGTTTCAGTCTAAATGCCAACTGCACAGAGATCTTTCTGGGCCACCCTCCCTTATATAGTTGCAACTCATTCACCCAACCCAGCAGCACTATTATTTATCCCTACACCCTGTTCATTTCCTTCAAGGAACTTAGTACTTTACTGTTTTCCCTTCTGTTCCAGGAGGGCAGAGTTCACTTTGAATTTGTTCACCACTATATTCCCAGCATCTCTCACACAGGGCCTAGCACACATAGTAGGCATGCAAAAAATAGTTACTGAATAAATTAACAAATGTTCCACTGCCACAGAGAGAACACCTAGGCCTAAATAGTCCTAAAAAGATGAGCTGCAACTCCCTCAAGATGGGTTCTGGATCTTTTACCTCATCATCACAGTGCTCTCCCCAACTGACTTTATAGTATCACTGAACTCATCATTGTTAAAAATGTTAACAGATTTTCAACAGATTCCCAATTTTCAACACAAAAATTCTTCTCCTAAAAGAAAATGCTGGCCTATGCCTCCAAGGAGAATCTATGAGCCTGTGAGAGAGGTTGGACCTATGGGTAGTAGGTTTTTTGTATCATCTGTATGCTAAAGATATTATAATTATGTTACAGAAAGAAATATTCATTTACTGACAAAATTGAGGAACTTTATACTTACTGCAGAACCAAAAAGAAAATGGACTGCAATCTGTAATTCAAAGACAGATGTAATATTTTTTAAACTTCAATGTAATGATTATTTTGGTTCTAATTAAATGTAATTAATTTCTAAAAAAATAAATCTCAACAGAAAACATGAGTTAATGTACCTTCCCATTTAAAAAATTGTGCTTTTACTAGACAAAAGCAATAATCCTACTTAGAATACTTTGTCCTAATAGTCTATGCCATAAGTAGTAATAATTATCAAAAAATGAAAACATACTATCCACTAGGCATTTTATATAACTATTAATTCATAAGATTGTCACAATTCTATGAGATGACTATTTATAGCCCTGTTTTACATTCAAGAAACTGGAGGCTCAGATGAGTTTAAAAAACCTTTGTCTAAGGCCACGGTGCCAGTAAATGGTATATAGAGGCCTTGAAGTTAATAACAGCACGCAATGAAATGTTGTGATGGGACAAGCAATAATCTCATATCAGGAGAAAAATATTTATCTAGAAAAAATACGGAAGAAAAATCATCAGTTATTTTTAGATACTGAACATATATATAGGTTCTGCAAAGCAAAAACCATAATTCTTCCACACTTTGTGCCTTGGATAACTTTGTTAAACTCAGCCTGAAACCTATCCCATGCCTCTCTTCTTTGAAAAAACTCTTTTCTAAGTTACAAACTTCATATCTTAAAATATTGAAGAAAGATGTGAAAGAAGAGTGTAAGTAATTTTATTATTATCAGTAAAACTCCAAATTCCAAAGGTGCACTGTGGACTCCCCTGCTGTTGGAAGGTTCACAGCACGACCTGTTAAGGATATTACACCCCACAGAGAGCCACAGTGTTTAGAAGGTAGATCCTGGGAAGTAGGAACAATTCAAAGAAAATCGATTTTCTTTGTCCTTCCTGCCTACTTGGATTGAATGTAGATTTTTTTTTTTTTACCTATTTAATTGTTCCCTTAAACACATCTGCAAATAGATGCATCATATCCTGAAACCATTATACGTTCATCCACGCAGCTTTTTCTTGAATCCAACAAAATACTTTTTTTATTTATGATCTCATGTGTCTTGAGCGAGCATTGACTTTGTGTCCTTCCTAACAGATGACCATGAAGTCTGACACAGGTTGCTTAGCAACTGCCTTATGCCCAGAAGTAGAAATAACTCTTTGATATACTCACTATGTGTATTTCTCCTGATTTACTTCATTTGTGTTTAGCATGGTAGATCAAACAGAATCATTGGAATCCTACTAACACCCCCAAGGGTAGAAGAGTTCCTGGTCCACTTTAAGCTAAAGTACCCAGAGATCAAAACAGCTTACGTGTCATCACAGAACAGTACTGCAGAGTAAAAGAACAGTAAATACACTGTGCCTGTCCATTACCAAGGACAAGGTGGATACATTCTCATCAGTGCTGACACTACAATGTTCTTTGAAACTTGAAAAGAATTCTCAAAATTGTTATTTGTAAGCCTCACTTTTTTTGAAATGATAAAGGACTGTATTCTTCCCATTATGTTCTTTGCTACAAAGTCTTTGATATCCTGAAGGACAATCCATTGTTTTAATGCATGATATAATGTAATTCATCATGCAGCAAGAACAATACTAATTGCCCTGCTTGTTTGCATCAACCATCACTCTTCGACCCTCACTGTATCTGATCCAACCTAAGCTCATTTGTATTATTTGTGACTTGTTTATATAGAAAGAAGTCAACCAAATATGCAGTGGTACTGTACCTCAGAACAATAATCCATGCAGAAGTGTCGTGGGTCTTAAATTCAAAAATGAAAAACTTAAAAGATTTTAAAATAGAATTTGGGGGTGGAAATATGTAGTTAATATTATGATGTAATGAATATGAAAACTTACAATATCAGCAAGGATAAAAATTAGAAAGAATTTTAATATAGGAAACCAGTTAGGTTTTTATAAAGCATACTGTTTTTATCACAAGTTTTAAAATTTCAGTGTTCCGGAAACCTGCAAACTTTTTTATACCAAACCAAATAACAAGTGAAAAATCTTTTCAAATTGTACAATGTTAATTTAGAAACCATAAAGTTCTAAAATAATAACATCAAGGCAAAATTTACACTGTCACAAGACTAGCATTTAAGGAGCTATTTTGTTTTAGACAATAATTTAAAATTCCCCAAATTTCTATGAAATGGAGACTAGTTAAATAAATTATAATAATCCATACAGTGGGGACTTCCCTGGTGGCACAGTGGTTAAGAATCCGCCTGCCAATGCAGGGGACACGGGTTCAAGCCCTGGTCCAGGAAGATCCCACATGCCATGGAGCAGCTAAACCTGTATGCCACAGCTACTGAGCCTGCGCTCTAGAGCCCGCGAGCCTCAACTACTGAAGCCAGTGCACGTATAGCCTGTGCTCCACAACAAGAGAAGCCACCGCAATGAGAAGCCTGCACACCGCAACGAAGAGTAGCCCCCGCTCATTGCAACTAGAGAAAGCCTGCGTGCAGCAAAGACACAACACAGCCAAAAATAAATAAATTTATACATAAAAAAATAATCCATACAGTAGAATATAGTTACATAAGTTTAATGTATTTAACAATATATACAGTGGAATACTTTGCAATAGTTTTAGCTCTTTTTTTCTTTTTGTTAATGATGTAGATCTCTACAAACTGACATAGAAACATTCCCAAAATAAATTGCAAAGTGAATAGAGAGGGGTAGAACAGTGTACTATTACATTTGTTACACTTGTGTTCAAAACGGGAAACTTTATATTTGTATGTGAGTGTAAATATTACAAATGTATGTGATACATATATCTCTATAAGAATCTATAAGGAACTGGTAATAATTTTTGCCTTTGGGAACTGGGAATATCCGTGACATTTTTCACTGTACATTTAGACAAAACTTTATTTCTCTTTGTGATCTGTTCATGTGAGACAGAAAGGTGGACAGTCTCTTTTTCTTATTGATAGGGAAAGAGCACATAACACATAGTGCCCACTAGATCCCAAGAGTAGCACAGGTTTATCAAGAAAGATTTAACCACAATAATAAAGTAAGCAGCCATAGGAGAAAAATCAGAATATCTAATTCCACTAACCCAAATGCCAGCAAACAGAATTAACAAGATTTCAGAATATGAAAAAATAGTACTTTTCTTTGAAATATTATTTCTCTTAGATCTGAAACCTGGCTTTTCAGAATCCTAACAACAAAGGAGAATTTAATAAGGAATTATTCTAAATCAGTGCAAAAGATCAAAACTTCTTTTAAGTGAGTTTAATAATTATGGTAACACAAATGTGCTGTGCAAAAAAAAAAAGGAGAGCGAGATAGCTCTAAAGTAATACGTTCCAAAGTGGGTTCCACAGAACACAACTTCATGAGAAACTGCCACAAGAGAAGGTTCCATGGTCAAATAAGTTTAAATTATTGTACACTATATTTTTTGCAGAAAAAAATGTATTGATGTATTGGAGGCTCTGGGTAACTGATGTAGTTAGAAACTTGTTTTAAACTTCTTTGACCACAAAAATATTTTCACACATACACAACTATTAAAATTCCCAGGAACGAGTACTTCATTGATCCCATTTTGGGAAACACTGCTCTAAGAATATAAAAGCCAAATTGATGACCTTTCCAATGGGGAAAAAGGGAAAAACACACCTTATCAATGAATCAGTAAGGTTATTATTAAAAGGCTATGATTAAACTGATTATTCTGCTTTAGTTGGAGTCACATGAAGTTATTTAATAAGGTATTGCAATTAATTTTCAAGAATAATTAAGCTACTCTTAATCCATACTCTCAGACCACTCTGTTTTGTTTTCCACTACCTGTTTTTTTTGTTTATTTATATGCTTGTTATTGTCTATTTATTCCCACTACAATGTAAGCTCCGTAAGAATTGGGATACTGTCTGTCTTACTCAATGCTGTATCTCCAGTACTTTGAAAAGCATTTGTCTGTACTAGTTTCTCAACAAATGTTGATAGAATACTTGAATAAATCTAGTACTTTTCTCTTTGTTACCTCAAGTCAAAAGAATACTTGTCACTTTTTCTCCTAAGACATGAGCAGTTAAAGGAATTTCTGTACTGATTTACTAGCTGTGTCACCTTGAGGAGGTTACTGCACTGCTCTATGCCTCCGTATCCCTGGCAATAACCAAATTGTTGAGGCAATGAGTTAGTATATACAAAGTACTTAGCGCAGTATCTAGTGTATGGTAAGCACTTTGTAAGTGTTAGCTGTGATGATGGTGGTGGTGGTGGTGGTGGTGGTGGTGGTGGTGGAAAAAAGTCTTAAATTTAAATGAATTTGAGAAATGCCTGACTTATAAAATTAAACAGATATTTTACTGCATTTTTAAGAGCTTTTAATATGCCTCTGTGAATCTTCAAGTAAACACAGTTAGAACAATTCCCAAAACTGACCCTTAGACTGTCTTTCACAGAATACACATTAATGTCTCCTAGAATACCAACATTTCCAGAAACACAGTTTGGAAAGAACTCAATTAGAAGGTCTTGCATAAAGCAAATAGGTACAGAAGACCTCACTCCACCCACCCCAGAAAACATAGAAATTCCCATGATTAATAAATTAGAAAGTGAGTGGATTCAAAAGGCACTTAGGTCTATGGTCCAGTTTATTATTAATTTCTCTTTTACCTTAAGCTCTGGAGGTCAAGCATGCTTTGGCTGTGAATGTTGTCTTTCCTTGAGGTTCCCTAATATTATTCCCTTATCACTTTAGCAGTTGGCTGGATGGTTTCACTGAAGCCTAATACTTGGGCTCCCATCTTCTGACTTCTGTACACTGGCACTAGTTTGGGACTGTTGCCATTCTTGTCTTCCAGCTACCTTAGTTTGCAAAAGATCTAAGCTAACATTCTTTACCACAGTCTTTTCAGTCAATGAGACTTCAAAGGATAAAAAAGAGTTTTACCATGATCAAAAGACTAAAGCTGTAGTAAAAGAAAGAAAATCTGAAGGTCTTTCACCTAACAAGCCACTACGTAAACGAAAAGGATTAACGGTTGAATTTTTAATGCCTCTTAAAGGAAAAGAATTTTTATTTAAACATAGATCAAGACAAAATTCGAATCCCAGGGGCCAATAATGGCACCTCCTGACGGGAAGGATGGGAGAGCAATGGTGATGAATCAAAGCATAGTAGTGTGGTTTAGAGAAAACATGGGCTCTGGAGCATAATAAGCCTGAACTGGAATAACACCACCACCTTCTCCCAGCTGTGAGCCCTCTCTGAGTTTCCATATCACTGTCTACAGAATTATAAAAGACTATATAGATAACATTCATTTAACAATTACTTGGTACCAGGAACTATTTTAAGTCTTTTACATGGATTAACTCATTCATTCCTCATGTCAATGCCCTCTATCCCAGGACCACCAGGAACACACCTTTGGTCAAACAAGGTTGGGTTTATTGACTTGTTACAATAAGGGAGACCATATATTGGGGAAAATTGTAGGGCACCTTAGCAAGTGGGTGTTAGAAAGGACTAGGATTCAGGCTTGTGTCAGTAATTTAGGGAGAGTTCAAAGAACTAGAACATTGCTTTGTATTTGATATGGTCAGAAAGTGAAAGTAATTCTATAATTGGTGTCTTAATAATTCTTATCTAGAAGGCAGGAAGAATAAAGCTAGATTTGTTATTGGTAAAGAAGTTATAGTCATTCATTTTAGCCAGGAAAGGGGGATACTTGGTTATTTTTATGGTTTGGGCAATGTGCTTGTTTTTGTCTGTATTCAGACATGATTATAGAGTAGTCTTGTTTTTCTCTTGGTTCATCACAATCACAGAGTGGCCTTGTCTGCCGTTGATGGTCTATGAACTTGTTTATGTTCAGCAAACGCCACAGCCTAGCTGCAGTATCAAGCCAGCTACTAGAACACCAAGCCCTAGCTGATAGAAATGGGCCAGCTCCTGGCTCTCAGGTGTTGCTCGCCTCTTTCTCACTTACAGCAACACTATGGGATAGGTACTACTTATCTAGATCGTAAAGATGAAGAAATGGAGGTCGCTCAGCCATTAAGCAAAAGTGTGCAACTCGAATCCAGACAGGTACCAGACACTATTCTATGTGATGGAGAACCAGTGCTCTTAACCTCTGTGCTATTCTATCTCTCAATGTTAGCTATCACCACCTTATAGGGTGGCTGTAAAGATTGCAGTCGATCCATGTAAACACCTGGCTCATGACAGGACTTTGATGAAAAGTGGTACCTGTTATTACTAAACAGAGAAACTAAAACATTTTAAATTTAGGTTTATTTTCAGTTCCTCAGGAGGCCCTGCTTTGTGAATTGAGTATCTCAAGAGGAGGAGTAGGGACTTCCCTGGTGGCGCAGTGGTTAAGAATCCACCTGTCAATGCAGGGGACACGGGTTTGATTCTGCAACCTACAACGAACAGTAGCCCCGCTCGCCACAACTAGAGAAAGCCCGCACAGAGCAACGAAGACCCAATGCAGCCTAAATAAATACATAAATAAATTTATTTTAAAAAAAGAGAGAGAAGCAGGAAACTTGACTCTAGGCCAGAGTTTTGTCACTAATGAACCATGCAAGTATGAGCCGCAAGATTCTATAAAACCCTGCAATGGTCTGTTCCCAAGGAGTTCTAAGTGTTTTGGTTTTTTTTTAATCGTTGCCATTGAAGAGTTCTAAATGTTTTTAGTCAAATTATTTAATTCTGTTTCTAAAGATGGCCTTATCTAAATATTCTCTGAATGCAAATATAAAATACAAATATTATGAGTTTTTTCATGTATAAGACTGGAGTAGTTTTTAAATTGTTTATCTTTAAATATATGTATAATTTTCATTTTACTCTAGTGATGACTGCATATTAAAAGCAAGGTCCAGCAGTGAGGGTCCCTATGCTAGATTAGTATCAAAAACAGGTACAAAAATATGGCATTTTCAAATATGTTCTTAAAAGCTTGATTTTCCTCCAAACATGAATTCTCTGTATATTACTAATTTAAAATTATGAATAAGACAAAATTCATTTATTCTTTGATTTCAACTCTGGCTGTCATTGCCTGTCACTTGAGCATTCTAAGTTCCATTGTCCTTCATCTTAACACTCTTCCAAATTTCCAAATTTTCTCATCCCTATTCTCTGTTGGTTAACAAAATAGTTCATGTTAACTTGGTTATGCTGACAATAAATTATTGTCTTAACCCTCCAAGATGACATTTTTGCATATTTTGATTAAAAAAAAAAAAGGTTGATATGGGACTTCTAGGCATCATGGTAGCGAATGGCAAGAGATAGCTTTGGCTATATATATGGAGGGAAAGAAAGAGCTAGAGATAGTTCCACTCAGTTCCATGAGTGGGAGGTATAGGTAACCTATACTTTGGTGTTTCAGGAGTACTCAAAATACTCTTCATTCTCACTTCTTGAAAACCATACGTGTGATACATGTTTATGGGCAGGAGTGGGAAGGCTGCTCTGCAATCAGCAAATACAAACACAAACACACACACGCAAGCGCAGTGTTACTATTTGCCTTCTATGGAGTCAGAATTTAAAGATTTTCTATTTTGCAAAGTTAGTATCTAATAAATTTTAAGTAATGAAATGACAGTCACATCAACAGGCTGCTAAAACAAAATAATCTCTCAACTCTTATTCTTGAAGGATTCCAAAAAGAAAACAACAGTAAAGGACAATATCTTGGAACTTATATTCCAGGAAATATCCAGAATTTAGTTCCTTAAATCTGCTACCTGAGATGCCCCCTAAACTTAGATTTGTTCAGTTTAAGTGTCATCTAAGAAAAAACAAAAAACAGAGAAAAAAATCAACAAACCCAAGTTTCTAGATTCACTTTTTTGTGAGAAGTATAAACTTTACTGCATCCATTACCATAAACTCCTAAAGAAGAGGGAACACCCAATATTGTAGATAGAGCACCGCAGTTGTATCAGCATAACTCTAAACAAATGATTGAGTTACTTCTCTGTAAACTGAGAGAGGTAGGGAAAAGAAATAGTTCCCCAGGGTCCACTAGAGTCCTGGAGCTATCTTCAAAATCTCAAAACTATAATAGAATGAGTGTATTTTCTCACAGTAAGTCTGCACTAAATACTAGAATTTTTTTACATGGTAGAAGTTCATCATCTCAGGATGGTGTCATTGCTGAACTCATGCTAAAGAGATCAGCAGTTGTATGTGTTCAGATTAATTTAAAATGAAAAACCTAATTATCATTTAAGGAGTGCTTTTGGTGAGGAAAAATAGACAAAATATTTCAAAATGTTGAATCACTGGAGAAAAATTAATTAAAGGAGCCTTTGGCAGTAAAAAGGTCGAGAACCACTTGTACCAGACAAGCCTATGATATCTTCCTGCTTTAAAAATCAATATAACTATGCATCATTTTTAATAAGATTTTTGAATTCTTTGTATAAATTAGATGAAAAAGCAGATCAGATTTTATTTAAAGCAGATTTAAAGTTGTTTGAAATTTTTAAATGTCTATATTCTACATTCTTCCATGTCTACTCACAAGAGGTGGTTTTCAAAAAATGTTTGTAGTGTAATAACTATAAAACAGCTTCCTCAGACTTATCTACCTATTAAACTCTTTCATAAACTTATAAAGTTCAAGCAGCAATAACTTCCACTTTAAAATAAGGTCACAAATAAATTTAAAAGAAATTTGAAAATAAAAAATTGTTTGTAATCCTACAGTGATAGTTAAGGAAATGAACATTTTGACAATGTGTTTATCATTATCTAGTACTTTAGAATTCAAAAATATAAGCTCTGATTAGAAAAGTCTAAAATATCCTGAAGATCCTCTAAAGTCATCCTAACTCTAACTCAAAGTGTCAACAACTAAAGAGTTTGAACTGCAAGAGTGAGTTTTTGTGCATTCCTTTAGTTTTTTTTGTTTTTCTGGGTTTTTTTTAAAATATTTCCCAAAGGCACACACCAGTGTATTTAAAACAGGATCATCAAATTCTGGGAAACCTTGTTCCTTCTTCCTCTTACATGAGTACACAGTGTGAAACATCAAGTAGTCTGGCTTCTGTTTTTTGCAGAAGTACAAATAAGAAATGGTGGGATTGTTAACACTCTCTGGCTAGCTACATGAAGACAGTTTGTAGAGACTAAGGAAAGATGGATGCTGGACTGCTATCTCACTCTACCTACACAGTGTAACTGGGTGATAGTTTTGATGACTAATCACCAATCAATTCGCTCCTAGAATTTCAGATATCTTAGGTATCTTAGAATTCATCCAGTCCAACCCCCCAATTTGTCCATGATAAACCAGAAGCCCAAGAAATGTAAATCACTTGTTCACAGTCATATAACTAGTTAGTGGATAGACTTTAAATCCAGCTCTCAGGACTCCTGCCCAATGTTCTTTCTACTACCATAAGTTAGAAACCGTTTTACTAAAATGTTACCTCTTTCTATAGCTTCCAAACCTCCCAAGGTTCTTATGCCTTAACATTTGCTCAGTTGCTGCCCTCTCAAGTGGGCTCTTCTATGGAGGGTCTGCTCAGATGATGTCATGTTGTCATAGCCCTCTGACATCACCAGTTCTGTACAGACATCTTGCTTTCCTGATACACTCATTTCAAATCTTACCACAGCTTTAACTCTACCCTCTCCATCGAATGAATAACCTGGTAACCCATGGCTTTTGGCTTAAACTTGGTGATTCTTGTTAGTCTCCATTTGTTTGTTTCAATCCTCCAAAAGGTTTAAGGTAAGTGTCTGATAATTACCTAACCCTCTTAACACTCTTGTTATTCCTTTATTTTGTTGCCTTCTCAAGTAACTGAAAAGACCTTATTGCAGACTCCTTGAACCCAATCTTCTGTCTCAACCCTGAACAGATGGTTCCCCAGAGGGAACCAGAGACCTGGGCCTCTTCAGCCTATTCATGCTATTGCTTTTCCTGCCAGTTCCTGGCTTCTGCTGCCCTCTAGTAGCCATTAGTAGCATGGCAGGATTTGAAACAAGAATGTCATACTTCTGTTGAATTTAATTACTCAGTAGGTTGTTTCAGCATCATGTAAATACAACCTGAAAAAAAAATTGTGACATGTAATTGGTGCCACTATTCTGTGACTCCTCCACCTCCAGGCCTGAGTCAGAACATGATTTTAAAGTTAGGGCTATAATGGGGCTAATGATCATGTCTATACATGCAACAGATTCTTTTACACCTCAGTTCATTTGCCCAACTCTGACGCCCATCAGTGGTTCCTTTCAAGAGTCCAATTCTTTAATCCCTTCACCTGCTCAACTGAAATCCCAGCATAGGAACAGATCAAAAGGAAAAAGTGACAAAAATGACCTAAATGTCCAACAATCAGGGTTTATTTGAATACATTTTGGTAACATGTAATTACAATGGTATATTTTGTGATTATTAAAAATTATGTTTTAAAAAAACCCAAAAGTTTAGAAAAATAATATAATATTAAGGTGCAATAGCTGAACATTAAAAAAAGAAGAATTACAGTAAGATCCCAATAATATAGAAAGAAAAGAAATGGTCTGAAATGTTAGTTGGCTGTTAGTTTTTGTATTATCTATAAGCATGTGTAACATTTTATAATATATAAATTATAATAATTTATATTTTAATAATTTAATTATATAAAAGCTGCATCTGTGGGTACTAAATAGTGGGTCACTGATGCCTGACGGTAAGACTAAGTAAGAGAGTAAGATCTCCGAACGGAACTACTGTGGCCTGTGGCGGTTATCATAGTGATAATGCCATTATCATAGCCAAGGACATGGATAGTATTAGTGTGGGTGGAATAAAATGTTACAGTGGCAAGATAAACCAGAGGGTTAGTCACATTCTTATGTTGTCTTTCTGCCTAGTGAATCCCTGGGAAAGACAATCCCTTTTGGCCAATTAAACCTACTAAATTTTTCAACAATTTATATGCGAGCAACTTCAAAAGTGAGTGACCAGATGTTCTACTGCATTTTGCATGCATGCAGAGGTGTGAGAAATCTACGTGAATTATGTAAATTTTTTAAACTAAATGTGACATTTTGTGTAACCAGGCTGGTGAAGTAGGCCAGTCCATGTACATAAACAACCCTAAGGGGGATACGGAGTGGGAATCGTGGTGTCAACTATCACAAATATGTTTAAGATTTCCAATATATATACTGTCAATATCCTTCTAGAAACTTTGTACCAATTAACACTGTGGGTGTGGGATAAATGAGATAGACTGCAGGCCATGTACATTTTCTAGCATACTTGCTGCAAATCTGCTTCTTTTAGTTCAAAAAAAGGGAGACCCTGTATTAATAAAAATAATCACATTTGCTCGTATTTAATTCTTTTAAGCAAAATCCTACTCAAATTTTGGTTCTTCCTCCTTGTAGGTAGTAAATTTCTTACCACTCACAGGTATGCACAAGAATTCACATAAGCAGAGCAAGTGAGTACCGATACCCTGAAGTGAAGAACAACTGAACATATTCATAACCTTTCAGTATTCCTTGTTTTGGTAACAGTAAATATTTAAAAGTATATTTTTATTGGCCTTCTTGAGTCCTTTTCATTGTGCTCACCTCACATTTTATCAGTTGACTAAATATAGGTTTCCTAATATTTTTCAGTGGTAATTTCTACACCTGCCATTAAAGGAAAAGATGTAAATTCCCCATAAAGTACAAAAACTCAGATTCCTCTCTACTTTTTTTTTTCCCTCTCTACTTTTTACTTTTTTCATTCAACTATTCAACAACTGCCTGTTAAATATTTGATACATGCCAGGTATTGTTCTAGGAATTGGGGATACAACAGTGAGCAAAACTGACCAAAAAAAAAAAAAAAATCCCTGACTTCCTCAAGCTTACATTTCAGTACTTAAGTATTTGTTATCTATATATCTTTCATACTAAGCTCTATATCTAACCCATCGCAAATCCCATCAGCTCTGCCTTCAAATCTGGCCACTTATCACCACCTCCACAGCTAATTTCTCTTCTGATCATTCTAGGGAGTATTTTAGCTGTTCTCCTTGCTTTCAACTTCCCTCTCCCTCCACCCCTCATCACCACACACATACACACAGTCTATTCTCAACATAGGAACCGATGTCATCTTTTAACGCCAAAGTCAAGTTACATCACTCCATTGCTCAAAATCCTCCTATGGCACTCCAGCTCACTTAGAGAAAAGCCAAGGCTGTACAATGGTCTACAAGGCCCTACAGAGTCTGGCCCCCTGATACTTCTCTGACCTGATCTACTATTCTCTCCTTTGCTCACTGTGCTCCAGTGATGGTGGCCTCCTTGCCTTGAACTCACAGGGCACCTTTGTGCCTCGGGGCCTTTGCACGTGTTACTACTTCTGCCTGGAAAACGCTTGTCGAAAAACCCACAGGACCCACTCCCTCACTAACTTCAGACCTTCCCTCAAATCTGATCTTCTTAGCAAGGTGTTTCCTGACCACTCTATTGAAAATGGCAACCTTGTATTCTTCCTGCCTTCCTAATAATTTACTCCAAAGCCCAGAAAGGTAAACATTCATGCAGAGTGGGGTTGAGGGGCAGCAACTGTGCACTGTGTACGAATCCATGAGGTGAGGAGGTCATCAGTGCAGGGGCCACTGGCAGAGGAAGCTTGAAGTCAGATGTCAAAGTCTTAAAAGGAAAAGATGGGTGGAGAGTGAAAAGTTCAGCCATGAGGAAGGAGGTTGGTAGCAGCATCCGGAGATTGGTTCTACTCAGAGAGGATTGATCTAACACATAAATATGTTAAAGGTAAGGCAGCCAAGTTTCTCCCGGGGGAGAAGGGGGTTACAAATATGGAAAGGGATAAAACTAAAATGAACTGTGGTGTTGGATTGGAGCTGGAGGCAAATGTTAACTCATGCTTTCAGTATATACAGATATAGAAATAAATGTGTATGTAAATATGTGTGTATAAGTATTATGTATACATGTGTATAATCATACATATAACCCCAGCTCTGTCCACTAAAAAGATCTAGGAGCAGCAATACCTTACTAGCCATAAGCATACCTAGCACTCAGATCTTAGTTTCCAAATATCCAGTGTCATTATCCACTTATGGGGTCCAGGGATCTTTGAAAGTTGCTGATTACAGAGCTGGGCAGAGAAATTACAAGATAAGCCTGAAGCATCTTATATGCTAGAGAGAAAGGAAGTTCTCAAAGAAGGGGTTTTGTCAATATGACACAGGTGCCAGCTTGAAAGGGTACCCCACTGGCCAAATCTGGGAAAATTTCAGTAAGAAATTTAATAATAATGCTAAAAATTATAACTTGCTGAATAAAACAAAATTCATGAATTCATCCTGATATAAAGTTTTAAAATAATAAATAAATGCAGAGAAGAAAAAGATTTTCTCTATAGTATCAATAGAATAACCAATAAATATAATGAAAGTCATGGACCATCATAGTAATAATCAACCAAGAAATATCAACAGATGCTAAATCTATTGGATGAAAATTGGTGCAAAATGGGATATTTACATACTCTCAAAATACCTCCCCATAAAATGCTTTTTTAATTACAAAAGGAAAAAGAGTAACTTTACAGTGGAGATTGCCTCACAGATGTCTTCTTAATGAAGTGATCAAAGTTAACATTACCAATTATGAGACAAATTGAAATCACCTATCACTTGACAGGATGAAATAAGAACACAACTTTACTTATGTGGCATTCTTACATGTATAATTGGCATCTAACCATGAGGAACCATTAGATATACCCATATACAGGGACATTCTACAAAATGTTTGGCCAGTAATCTTCACAAGTGACAAGAATGAAAGTCAAAGAAACACTGAAAAACTAGGTTTTTCCCCCAGCTTTACTGAAGTATAATTGACAAATAAAATTGTAAGATATTTAACATGTGCAATGTGATGATTTGATATACATATATATTGTGAAAGAATACCCCCACTGATGAAAAACTGTTTTGTCCTATTGAAGGACATTAAAAAGACATGACAGGGGCTACCCTGGTGGCGCACTGGTTGAGAGTCCGCCTGCCGATGCAGGGGACATGGGTTCGTGACCCGGTCTGGGAGGATCCCACATGCCCCGGAGCGGCTGGGCCCGTGAGCCATCGCCGCTGAGCCCGCGCGTCCGGAGCCTGTGCTCCGCAACTGGAGAGGCCACAACAGTGAGAGGCCCGCGTACTGCCAAAAAAAAAAAAAAAAAAGACATGACAACTAAATGTAATATGTGATCCTGGATAGGGTCCTATTGTATAAAGAACATTACTGGGACAACTGATGAAACGGGATGAGATGGCAGTAAAGGATCAGTGCTAATACCCTGATTCTGATGGCTGTATTATGGTTGTAAAGCAGAACATCTTTGTTTGTAGTAAAGCAGTCAGGAGTGATAGCCACTTACTCTGAAATGGTTTGCAACAACAGTAGTTTCTTGTAGTATTTTTGTTTTTTTCTGTAAGTTTAAAGTAATTTCTAAATAAATATATAAACATTGTGAATCCATTCAACACATTCCCCACTCCCTGCTCCACTTTTTCTCCAGAGCACTTATCAACATCTGATATACAATACATTTTTACTTATTGTTGTTATCTGCCTTCTTCTACTAGAATATAGACTATATGGATTTTTGTGTTACTTTTCCTTCTGTATTCTAGCACCTTCCACAGTGTCTGATCCATAGATGATGTTCTATAGGTATTTGTCCAATGAATTGACTTTTCCTGTCCGCAGGTGCAGATTGCCTGTGAGCTGGGGCTAAAGCAAGTACACAATCTCAGCAAGCCAGTTAGCAGGCACAGCTGTGCTTAATGACATACATAGAAAAAGGATCTCTTCTCGAAAGGAAACACTTTCTTCAGAAATGCAGATATGCCTACTCCGAGAAAAACATTGATTCCCTATAAGGACAGTTTAGCCCCTTAGAGCCAGAGATTCCCAAACTCCTCAAATTTCCTTGGTAGTTTTGTGTAACAAAATGGCACACAGCAGTTTTTTTTCCCGAACAAAGCAACAGTATGCTTCTGACTCACAGATACAGAAATCAAACTAGTGGACATCAGTGGGAGAGGAAACGGGGCATGGACAAGATAAGGGTAGGGGATAAAGAGGTACAAACTAGTATGAATAAAAATAAGCTACAAGGATATACTGTACAGCACAGGGAATATAGCCAATACTTTATAATAAATATAAATGGAGTATAACCTACAAAAATATTGAATCACTATGTTGTACACCTGAAACTAATATAATATTGTAAATCAACTATACTTCCATAAAATAAAGAAATAATAAATTAATTTTAAAAAAGAAACAGTCTTAAGTTTGCTCCTAAATCAATTCAAGTTACCTCTTTTTCAAGCCAGATTTAAAAAAACAAATAAAAGCTTCTGGGCTTGAATGGACAGTTAATTGTTTTCTCTTCTTCTACTAATCTTATCAAACTTTTCAACATTCTTAGAGAAAATCTAAGTACAGACATCTTGTTCAATCATCTATTGAGATTTTTAAATGTACACTGGAAAAAGCCATATAAAATTTCCATTTGAAAAAGCAGTATTAATCTGAAATGTTTTTACTTTATTTGTATTTTCTTTATTAGTCATACAGCTCTCCAGAATTTAGTTAAATTAATATGAAAATATTATGGGAGGCAGCAGGAGTATTATAGCATAAGTCTTATAACATAAGAATATGAGTCTTATAGTCAGAAAGACAAGGATTCATTCCAGCCTCACCATTTATTAGCAGTATAATCACGGGCAGGTTATTTAAACTTTCTGAGTGTCTGTTTCTTTATTATAAAACTGGTATGATAATGATAGTGTCTACCTTATGGGCTAATTGTAAAGATAAAAAAATACATAAAACACTTAGCACAAGGTCAGCACATGGTGAGGAACATATAAATATTAGCTTTTATTTTTTTTAAGTGTAATTTAAATGTAAAATCCATATGTTAAATATAAATATGCAATAAACCTAATTGAAGGAAAATATATAACTTGTATTTTTTTCCTTCTAAGTTTCATTCTGGTAAATTTTATACATGGAGTCTCATTTTCTGTAACTCACATTAGCATATCCTTGAAAAATATCAAAGTGTGATATAAAGGTAAAGATGTAGCTTTGACTTTGCATTGTTAATATTTATGGGAAGCTCAAATTGTATGTAGAAATTATATTATTTCAGCTCGAAATTGATTTGTAAGATATGACATTTCATTTTCATTTGCACACATTTTGTCTCTAACTGATTAAATAACTTCCCAAATCAGCTTGAATTTGTCATATCTGTTTATAGCTAAAGATAACAAACTAATTGTTTGGGGGCTAATTTACATAGTTAAGTATAGTGGAATTTTTGTTCTATATGAAATATCAGATATAAACATTATTTTAATAAAATGCTAAAGAAGTTAACAATGTAACTTAATTATATGATATGTGTATATTTATATTCAAATCTCGTTAAAATGTTAAAAACAAAAAGTGTTACATGGGCTGCTCTTTTCTCTTTTTCAGTTGACATGGTTAACAAGTCTCATATTAAATCTGGTTTTGTAAAACTAGAACCAGTTGCTCCTAACTCATTTAACTCTAAAGTTGGAGGAAGGAAACCATCTCCAATTCTCAGACCTAGTCTTGAGTTTCAAGTCTTCTGGCTTATGCCAAACTCAGCTAATGACAGGAAAGCTTACACTGATTGATGATGTGTTGATGGTAAGTAGATACCTCAGCAGCTACAGCCCACAGGTTCAATGCAATGTTATTTCAACTGTGCCTTAATTATCTACTAGAGGTTAGCCCATTTTTGGAGGAGCAGTTAAGTTTGTGGTAAAGATTCGATCAACCTACTTTATATTCAGATTTTCAAAAAAAGTTTCCATGAACTGCCAAACCAATGGCTTTTGTACAGTCAGGACAGGATAAGTTGTCCAGCAATAACAAAAATACTCTCATATAGTCTATTGCAGATCAGCTGGTGGGCCAGGGGTGGGGGTAAGGGTGTCAGCTGGGGTTGTCATCACACAGGGGCACAGGCTTTTACAGCTTCTACCTAGAAGTGACTTGGATCACTTCTGTTCACATTTCATTATTCAGTGCAAGTCACCTCCAGGTACAGGAAAGTGCAATCCTAACTGTATCTGGAAACACTTAATGACTAGAACTAATCACTCTCTTACCTATTACAATTAATTCAATTTACACGGAAAATTAATTCAATTTACATGGCTATATTGTTTGGACATCTCCCGCTTCATCAGTACCTCATCACCCAGGGCTAATTCTCTCTAACAGGAGGATTTTTCTCTATCATTCTATGTACTTCCTTTTTACAGCTGTCACTCTCTTGAAGAGGAAGATTTATAGGATAGAAGCAAACTCTTCCTTAGTCTATAATAGCTATTTTCTTCTACATGGATCTCAGCCCACTTTTACGATTCCAATATAATCTCCAAAACATATTAGCTACTTAGCCAAAACAATTCTGGAAAAGAAAAAAAAGTAGAAAGATTCACACTCTCCAATTTCCAAATGTAATACAAAGCAATGGAAATCAAGACAGTGTGGTACCAGGAAAAAATAGACTTATAGATCAATGGAATAGAATTGAAAATTGAGAATTAAACATATACATCTATGGGTCAACTGATTTTTGACAAGGGTGCCAACACCATTCAATGGGAAAGGAATAATCTTTTCAAAAAACGGTGCTGGTTGGTAACAACTGGATGGTTACATAAAAAAACTGAAGTTGTTTTCTTTGTATTATAACTCTAACATTTCCTGTGCTGCATTGACTTCTTTGAGCCTCACAGGGCCCCAAAGTCCTAAGCATGAGATTCCTTGCTCTTGTGAGATATGCCCCCCACCCAGCAGGAAAGGCTTCCCATCTGACTAGTTCCTCTATCAGCTGCACTAGCTGCAACCCACTCAGTCCTCAGTCTAATGGGTTTTATCTCTCTGCCAGACCTTGAAATTCAAACAAGCCAATCACAAACAAGCCAATGACCTCCCATGGGAACCAGGGATCACCTCATCCTCTGGATGCTATGAAGTCGGACTTCCACAGCCTCTACTTATTCCTACTATTCTAAAGTGCAACCCCCATGTGACCCTGTATGATATGCTGTGTCCCTCCCTGGGGCTGCAAGTATGATTGATTAATAAGCATCTATTTGATTTCATCTGTCTAGTGCTGGATATCATGTGTTCAGCCATCTCATACTATCTATGATAGGTGATACCTCCCTCACCAACTGGGTAAATAGGAGGTGATCAAAACATCCTTACCTAACGACAGATACCAAACTTAATTCAAAATGGATCAAAGACCTAAATGTAAAAGCTAAAACTATAAAACTCATAGAAAACATAGAATTTGGCAAAGAATTCTTAGATATGACACTAAATCATGAGCAACAAAAGAAAAAATAGATAAATTTGACTTCATTAAAATTAAAAACGTCTGTGCTTCAAAAGACACCATCAAAAAAGTAAGAAGAACACACACAATGAGAGAAAATACTTGTAAATCATATATCGGATAAGGAACTTACATCTTGGTCATATAAAGAATTCTTACAACTCATTTTAAAAAAGACAAATAACCCAATTTTTAAAATGGGCAAAGAATTTTTTTAACATCTTTATTGGAGTATAATTGCTTTACAATGTTGTGTTAGTTTCTGCTGCATAACAAAGTGAATCAGCTATACGTATATCCCCATATCTCCTCCCTCTTGCGCCTCCCTCCCAACCTCCCTATCCACCCCCATCCCACCCCTCTAGGTGGTCACAAAGTACTGAGCTGATCTCCCTGTGCTATGCAGCAGCTTCCCACTAGCTATCTATTTGACATTTAGTAGTGTATATATGTCAATGCTACTCTACAAATAACTCAATTTCGTTTCTTTTTATGGCCAAGTAATATTCCATTGTATATATGTGCCACATCTTCTTTATCCATTTATCTGTCCATGGACACTTAGGTTGCTTCCATGTCCTGGCTATTTTAAACAGTGCTGCAATGGACATTGTGGTACATGTCTCTCTCTCTTTTTTTTTTTTAACGTCTTTATTGGAGTATAATTGCTTTACAATGTTGTGTTAGTTTCTGCTGTACAACAAAGTGAATCAGCTATACGTAAACAAATATCCGCATATCCCCTCCCTCTTGCGTCTCCCTCCACCCTCTCTATCCCACCCCACTAGGTGGTAACAAAGCACCGAGCTGATCCCCCTGTGCTATGCAGCTGCTTCTCACTAGCTATCTATTTTACATTTGGTAGTGTATATATGCCTATGCCACTCTCTCACTTCGTTCCAGCTTACCCTTCCCCCTCCCCATGTCCTCAAGTCCATTCTCTACATCTGCATCTTTATTCCCGTCCTGCCCCTAGGATCTTCAGAACGATTTTTTTTTTAGATTCCATATATATGTGTTAGCATACAGTATTTTTCTCTTTCTGACTTATTTCTCTCTCTATGACAGATTCTAGGTCCATCCACTTCACTACAAATAATTCAGTTTCGTTTCTTTTTATGGCTGAGTAATATTCCATTGTATATATGTGCCACATCTTCTTTATCTATTCATCTGTCGATGGATAATTAGGTTGCTTCCATGTCCTGGCTATTGTAAATAGTTCTGCAATAAACATTGTGGTACATGTCTTTTTTTGAATTTTGGTTTTCTCAGGGTATATGCCCAGCAGTGGGATTGCTAGGTCATATGGTAGTTCTATTTTTAGTTTTTTAAGGAACCCCCATACTGTTCTCCATAGTGGCTGTATCAATTTACATTCCCACCAACAGTGCAAGAGGCTTCCCTTTTCTCCACACTCTCTCCAGCATTTATTGTTTGTAGATTTTTTGAATGATGGCCATTCTGACTGGTGTGAGGTGATACCTCATTGTAGTTTTGATTTGCATCTCTCTAATGATTAGTGACGTTGAGCATTCTTCATGTGTTTGTTGGCAATCTGTATATCTTCTTTGGACAAATGTCTGTTTAGGTCTTCTGCCCATTTTTGGATTGGGTTGTTTGTTTTTTTGATATTGAGCTCCATGAGCTGCTTGTATATTTTGGAGATTAAACCTTTGTCAGTTGCTTCGTTTGTAAATGTTTTCTCCCATTACGAGGGTTGTCTTTTGGTCTTGTTTATGGTTTCCTTTGCTGTGCAAAAGCTTTGAAGTTTCATTAGGTCCCATTTGTTTGTTTTTATTTCCATTTCTCTAGGAGGTGGGTCAAAAAGGATCTTGCTGTGATTTATGTCATAGAGTGTTCTGCCTATGTTTTCCTCTAAGAGTTTTATAGTGTCTGGCCTTACATTTAGGTCTTTAATCCATTTTGAGTTTATTTTTGTGTATGGTGTTAGGAAGTGTTCTAATTTCATTCTTTTACATGTAGCTGTACAGTTTTCCCAGCTCCACTTATTGAAGAGGCTGTCTTTTCTCCACTGTATATTCTTGCCTCCTTTGTCAAAGATAAGGTGACCATATGTGCATGGGTTTATCTCTGGGCTTTCTATCCTGTTCCATTGATCTATATTTCTGTTTCTGTGCCAGTACCATATTGTTTTGATTACTGTAGCTTTGTAGTATAGTAGTATAGTCTGAAGTCAGGGAGCCTGATTCCTCCAGCTCCATTTTTCTTTCTCAAGATTGCTTTGGCTATTCGGGGTCTTTGTTTTTCCATACAAATTGTAAATTTTTTTGTTCTAATTCTGTGAAAAATGTCATTGGTAGCTTCACAGGGATTGTACTGAATCTGTAGATTGCTTTGGGTAGTAGAGTCATTTTCACAATGTTGATTCTTCCAATCCAAGAACATGGTATATCTCTCCATCTGTTTGTATAGTCTTTAATTTCTTTCATCAGTGTCTTCTAGTTTTCTGCATACAGGTCTTTTGTCCCCTTAGGAAGGTTTATTCCTAGGTATTTTATTCCTTTTATTGAAATGATAAATGGGATTGTTTCCTTAATTTCTCTTTCAGATTTTTCGTCGTTAGTGTATAGGAATGCAAGAGATTTCTGTGCATTAATTTTGTATCCTGCTACTTTACCAAATGCATTGAATAGCTCTAGTAGTTTTCTGGTAGCATCTTCAGGATTCTCTATGTATAGTATCATGTCATCTGCAAACAGTGACAGTTTTACTTCTTCTTTTCTGATTTGGATTCCTTTTATTTCTTTTTCTTCTCTGATTGCTGTCACTAAAACTTCCAAAACTATGTCGAATAATAGCAGTGAGAGTGGGCAAGCTTGTCTTGCTCCTATCTTAGAGGAAATGGTTTCATTTTTTCACCATTGAGAATGATGTTGGCTGTGGGTTTTTCATACTTCCCTTTATTATGTTGAGGAAGGTTCCCTCTATGCCCACTTTCTGAAGAGTGGGCAAAGAATTTTTTAAATGGGGCTTTCTTTAAGGAAGATATACAAGTAGCCAGTAAGCACATGAAATGACTCTAAATATCATTAGTCAACAGGGAGGAGCAAACCAAAACCACAATGAGATCCCACTTCACACCCATTATGATGGCTAGAATTAATGGGTCAGATAATAACAGGAGCTGATGATGATGCAGAGAAATCAGAGCACTCATACACTTTTGATGAGAGTATAAAATGATGTAGCCACTTTGGAAAACATTCTGGTAGTCCCTCAAACAATTAAACATAGAGTTACCACATGACCCAGCAATTCCACTTCTAGATATACACTCAAAGAGACATGAAAATACATACCCATGCAAAAACTTGTATAAGAATATTTATAGCAGCATTATTCATAATAGCCAAAATATGGGGGGGGGAAAAACCCAAATATCAATCAGTGGACAAATGGAGAAACAAAGTACGGTATATTCATACAATGAAATATTACTTGGCCATAAAAAGAAATGAAGTACTGATATATACTACAGTTTAAATGAATCTTAAAAATCATTATGTTAAGTGAAAGAAGTCAGTCACAAAAGTCTCCATATCAAATGATTCCATTCATACAAAAGACCAGAATAGGCAATCTGTAGAGGCAGAAGGTAGATCAGTAGTTTCTTAGGGCTAGGAAAGTTATGTGGGAGTAGGATGGTAATAGCTAAAGGTTACAGAGTTTCTTTTTGAGGTGAAGAAAATGTTCTAAAATTGAATGTGGTGATAGTTGCACATATCTGTGAGCATATGAAAAATCATGAAATTGTACACTTTTACAGGGGTGAATTATATGGTATGTGAATCATATCTCAATAAAGCTGTTTAAAAATACTAGAAGAGTATCGTAGTATATTCAAAAAGATTGACACAAATTCACAGATGACTTATCTATAATAGGTTGTTAAGAAAAGTAAGCAAATTTGGTTTTATTCCTTGTTCGAATAGAATTATGTTTTCCTATAAAATACTTCTTGGTGCTAGTATTCGAAAAGGATAGAGTTGGATAATCCACTGCTCTAAATAAATATGGCATGTTGTGTTTTTATATGATAGACAAAACGGGGGAAAAAAAGAAAATGGATAGGGTTTTCAGAATTTAAGCTCTGCGTAAAAGATCCTGCTCTTTTTCCTTATTACAACTTCTCCTAGTTCCTTGAAACCATCATCCCTCTTCTGATTTGAGTCGCCTCTTTACAAAACTTAAACAGAGTTCCCTGAAATGATGCTCTCTTTAACCTTGGGGAGGCACGGTGGGGCCTGGATCAACTACAGCACCACTTGGTAACCTCTGGCAGATAGCAACCTCCTCTGGGGCTCCTCAGGGAGCAACCCAAGTGCTGCCCACAAAAAATGATAAGTAACCCTTTGTGCTTCCTGTTTTGTCATACAGTGATGAGCGTGGACAAGGATGTGTTTTTTCTATCACTTGGACATCCTCAAAATCTGCTTCAGCACTCAGTCACTGCCCATTCCCCACAAGTGAACCAGGAAGCTGTTGAAGGGGTTTGTGTTCCAGGCAACCAAGTAATACAGTCCATGCTCCAGATTGTTGGGGTGAGAAGGTCAGGCAGAACACAGGGCAGGCACAGCTGCAGACTACATCTCCAAATCTGTCATCATAAACAAGTCATGGTTAATTTGTCCTTTCAGCAGCCACCAAGCTAGCTACATGATGATTCTTCTAACAATGCATATGCATTTAAATGCTTGGTCTGGAAAAGCTTAATTGGATTTGAAATCTCTTTCCACTATCTTAGAAAAAGTCCAACATTACATTTGTCAATGAAAAAAAACAGAAAAAAGCTTTTTTTAAGTGATTTTTGGAACTGATTTCAATTCCTATAAAATTTTGTCCTAAAATTTTGTTTTAATTTTTTATTATATACTTATTTGTTCCATCAATAATGATTATCAGGAATTTAAATGGATGATCACTTAAAAGTCTTGATCAGTAATTGCTCATGGCTATTCTAGGGGGAAAATCCTGCTATTAAAAATGATATGCTCTGTAGACTTTTGAGTCTGACTTCTTTCACTTTGCGAAATAGTGAGATTTATCTATGTTGTTCCATGTATCAACAGTTTGTTCCTTTTTATTGCTGAGTGATGTTTCATTGTATAGATGTTCCACAATTGGTTTATTCACCAACTGATGGACATTTGGATTGCTTCCATCTTTGATGATTATAAAGTTGTCATAAACATTGCACATAGTTTTTTATGTGGGCATAACTTTTCATGTCTCTTGCATGACACCTAGGAACAAAATTACTGGTCATATGCTAAGTGTGTGATAAACTGCCTTATGATAAACTGCCGTAACTGGTTAAAAAAAAAAAAAGGTGATAAGCTCAGAAAACAATATAAAATATGCTCAGAAAACAAATTAAGTTTTCCATTAAAACATTTTAAAGGATTTTATTTAAAATTGCAGACAAATGCAACAGTAATATCTTCTGTAGTATTTGCTATTCATTATTCTCATTAAGTGTATGTTACTAAAAGGTAAAACTGATAGTACAAAATTTTTTCCACCAAGACCTAAAAAGATGCCTCCAAATGCCACATAAATTGTCATTTCTATGTCATTTTCCTGCCATGACATGAAAAGAGTTAGGAAAGCATTAGTTTAAATCCAATGGCCTGCCATTTTGAGGATGCCATCATTAACAATATTTTCTCCTCCCCACATCTACCCCCACTCTCTCAGACATTCTTGTTTATGTCTACTAATGCAATTTCCAATCCTGTTTAACCTCTGGCATATATACGAATTTCCAATCCCAGGCTGCTATGTCTTGCTTTAGAATGGAATCAAACTGTAGTGTGGGTACACAATCTTTCCATTTTTATTACATAAAGTCAATAGGAAATGCATCCTCCTTTTCTGAGAAAAGCAAAACCATCTGTTATGAACTGAATAGTCTTCCCCTCAAATTCATATGTTGAAGCCCAAACTCCCAAAGTGACTGTATTTGAAGACAGGGCCTTTAGGTAATGAAGGTTAAATGAGGTCATAAGGATGGGACCCTAATCGGATAGGACTGGTGTTCTTATAAGAAGGGGAAAAGACATCAGAAATCTCTCTCTGTGCGCGTGTGCACACATATACACACACACAAGAAAGGTCATGTGAGGACACAGGGAAAAGGCAGTCTGCAAGCCAGGAAAAGAGGTGTCACCAGAAACTGAATTTGTCGGCACCTTGATCTTGGATTTCCAACCTCCAGAAGTGTGATAAAATATATTTCTGTTGTCTAAGCCATCCAGTCCGTTGTACCCTGTTATGGCAGCCCAAGCTCCACACTTGGTCCATTACTACATATTTTGCTGTGTCTGATTGCATCCTATCGTCTTTACTTGTTTCTTAGGAAAAGACAAAAACCGAAAACTGTCATCTGCAAAATGAATCCTTCTATCCATTCAGCCTTCCATCAAAACTCCTGTCTTTTTTTTCCCCTCCTCTCTGGTATCAGTTACTTTGGAACACAGAACTATTAGTGAGAAGGTTGTTTGGGAGGCAAGAAATCAAAGTGAAGAGAGATAAACAGTCTTGGAGATATTTTTGATCAGACAATAGTGAAATATGAAGAATTGTCCTTGCTTTTCACCAAAGCCATCTCTATAGTGATGAAAGCAATTTTCTCCAGGTTCATCATCACTCTCCCTCTGAGCCTATTGGACTAACTGGTAGATTCCTGGACTTTGGCCTCCCTTTTCTAGGTTCTACACTCACTATCACCTTCTGTTAATTGATTTACCTAAAGATAAGTAATATAATTATGAACTGGTAAATGTTTTATTTACTGGAGTATATTAAGTTGCAATTTAATTATATTACAGCTGTCTATATTTGATATGATTAGTTTAGGCCTGGAGATTTTATCTACACTCACTGTCTCCATTTCCTCATTTTATACTTATTCCTCAACCTGTTCCATAGAGATTGCTCTTGCAGTCTGCATGTTGCCAAATTTGATGGTTATTTTGGTTTTTTCTTATTGAACATTTCAGCAGCAATAGCACAATTCACCACCACCACTACTCCTTAAAACAGCGTCCTCCATCGGTGTCCATTATACTACACTATGTCTCACCGAGCTGCATCTTCTCAATCTCCTTTCCTGTTCCTCTGTCTCCACAGAATCTCTAAATGCTGGAGTACTTCCAGATTGGCATAGGACTTCTTCTCTTCTGTATCTTCACATTCTCCCTATTTTTTCTTAACCACTACCTGACCTTATAATACCATCAATACGTTGATGTCTCATAAATGTGTGTCTCTCCAGGTCTCCAGAAACACATATCCAAGTGCTTACTTGACACACCCACTTGGATGTCCAACAAGTAAATCAAATTATCTGTCCAAGCAGAATTCTTGATTTTTCCACAGATACTGTTTCTTTCCAAGTTTTTCATAGGTCACTAAAGGGTATATCCACACATTAGGTTGCTCAAGCCAAAAACTAAAGAGTCATCCTTGATCCTTCTCTTTCTTTCCCCCCTTACATCCATCATCAAGTCCCACTGCTGCTAGTTCCACATTATATCTAAAATTCATCCTCTTCTCTCCACCCCCATTGCCACCACCCTAATCAAAAGTCCACTACATCTCACCAAGATTGTTAAAAGTGTCTTCTAACTAGTCTCCTTGCCTTTGCTCTTGCCCTCTTCCATCCATCCTCCAAATGGTAATCAGATTATTCTTTGTAAAACAAAAAGCAGATCATATCACTTACTGAATAAAAATCTTTCTATTATCAGAATAAAGTCCAAACGCCTTACCCTGGCCTGGCTCTTGCCTCCTCTTCCACCTCTTTTTGTACCAATTTTCCCATGGCTACATTCTGGCCATGTGGGCTTTATTTGGTTCCTCCTTGAAGCCTCAGTGTCTTTGCACTTGCTAACACTTGCGGCTGTAAAGCTATTCCAGCTCTTCCCTTAGCAGCTCATTCCTACCCTTTAGGTTTCAGCTATATGACTTCCTCACAGAGAAACTCCATTATGATCTAATTCAAAATTCTTCCTACCTCTTCTTTGCCCTCTCTTTTTGTTCTCTATCTTGTCATCCTGTTTATTCCCCTCATTGTACTTATCACAATCTATATCTGACATATTTACCTGTTCATCTATCTCTTCCAATAAGAAGAGGGGCATTTATGTCTACATCCTTAGTCTCTATCAAAGCTTTTGTCCCTCAGTAAATATTGAATAAATTGATAGATGAATAAATGATTGAATACTATTCTGAACTTATACTCTAGTAACTGATAGCTTTGGAAATCCTTAGTTCATTCTCACATTTGCAGAGCTCAGAAAGGCCAATTTTCACAGGTGGCTGATTTGCATTCATTGCCTGTATATTCTCCAAAATTTCACTCTCAGAGAGTAACTGACCTTAAAATTATACGTGTATTATTTCCACCACCACATGCATATGTATATATACTAACTTGAACCAAGACTGTACTTGTTGCTAAATTTATAGTTCAGCAGCAGATCTGTTATCTTTTGGATCTGATTTATTTTCTGGGTTTCCTTCTAAACATCTCCTTTTATCATTTCTAAATTGATTTTATTTGTACAACTTTTCATATGTTTTAATATCTTAAACCACCACAATCTCTTTTATATGCTCTGATCTGACCAGATGCTTATCAATACATTTTGTCTTCTTCCTGGGCACAGAACTAGTGTGGTAGTTCTTTGTGCTGTTCACTAAATATTTCTGACTCTGCCTTACAGACACATGGTCAGTTACTCTTCTTTGCCCACCTTGATTTTAGGCAATGTCATCCGACTGACTTAACACTAACCAGTGAGAGGAAGGAGAAGTTGCAGGTGCCATTATTAGGTGGATGCCTTAAGCATAACATTTCCTTCCCACTACTGTAATGATTGTGTTGAGCGACCAACCACCCCAATTTTCCCAGAACTGAGGGATTTCCTGGGACACAGGACTTCGAGATTCAAGATCACAACAGTACCAGACAAACTGCTCTGGTTTGACTGGGTTCATGGGAAGCAGGGTTTTCAGTGCTAAGTCTGGGAAAGATCCAGACAAATGAGAATGGCTTGGTCACCCTATGATTTTGGAAGAAAGTTTTTACATGAAACCTCCACTAGCCTTGATTCCTTAGTGATTATTATGAACAAAACCTGTTGCCCAACCCACACTAAGCATGTAGCATGAAAGAAAAATAAATTCAGTTTAGTAAGCCACTGAGATTTGGGAGTTTTTGTTTATATATCATAATCTGGCCTACCCTGAAAAATGCAGAAATTAGTACCTACCAGTGAGATGCTGCCATAACAATAAAACCTAACAAATGTGGCACTGGGTTCAGGCAACAGGTAATGAGGAAACTCTTTTCAAAGGCTGAAAATATGGTCGTCCAGTACTATGCCATGGCAAAACATGACAGACCTGCCACCTGAAATAACTTAGATGGAAGATTATATAGCTGATGGACTTCTGATCCTGAAGGGAAAGTTAGAAGTTTAGCAACATGTTCTAGTTGGTGTTGCCTACATTCAATGAGGTATCACAAGAAAATGAGAAGCTCATGAAAAGAACTGGTTGGTAATAAGCAGAAATATACGATTTAGAAAGAATGTACAAATTCAGTGATTTATAGGGTTGACAGAGGTAACTCTCCTCAAACCTAAATAGTAAAAGATAAAGCAGAGAATTAAAACTGATTAAAACTGAGTCTCTGGCAAAGATGAAAGCTAAGGTTTGTGAATAAATTGACTTGGCACCCAGTATATGCTTTCAGTTGGTCAAAATGACCCAAGGGAAAAAATTAAGGGTATGCTTCTGCCACCAAAGTCTGATAAGTCCAAGGTACTCCAATTAAGGTGAAACACCAAGAGATCATAGTAAGATGAGAGTGAGAGTAACAGAGAAGAATCAGATGATAAGAAGGAAAAGATATACAGAAAATATAAGTATGTCTAGAAAAGAACTAGTGTGTGATAGGCAAATAAAAGTACCTGGAATCAGATTAAATGCCTATTAAGTTTACAAGAACATTATTCTGTCAAATAAATCATGAGCCTAGACTAGAAATATCTGAGACTTTCTGAGTTTTAGAACAACTCCTGGCCTCCAACCTTCCTCAGACATAAAGCAGGGTAGAAAAAAAGCTACTCGGCCTGTAGGGAGGGCATATTCTCCAACGTTCATTTTAGGTGAGACCAAGAGGAATATTGGAAAGGAATACTCCTCAAAAGGGAAGATCTGAGAGACACAGAGAACAATGGACTGAGCAGCACCTTCCAGAAAGCAGAATTACCCAATTAAGGGACATTCCCTATCCCTAGGGTAGGGGACCCTTATAACATGGAGAGATTTCAGAATTTTAATGGACCACAGACTGCTATGTGTTCCCATTCATCTTATTTCTGAATGGGCATGTTTATTGGGGTTATCCTATATCTTATACAATTATATATTATATATTGAGTATGCAGACAGTTCATCTTGTAATTCTTAAGACTCTAGATCAAGAGGAGCTATATTCAGAGCTAGCTTAGAAATAACTACACATCACTCCCTGACGTAGAAACTACTATGTATCACGCGGGGATCAATCGCAACTTTGAACATGACCCATATTGAAAACTTCCTGCCAAGGAACACAGGTTGGACTTCACTAAATTCTATTGTGTTAAGCCATGAACATTTGGGGTATTATGGACTGAATTTTTATGTTCCCCCAAAATGTATATGTTGAAGCTCTGAACTCCAGTGGCAATTTGTGTTCTGTGTAACCATAACTTACTTAACTTCACTACTCCAGTTTCTTCATCTGTTAACATCGGAATAAAAATACCCAAAGGCAATGAAAAGAGCAAGCTACAGTTAAGGCAAATTTAAGCCATTCCCACCAGGTTGTGGACTTGTAATGCCAGATCATTTTGTCAGTGGCGTCAAGACTCAAAATTATTGGCACCCTCTGATAAGCATAGCTGAAAATAAAGAGAAGTCTTGCCACAGACGAGGCACGATGCAAAGAGAATGGACTTTAGAGCTATGTAGATCTAGATTTGAATGCCTGCTCTTATAAGGTAGTAGTGTGACTTTGAATCACTTATTCAACCAGCCTCCCTGAACTTTATTTTTTTCTATATGGAAATGAGTATAATAATGCCAGCCCAATTGGACTGATGTGAGAGTAAAAAGTGAGATAACCCATGTAAACAGCCTTGCACATTTAAGCAAGAGCTCCCTTCTCTCCCCTCCCTATCCATTACAGAAAGCAAGAGAAAAATTAATCCTCCTAATTCCTTAAGCTTTACTTTTTATCCCTAGCAATCTGATTATTCAATGTTTCTCCATGTTCTTTGCTTTCTAAGCATTTCTTTCCTAACACAGCATTATATTAGGTTTGTGCTTTTAAGAAGCAGTATATATTAGCTAAAATGTCTTTCTGTTTTCTTTCCAGTGAACTAATTCTCACTGCAATCTAAAATATAAATAGCACTGTATTTCTTGCAATTGTTTGTGATCTGTGATCATGTTTACAAATTGATATGCCAGCAAATACCAAACTCATTTTCTTCTCCTGGCAACATTTAGCTGAACTCAAAAATGATACTTATTTGAAAATCAAGTTCAAAACTAGAATTAAAATTATATTTTGTACCAATATTGACCAGTAATATGATCTATTTTGTTTCCTTGTTTATGCACCTAAAAATTAATAATAGGCATCTAGTGCTTATTTCTCCATGGAGTAATTTATTCTCACTATCCATTAGATCCTTTGTTTCATTTGCCTGCTGTAAGGAAACTAAAAGAAATGGGCATTTCATGCTCATAGTCATTTTGCTTCAATACGGAAAACAAGTCTATAAATTTATTCATGATTGTTAGGCACTGTGGGATTCTAGTAAAATAGAGGGGGAGTATCACCATATTATAATGATAAACTAAAAATGCCTCTACACAGTATTTTTCTAGAGTAATTCAAATTAGTAGCTTCCATCTAGAAACATCATATAAGGTGTCTACATGGTAAACTGTCAGTAATTAGGGCTTTTCAATAGCTATTTTATTGCTGTTTCATATATGAAAGCTTGCGTGTTTATAAAAAACATTTTACTGCATTTTATTTTCATTTTAATAACCTATAAACACTTGAGTTTTCACTTCTAAACATTCATTCAAAATTCAGCTATCATCTACAAATTAAGTTACACTATCACTCAGAAAATGTCTATAAATCAAAAGCCTCTGCAATCACATTATATTCTATATATTCAGTCAACGAATACTTGCAAGTCTACTAAGTGCAGACACTATCAGGCCCTGGAGATACAATGATAAGCAAAACACAGACTCTGTTCTCATGGATACAAAGAAAACCTCAGTGCAGCACTCAAGATGTGTGGAATGCGGAAGTAGATTAACTCATCAAGTTTTTGTAGCCGTCATAAATATAAAGTCCATGGCCATGTGTTATGAGAGGTGCAAAGGGGAAAAGAATTGCAGATTGGCTGAAAGTCACCGTCTGGAATTTTTTAACCTTCCTTTCTTTTCTTCTCTTCATTTTAATTAAGATTTTATTTTTTTAAGAGCAGATTTAGGTTCAAAGAAAAACTGAGGGGAAGATGCAGAGATTTCTCATATAGCCCCTGCCCCCAAACATGCAAAAACCCACACGCCCGTTATCAACATCCCCCACCAAAATGGTACATCTGTTACAGTTGATGAACCTAAACTGACACATCACAATCATCCAAAGTCCATAGTTTACATTATGGCTCATGCTTGGTATTCATTCTGTGGGTGTGGACAAATATGTAATGACATGTATCCATCATTAGGGTACCAAGCAGAGTATTTTCAGTAACTTAAAAATCCTCTGTATTCCACTTCCTTATCCCTTCCCCACCCCCTACCCTAATCCCTGGGAACTACTGAACTTTTTACTGTCTCCATAGTTTTGCCTTTTCCAGAGTGTCATATAGTTGGACTCATACAGTATGGAGTATTTTAGATTGGCTTCTTTCACTTAGTAATATGTATTTAAGATTCCTCCATGTCTTTTCATGGCTTGATAGCTCATATCTTTTTAGTGCTGAATAATATTCAGTTGTTGGATGTACCACACTTTATTTATCCATTCATCTACTGAAGGGCATCTTGGTTTCTTCCAAGTTTTGACAATTAATAATACAGCTGCTATAAATATCCATGTACAGTTTTTCTGTGGGCACAAATTTACAATTCTTCTGGGTAAATATTAAGGAGAGAAGTTACTGGCTCCTATAATAACAGTATGTTTAGGTATATAAGAACCCCATGAAGCTGTTTCCCAAAGTGGCTGTACCATTTTTTATGGATTCTCTATTCTATTTCATTAATCTATTCGTTTATTCTTTTCCAGTAACACACTTGATTACTGTGGTTTTCTATCAATAGTAAGCCTTGAGGCTGGGTACTGTCAGTTTTCCAACCTGGTTCTTCTCCTTCAATATTGCGCTGACTATTCTGACTCTTTTGCGTCTCCATGAAAACTTTAGAATCAGTTTGTTCATATCCACAAAATAACCAAGATTTTGATTGTGACTGCATTGAATCCATAGCATATGACGAAATACATTACATTGTTATTATTATTATTTTGAACAAACTGTTATCTATTAGATAAATTATGAAGAAAAATTAAAATTTTTATTTTACCTTCACTTATTCCTTCTTCCACATTCTCCCTTTCCTTTAAGTAAATCTGAGTTTCTGACCTACATTATTTCCCTTATCTTAAAGAACTTCTTTTTAACATTTCTTGCAAGGCAGATCTACTGGCAACAAATTCCATCAATTTTTGTTTGAGAAAGTCATTATAACTCCTTTGCTTTTGAATGATAATTTTGCAGGGCACAGAATTCTAGGGTGGTACATTTTTTTTTCTCAAAACATTAAAAATATTTCACTCCACTCATTTCTTGCTTGCGTGGTTTCCAAGGGGAAGACAAATGTAATTCTTACCTCTGTTCCTCTATAAGTAATTGTTTTTTCTCTGGCTTCTTTAAGGATTTTTTTATCTTTTAACTTTCTGTAGTTTGAAAATGATATGCCTAGGGGTAGTTTTTTGTTTGTTTGTTTTTGCGGTATGCAGGCCTCTCACCTCTGTGGCCTCTCCCGTTGCGGACGCGCAGGCTCAGCGGCCATAGCTCACGGGCCCAGCTGCTCCGCGACACGTGGGATCTTCTTGGACCGGGGCACGAACCCGTGTCCCCTGCATCGGCAGGTGGACTCTCAACCACTGCACCACCAGGGAAGCCCGCCTAGGGGTAGTTTTTTGGCATTTATCTGCTCAGTGTCCTCAAGCTTTGTGAATCTGTGAACTAGTTTTATGATATTAAGTTTGGAAAATTCTCAGTCATTACTATTCAAGTATTTCTTCTGCTCCTTTCTATCTTCTCCTATTTCCATCACATGTATGTGTGTAGCTGTCCCACAGTCCTTGGATATTCTGTTGTTTTTTTCAGTCTTCGTTCTTTTTGCTTTCCAGTTTCCAATGATTCTACTGACATATCCTCTAGCTCACAGATTTTTTTCCTCAGCTCTGTCCAGTCTACATAGAGCCCATCAAAGGCATTCTTCATTTCTGTTATGGTGTTTTTGATCTCTTGAATTTCTTTTTGGTTCTTTGGCTGGACAGTGACTAAGACCAAGTTCTACATGATTCAAACCCCATTCTCTTTTTTCTACATGATCCTGATTTTTGACTTAGCTTCTAGTGAACAATTTAAAAGAAACACTGTATAAAAGAGCAGCAGTTTTCATATTTGTGTAAAAACCTAAAACTATGTTGAGGACTTAATGTTGTTCAACTAAATGGGACATCATTTGTACTGTAGTCCCCCTCAGGAATTGTTCAACATGATGACCTCATCTCATTTTCTTTCCCCTCCCTAGTTGCTTCCCACTTCCTACCTTCCAGCTGCCTTAGGTCCTAAGAGGAAAAAACAACAACAACAAAACACAAGAAAAGTAAATACTAGGGAATAGCTTAATGATAGTATAAGGTTTTCAATTAGTCATTTTTTGTTGCATTTATTATTCTACTATGAAATATAAGGAGAAAATGAACAAAACTCTTCTTATTTGAGTCTACTCAGTGATGTGCTGAAGTCAGTTCATATCAGCTCTCAAGAGCTAATTCTTTTCATCTTTTTCCAACCTTTGATCAATAAAAACAAGATGGTACTTTAAACTCTGCCGCAGTGGATGTATTAGTTTTCCCATTGCTGCTATAACAAATCACCGTGAATTTAGTGGTTTAAAACAACACAAATTTCTATCTTACAGTTATATAGAAGTCTGTCACAGGTCTCATTGGGCTGAATTCCTTTCTGGAACCTCTAATAGAATCCACATCTATAGATTTTCCAGCTTCTAGAGGCTTCCCATATTCCTTGGCTCATGGCCTCCTTTCTCCATCTTTAAAGCCAGTAACAGTGCATTTCTTTGGCCATTCTTTTATAGTCATACCTCCCGTTGACTTTCCTCTTCAGGCTCCCTCTTCCACTTTTAAGAATTCTTCTGATTACACTGGACCCTGAATAATCCAGGATAATGTCCCTATTTTAAGGTCAGTTGATTAGCAACATTAATTTCATGTGCAACCTTCTTTCTCCTTTGAATATATAACTGAATATATTCTCAGGTTCCAGGGATTAGGAGGTAGACTACTGTAGGGGAAGGCATTAAACTGCCAATCACAGAAACTGGCAAATGCTTAAAATCAGGACTTTTCCCCCTGGAGAGCCGGTTGTTGAACATTTACCTGCACACGACAGCTAGAAGTAATCATGAGGGAATATGAGGCAAGCCCCTTGTAAAAATTATAAGATTTAACAATTTAGCAATTTAACAGGATTCTTCTAACAAAATTGCTTTGTAATTTAAGATGTTGAAATATACTATATAACAAGGAAGGATAAATTACTCTTTGACCAGTCTAAAATTAAATTTGCAAAGTATCTTCATTTAGGATGGATTAATATGGAGTCTGAAAATCTTGTGAAGTATTAACTCTTTTCTTAGAAAAGATTTGGTTAGAAGCAAACAGAAAAGCTTATTATAGAGCATACAAGCTGTTGCCTTTTAAGATTAAAAAACAATAGCTGGGAAAGAGACCTGAGATAAATTTCTCCAGATGTTATTTATCATTCAAATAGCATCAAAAAATTCTTTCAATATCAGGCATGGATTAACTCAGCATCATTTTCAACCAAGGAGAGATGACCTACATATAAAGATTTTAATTCACTGAGTCATAATGCAAATCAGAGAGGGTGGAACATTATTATGGCATGCTATGTGGGCAGGCATTGCTTGAGCAAACCTAGGGAGAAGCATAAATCACACTTCTTAGACTTACAGCTCTGGTATAAAAGGGGGTCACCTTGTCTACATGTTGAAATCAATGATATTTGCAATAAAGAGTTATTTGATCAGATTATTGGCAGTTGGATAAGCTTTTACTGAACAGTCCTTTTCTTTCCTTTAAGTTTTATATAATATGGCTTTTAGAAGTCTCCCATTAAAGTTTCTGATGGAAGGAGAGAAAGAAATGAATTCCAGGCTTTATAAATATAATAGCTAATATTTAAGTAATACTTATTCTGGCAGGAGATACATTAAGCCTCTTACATATATTATCTTATTTAATTCTAAACACAACCTTATGAGACAGGTCTAGAGGGTTCAGGGAATGAACTTTTAGTCAAATGTCTGGATTCAAAGCCTGGCTCCACTACTTCCTAGTTAAGTTTGACCTTGGGCATATTTTTATGCCTTGGTTTCCTCATTTGTCTAAAAAAGTGGCGGGGGGGTGGTGGTCCAGTAATAAGTGTGCCTTACAATGTTGTAATTAGTAGTAAATGAAGTAATACATATTGTGCCTGGCTCAATAATGTTATCCATTATAGTTAGTTTCATCCTGATATGAGGTGCCTTCTTATAACCCTTTCTCTTGTCTTTTTTCTTTACCTTCTACCTAACCAAGAAAGGTGGAGATTTCCTCCAAAGATGAATTCTACCAACCACCTTAGAGGAAAGGAACAAACTGCTACAGTGGGAAATACCAAAGAGTAATAAATGTATATATAATTTCTATGTACACTTTTACTGGACTTGAAATTTAAATTTCAAATTTAGAGGTTCTGTTTTTCTATGCAGCAACTGCTCTTTGTTAAGATAACAAGGTTCCTGCATGCCATATTTAAGCATTTTTGAATAAGGGGTTACAAAGCAGCATTCTAACATATCCTCTTATACCACTAAAAGTAAGCCTTGGATATATAAAAATGTTTCCTGTGAATTATTTTAATTACACTGAGCATGCACTGCTTTTACAATTGGAAACAAAAGAAAAAATGTGAAAAAAGAAAATGGATATTTTTTGGCAATGGTGACTCACGTGTTAATAAAAGGAGGACATATCTGGTTTTATTTGTGCTTGTACCTGATTTTTCCTTCATTCAGATTCATCCTGACTGAAATGTTGTGAAATAAGAGAACAGGCTTCAAATACCCGGATAGATGTTGTTTTAGTACCAACATAATGCTCTAGTTGGAAATTTAAAAGACCTATTAAAAAATTATCCACTGGGAGGGTGGTGAAGTAAAGCTCAGAGCCCTTTTGCTAAAGGCGTTCCATAATCTCCAATTCTGATTCTCTGCCTCCATCAAGTCACTTGTAGCTACTTATGATTAGCCACTCTAGACACTCGATGAACTGGTCTTTTATAAGTATCTCTTGAACACCAACTATGTGCCTGGTCCCATTCTAGGTGTTGAGGATACATCAAAGAAAACAAAACGGCAAAAATTCTTGTCATCATAGAGCTTACATTTTAGTGGAGGGAGATATATAAAACAAAATAAGCTAATTATGTAACATATTAGACAGTAATAAGTACTGAGATGAAAACAAAGAAGGGAAAGGAGATAAAAAGTGATGAGGATGCAGTAGGTGTGAAATTTTGGACAGGGAAAGCCTCATTAAAAAGGCACTGGAGCAAAGACAAGAAAAAAGTGAGAGCAAGCCATGCCAATATTTGGGGAAGAGAATCCCAAGCCAGGAAAGGGCAAATGCAAAGCCCTGAGGCATGTAGAGGATCTAGGATATCCACTTGCTGGTGTGGGAGCAAAACGGAAAAAAGTCAGAACGTTTTCTTTTTTTAAAGTATCTAGCTTTTTTTTTAGTAAAATAGGGAAATGTTGGGGGAATAAAGATCACTTTGAGTTTTGTATTAAAGATCAGTTTGACTGCTGTGCTGAGAACAGACTGTAGACAGGGAGACCAGCTGAGAGGTTATTTTAATATTCCAAGTTAGATGACAATGGCTTAGGACCAAGGTGACAGTAGGGGAATTGTGTGTTGAAAATAGTGAGATTCTGGGCATTACTCTTAAAGTAGAGCAAACGTAATCAATATATGGATATGGGGTGTTAAAGAGTTAATGAAGACTCCGAGGATTTCGGCCTGAACTACAGGAAGGATGGTGTGCCTATAAACTGACATAATTGAAAACAGCAGGAATGAAGATTGTGGATATGGGAACTGAGAAGTTCACAAGTTCAAATTGGACATGTTAATCTGAAAAATTACTTTGGACAGCCAAAGCATAGTATTTGAAGACATGAGACTGGATAAAGAGTTCAAATAGTGAAAAGGTCCAAAGTGTTTTTCCTTTGGGGCACTCCAACACTAAGTGAAGGTGTATCACCAAGAGACTGAGTAGAAAAGCCAATGATGTAAAAAAGAAAACACAGATAGCATGATGTTCTAGAGTGAAGGAAGAAAATATTTCAAGGAGCTGGGTCAACTGTTACTATTAGGTCAAAGTGAGCAATGATAATTACCTTTTGAATTTAGAAACATAGAGGTCATTGATGTCCTAAACAGAAGCATTTTTAGTTGAGTAGAAAGGGTAAAACCTGATCAGGGTGGGTTAATAAACTTGACAGCAGCAAAAGTCAGTATAATTTTTGCTTGGCTCTTGTTTCACGTACCTACTGGGAAGCATTTGTCAATTCCCAAAAATGCAATTTTTCAAATATACATAAATGTTACCCAAGGCAAGATCTGTATTTAAAGGTAGCTCTGCCTAGTGACCTCATTAAGCTGAGGAACTGACAAAGCAGTCTGCTGTATATTTAAATAAGCAGCACAGTAAAAGCATAATTTTAAACAAATTCATTTAAGGAAAAAAAAAAAGAGCACGTTATCTTTCCTGGCAGCATTGATATTTGATGCAGTCCTAAGTGACAGTCAACTTCCACTGCCATTGCAGCTTCCTGAATAGCAGTAATTGGATGTAATACTTTCAAGACATACTGTATCTCATGCCAAATTTTACATTGTTTTATGTGGGAAAGTCCAGGAATACTGAACACAAAGAGTTTACTTAAAGTTTAAGAATCTTAAAAGATCCACACAATTGTCTTCAATAGTAGAATATGCTATTACTAATTTCTTAATGCATTTATTCAAAACTGCTTAATCAAATTGTAAAATGTGCTATTACTTTGTAAACACAAAGATTTATTATACCTACATATTAAAATCCAAAATTGTCTCACTAAATTCCTCAAGTTTCTATAATGTCATGATTTACATATACCTATGTGGAAACTTGATATATGACATGGTTAATTCTTGATTAGCCACCACTGAACCATTGAAATGTTCTGCTCATCTGATCATTTGAGATCCAGCTAAAAGGTCAGAGCTATGTAACAGGTAACATCAATATACACCCAAACATTTTCTCTTACCAAATTCCAATTCCACAGCCCATTCTTAAAAAGTTAACTCTCACTCAAAATTGCTACTAACATACTTTCTAGCCTTTAAAAACCTGCCAAGGCTCAGCAGAAGTTCTCAAGAGCTCTTCCTGGCCACTAGTTCCATGGTTAGTAGTGATGGACTCAGATCCAACTACAATCCCCAGCCAGACCACGGCGACTAACAACCTTAAAAATCTTCAGCAAAGAGAATGCCATGGTAAAAACCAGCATTAACAACTGCACATACTTCGACATCAGCCAGTAACAGAAATCTAGGTTTTCATTTTGCCCATGCCAAAGAGGCTTGAATAATCTTGCCAATCTACATTTGATTTCCAGTTCTAGTTCTTAAATATGCCCTAGTGTTACCAATGGCCTACACACAAAATAAAAGTGTTTTATTAGAGCAGCTTAAAGTCTTATTTTCAAATTACACGAATACACAGAAATTCAAGAAACTCCTTAAATTCTAATAGTTTATTTCCTATACCCTAAGTTATAAAATTCAGAGTAGAGTTTCAGCATTAAATAGTGACACACATCAAGTTTCAAACTATTTATTAATCAGTGTAAACCCCATCACAATACACCAACATGATTTTGTGCATTTAGAGGGGAAATATTTCCTGGTTAGGTGGAAAATTGTGCGGATGGCTTCTGGAAGACCTTCATTCTAAGCAGCTTTATAGTGAAACATTTCATTTAGAAGTCTGGACCTTCTTTCTTCAGTTTGCTGTAATCTACATTCACTGAGTAGAACTTGGAAAAGAAAAAAGATATTTTAGATAATCAATCAAATACACAAAGATGGTATAGAAGTTTAAGATGATTTTTATTCCGCTTTCTATAGTAACAATTACAGACATTAATTTTGTATTAGGAATATTTAACAATATAAAAGTCATTCAAAGACATTAAAATTCCAGTTCTTTAATAATGGTTTTGGTAAGGTAAAAATATTCAATCTTCCTCAGAAGAGCAGTGGTAGTATAATCTGGTAGAACCTATAAAAAAATTCTTCTATTTCAAGGTGAATAACTATGAATTTCTTCTGATATATACTTCCAATTCTTATGTTTTTACTTCCGTCTCCACTATGTACACAGGTCACTCTCCAACAGAATAGAGAAATACCAGTTATCATCCCTATTTGGTTAGGAAAGGGCTATAATTTAGATGGGAAAGATTTATAGCAATAAAGATTGGCTAGTAATATAAAGTAATACTTTGTTGTGTGTTTGTATCCATAATTGTTAGATACAAATTGGCCTGCTTTGATGGCTTTTCTGTCCATTTTCTCTCTCTCACTTAGACATTTCCTTAATTTCCTAACCCAGAATGCATCAAAATCAAATTCACACCTGACCACCTTTGGTACAAAAGCTTTTAAACAGTACAGTATTTCTGCTTTTAAATAATACTGTATTTTGCAAACTTTGTAATTTCCATAAATTTCCTTATATTCAACTTAAATTAATTTTAGAAATAGATCTTACTATCATTACTTAAAAAAACTGCGTCTAACTCTCAACAACTTTAAAAAAAATGATTTATACTTGATACTGCTCTAGAATTCCTACTGAGGAAACATTAGGATTTATACATAAGCTATAATCTTGAGTTTACTCATTCTTGTGCCAAAGAAGACTGAATTGTGCTGTAATTACTTGGAGACTACATTATTTAACTCCAAAAGAACCAAAACTGCAGAATTATCATCATTTTCTTCAGTTTTTAAGGAAGAAGCTCATAAATCTGTGTCCATTATTTCTTCAAACCCTTTTCTTTATTTCTCCAAACATACCCTAACTTCTTTATCTCTAATTGAAAAAATCTTATTTTATTTGACTTTTAAAAAAAGAAAAATTCCCAGGTTGTGAAGCTTATCCTTGAGATACGTACACAGACTTTTATAAAGTTTATAAACATAAAAGTATGAATCAGCCATAAAGCAGTATTTTTTGTTCTGACAGTGTTCTCCTATGAAGCAACTGAACTAGACAATGAGATTTAAAAAGAAACTAACTGTATCATCTCTAACATATTAACAAAATATTAAAGGGAATATTTATAAAAGGAACTGCAGGTTGTATTTTAAGAAATAAATATTTGTTGGGCTCTTCTAATAGATCCCAGGCACTGTAGGCAGAATGCTTTATGCTTATCTTAATTATCACAACCTTACTCATTCTTTCTTTATAAAAGAAGACACTGAAGATCAAGTTATACGACTTGCCAGAAGCAGGATCAAGCCCCTACACCCAAGCAGAGTGGAAAGGTCACAGAACCTTTGCTAATTTTCTCAACACTAAGCAGGTGTCTGATGTATTTGCTTTTATTCGGTTCCATGTGCCAGTATCAAAATACTCCGTTGAAGTAATTTTCAAATCTGATTTATTTTTCAGCTTCCATGTCCACATTGCTTTTCTCAATTTAATGGTGGCTACCTTTAAGTTTTTTGTAACAATAGCTGGGAAGGCACAACATATTCTGATCTTGGCTTTGGGGCATTTTATTCAGATGATAAGTGTTGCTAGGCCTTTAATGCTTAAATCCTATTTTAGTCACCTCTCTTGTTTGTATTAGTTAGCTTCTGCTAGATTGTGAAATAGCAAAAAATAACCACCAAATCTTAGCGGCTTATAAGAAAGGTCTATTTTTCATTCACATTATATGCCATTTATAAGCTGACTGCCCTGTGTTCTCTTCATTCTAATCCTGGGCTGAATGAGTAGCCCTTAACTGTCAATTTGGTCTCATGACAGATGGAAAACAATGGGGGAACTACACACTGCCTCAGAAGTGGCAGGTAGCACTTCCCCTCCCTTGATTTGCCAGAGCAAGTCACATGGCCAAATCTGATGTTAATGGGCCAGAAAAAAAATTATCTTAGGTGAGGGGAAGTGAATGATAGAGAAAGAATAACCTAGTCTACCAGTCTTCTAGTCTAGAGGCAGTAGTAGGCATCATCCACTCCAGGCTCACAAGCTTCTGGACTTGGTTCCCTTTTATTTCTGCTTGCAAATGTCCCAATTCTTCTAAACTCATCTCTTGGCAAGTAGAGCCAGCAACAGTCCACAAACATCCTGTTTTCCAAAAATCTTTTCTATAACAAACTCTTTAGGCACATGGTCTTCTTTCCAAGTAATAGCAGGTGACACCTTATCAAATATTTTGCCATTACATGATTCATTTTTCCAGGCTCTAATACCAGTATCTTAGCTATTCACAGCCCAATCTACGCTGCACACATTAGTGTTTTGTTGCTGCAACGTTCCATTTCCAACTCACATGGCCTCATACTGGCAGGTATTTTCATGTTCCAGAACATGATAATAATTAGCTTCATTACCATAATCACCTGAGGAGCTTTCTAAACTACATAAGCAGAGACTCCAATATGCTCTTTGGTGGAAGGACTAAAGGCCTGTTTTTTCTGTTTTCTTTTCTTTTTTAAAGTTTATTGGATGTGGAATCATTTTCTCCAGAATGGACTAAAATTTATAGGAGAGAAAAAACAAGATGCCTGTGTATCATTTTTTGAGTCAAAATGTGACACAGATTAGATGGTTCACTTCAGCTTCACCAGTGCATTTTTGTTTGTTTCTTGTAGCAAGATCAGTTTAGAGACTTGGAAGCCAAATTATAATCAGAAGGTTGAGTGGAAAGCTTGGAATCTGTAGAAGGTGACAGTTGTCTTAAAAGTTGTTGTCATCAGTAATGACAGCATCCATCTCCATCAAGGAGGTATATCTGCTAAGGGGTCCTAAACACTCCTCGGTCAAGACACCTCTTCTTGAGAGTGCTCAAAGAAACTGCTATTTTTTGATGAAGCAGCCTGGTATAATGGAAAATTCATGGCAAGTTATATACTGTAAATGGGTAAATTGTATGGTATGAGAATCACACCCTAGTAAAGCTGTCCCCCACCCTTTTTGACATTGCAAGGATTTTTTCTTTCTATGCAAAAATTTTACAGGTAAGTAAAGCTGTGTTTGGGGAATCAATGGGCTCAGATTTTCAACTACATGGATGGACCTTAAGGGCATTATGCTAAGTGAGATAAGTGAGACAGAAAGACAAATACTGTATGATATCACTTAAATGGAATCTAAAAAACCTGAACTTGTAAAAACAGAAAGTAGAATGGTAGCTACCAGGAGATGGGGGGGCGGTGGGGAAATTAGGGAGATGTTAAAGGTACAAACTTACCACTACTAGATCAACAAGTTCTGGAGATTTAATACACAATATAGTGATTATAGTCAACAATACTTTATTATAAACTTCAAAGTTGCTAAGGAACTATCTCTTAATTGTTCTCAACACAAAAAAGTGATAATTATGTAACATGATAAAGGGGTTAGCTAACACTACTGTAGTAATCATAGTGTAATACATAAATGCATCAAACAAGTTGTACACCTCGAGCTTATACAACGTTGCAGGTCAATCATGTATCAATAAAACAAATTAAAAAAAGTAAATGGCCTCAGTCCATGAAGTCATTCTTTGGAAGAGTAGTTTCACAAACCAGTTTTCCAGAAAGATGTTAAAAAGTTTATCTAGAAGGCTTATGGTAAAATATAAGTTTCAACTGATTTTCATTTCTTCCTACTAATTCTCAGCTGAAATATGTCAACCATACCAAGAAGAAAGAACAGCCAACCAAACCAGCCACTAGATTAGTGCTACTCAAAGTGTGGTCCATGGACCAACAGCATCAACATCATCTGAAACCATATTAGAAATGCAAATTCTCAGCCTCTGCAACAGATCAACTGAATCAGAATCTCTGGGGATGGAGCTGAAGAAGATGCCTATGTAATACTGAGGTTTGAGAACCACTGCACTACACTACCCAAGAACAAAGAAAATATTAAACAAGAACTATACTCTTTTTTTCCTTAGTCGAATCAGTACAATTAAGACATTATCTTCATTTCACATACAGAGTCTAAAGCCTGTGAATAAAATCCTTAGAAAAAATATTTATTAGAAAAATATGCCATTCTAATTTCACAGAACAATCTAGCAATTCTTCTAAATTCATTGTAACAGAATCTTACTTGCAGATCCAATCTCAAAAAGAACCTACCCCATGACAAAGTTTATTAAAATACAATTTCTAGCAATTTTGAAGCAATTTTGTAGCTTACCTTGTACTGATCATTGGGACCCAGTTTGTTCCAGGGTTCTGGGTTATTCTTTTTGTCCCAACTAAAAGAAATAAAACATTATAACTGTTAGAGTAATAAAACACTATTTAAAACAGTCTTGTACTCAAGAAGCTAACATTTCAAATATATTAATCCCACTTCCTATCAGGTGAAGGACGGTGTTATTTTCATTATGGAGTTGAGAGATAGGATTCATAATAAGCAATCTCATGTAATCAATCAGAAAAAGGTATAACACAGAGCCTCTTGGGGCAGTTGTCCTTGTCCCTATCCCTGTCACAAAAAAACTTTACACTTGGCTTTTACTAGTGTTTTCTATTTCATCAATGAAGTGATATATAGAAAACTGCATAGAAAAACAATGAAACAACCTTTTCCATGCCTGTTCTTTTACAACTTCAGAAAGAAGCATTCCCTATTGTGGAACACAGGCAAAAAACACTTAAACATACCAGCAACCCTGACTGTTCTATAAAAAGTTATTATTATCTTGATCCTCACGTTACAAAATAGGTATAAGCAGTTCTACTCAACCAATGAGAAAATGAGACTCAGAGAAATTTAGATAACTTCATGAACCAGAAAAAGTAAATGACAACAGTAGAACCAAGATCTGAACTTACTGTATGACAACAAATTTCAGGTTCTTTCTACTACTTGATGCTGCCTCCCTAGAAAGGCTGTGGCTCCTGAATCAGTTTGATAAACCATCAAAGTTCTAAACATTTTCAAGCACTTACCTGACATCTGGATTGAACAACGCCAGACGCAAAACATACAGTGCTGCTCCAGTACCTCCCGCTCCAATAAATAGGAAGAGGGGGATCAACTGGAACCAAAAACAAAATAGACAAGAATCATCTTCAAATACCTACATACTGATAAAAATAAACAGACTACAGTAGTTTCTACACATTGATTTCCAAGTCTCAAGCCACCTTTTTATTTTTTTAAAAACTTTAACAGCTTTATGGAGGTTCCATAAAATTCATTAATTTCAAGTATGAAACCACCAATGATTTGTAGTAAATTTATAAAGTTGTACAACCATCCCACGATACAATTTTAGAACATTCTCATCACCCCAAGAATCTCTCGTGGCCACTGCAGTCACTCCCCATCCCCCCACCCAGCCTCAGGCAACCACTAATCTGCATTCTATCTCTATAGTTTTACCTTCTCTTCAAACCGTCTTTTTAATCTTGTCTTAAAATTTGAAAGAAGATAGACCTCATATTGAGATAAGATTTCTTATAACTACATTCAAAAGAAAGAAATGTAATTTCCAAACGATGTAAAGATAATTCTGGTTTAAATGTGAAAAAAGTTATTCAAATTTTAAATTTTCCCCAGAAAATATATCGCCTTCTTCACTTAATATTTATACATCACTCCCATTAAATTTCCCAGTTTCTTTCAACTCAAGGCTTGCAAAACAAGCTCTTGGCAAATTACTTAAGCTTGCTTCGATACAGACGTTACGAAAAATAAAAATTCTGTTAAATAAAGAGTCTGAATGAGCAAACAGAAACACACCTATTATAAATAACAGTTTTACGCATAATCTCTGAAAACGTACTGCTACCAATGCTTAATGCGTCGTTAGGCAACTGGGTTTAAGATAAAAACTAAATACTGCGTAATTGATTTTTAGGGCCACAGCACGTTTATATGCAGGGAAAAATGTGAGATACAAAAGAACTCAACTGCGATTAAACTCCACACTACAAAAATCCTCCCAAATATCAAGACGTCCAGACAAACTGAGCATTCCAAGATCAGAGACCCTCATATTTGCCTCAAAGCCTCATGGTGCAATGCAGTGAATACGAGACTCTAAACAGCACAACAAATAGGGTGCCTGACCTTTCCTGGTCTTTAACCCACACAGCGCACAACTATCCCTCTTGGTCCGACCAACCTTCAAGAGGACGCGCGCCCACCACACTGTTCCAACATTTTATTTTCCTCGAGAGCGTCCCTCACCTTCCGTGTGCCAGGCCAAACCCCGCAATGCAAGGCCTGGAAGGTCAGAGCTCAAGGTCCTGGGGCAACCAGCAGAATAGGACAAACAAAGTGAGACAGGCTCCAGCCCCGAGGAACGCTAAATGGCTGCGAAGGAGAAAGCTCAGGGGAGGCAGCCGCAACCCGACACGGGATGCACAAGTGAAAACACTGTGAAAGGGTTTAAGAACTTACGCTAGGATGCTTCTTGGCCTGACCGATGATCTGGCGGATCATGGCTGCGACAGAAGCCTCGAGTCCAGACGGAGACAACGACAAACTTTCAAAGCCCGGGACCGAGCAGCCTTCGCGCCGAGGAAGGGCGGACGTCCAAAGTCAACCAGCACCTCCTACCTGAAGGACCCCTGCCTCGGAGGACGGCTTGCGACAGGAGGGCCCGGATAAAGCTGTCCTAAACAGTGCCTGCTTTGATCCAGCAGCTCTCGCGCCCGCCTAACCTGTCCAAACCAACAGCGTTCAACTGCAAAGTGAAACATTCTCATTCCTATGCTACTCATACTTCTGATGGGTAATTTTTTGCGTCAAAAGTAGAATCCTTCGATTGACTACACAGGCACTTGCTCGGTAGGCCCCGTGTTTAAAGAGGGGGCGGACAGGCGGACGCACGGGCCTCGTGCTCTGCGAGCCGGGTCCTTTTGCTAGCCTCCAGAGAGCCGGGTCGGCGCGCCGAGACGCTGGGGACGCGCGTGCCGGTCGGGCGCCGCCCGCTGTGACCGCCGCTGAGGGAGCTGCGAGGCGCCTTTGGCTGCTGAGCGCCGGGCGTCTGGAGGGCAGGTCGAGTCTCTAGCCGCCGAGGTCAGCGACTGCGGTTTAAAAGTACTGCAGCTGCTTCCTGTCCTTGACTGTCGTTTACGGGCAGAAATTAGAAACTAGTAAATGACTTAAAGATGGCAGTTGTCCTGTCACTGTGATCTGCAAACAGTTCCTGAGCCTCGCTTAAGTGTTCAACGCTGCAAAGACCTTTGCGACATTGCCACTATTCTCTCCCCGGGCCTGAAATTGAATTCTAAAAATATGTTTTTATTGGTCGTGTCGCTACACATCTTTTCCTGTACCCCAATACAATTGTCATTTATCTGTTTGTTTTTGTTTTTTAACCCGAAAGTCTTCCCTGAGACGGGCTTTAGTGGACACTCTGAACCCCCTCCAACCCCATACGTAACTTAAAGCGTCAATCAAATGATCACACAAGTAATTGGGCCTGGAAAGAATAGGAAAAGTCACCTCTGAAAAAGTAATGTTAGACCTGAAGGAGTAGACGTTAACCGAGTGAAAGGAAGGATGTAGATATACAGAAGAGAGGTAATAGGAGTGACGGTCTGAAACTAATTTAGAGACTTTTTGAGAAGCTGAAGGAGGTCTATACGTATGGTTGGAACTTGGAAAGCAAGGTGGGAATCAGATCTGCTGGACCAATGGTCATTTACACAGCATGGGTTTTATGCTGAGAGCATTAGGGAGTTAAGCAAAAGCAAGATGTTGTGGTTTTAAATGATTGCCTTGTCTATGAAGAATGAATTCGAGGAGATAAACATGAAAGGGGAGGGACTGGTTAAGGGGCCATTACAATAGTCCCTGTGAGATAATGGTAGCTTGGACTAATATAGGGGATGTGATGATGACGAAAAGATTCCAGAGATATTTAGGAGGTAGCACCAAGACTTGGTGATTGGTCAGACATAGGGGAGTGGGAAGATGGGGGAGTCCAGGATAGTTTCAGAGGTTCAGTTCTGGCTGTGTGGATTTTGATGCCTATTATTGAGATAAGAAACAATAGAGAATGATGGATATGTATTTATGTAAAACCCAAGTGGACTTCTGTAGGGCAGAAGAGACATATAAACTAGAAGAATACATTTAGGACTCTATTTATTTATTTATTTAAGCCCACCACGCATCTTGTGAGATCTTAGTTCCCCAACCAGGGATTGAACCCAGGCCCTCAGCAGTGAGAGTGTGGAGTCCTAACCTCTGGACCACCAGGGAATTCCCTAGGACTCATTTTATTAATAGGAAATGAAGTCATGCGACTGAATGAGATTGTTTAGGGAGAGAAGGTTGAGTGACAAGAGAGACAAAGGACGTGGAGCTGGGGAATGCCAATATGCAATGCTTAGGAGAGGGAGATATGGCCAGCGAGGTAGGAAAAAAATAATAAGTGGTGATTATTAAGATGACATGTCATGAAGCTTATGAAGACTAGTGTCTTTTTCATTCATTCAGTAAATCTTTATTAAGTACCTACTCTGCATCTGGCACTGTTCTAACTAGGGAGATAGCAGTGAACGAAAAAATTGTTCCTCCCGAATGGAGTTTACATGCTGGTTAGGAAGACAAACCATAAACAAACAATTCAGATAATTTTAGAGAGTAACAAACCAATAAAATACAATAATGAGAGAGAAGGACATGGGGGAGTGGAGGAAAGAAGTTTACTTTAGTGAGAGTAGACATGGAAGTTTCCTCTGAGAAGGTAATATTTGAGCTGAAACCTAAATGAAAAGAAGGAGGTAAACTGCTGAAGATCTGAGGGAGGAATATTCCAACTGTCAAGAAAAATGGTTTTGAGATTTTAAAAAATAACAAAATGCTCAAGGGAGGCCAGTGTGGCTGACCCGTAACAAAATGAGATCAGAGAGGTTATAAAGGTCTCTCTGACATTGACCTTATAAACTATGGTAAGGAGTATGGTTATGTTAAAAGAAAATATCAGCACAAAAATCATAAAAGATACTTTGAAGTGAACACAGAAGCCTGATAGCAGTAAGTGTAGGTAGGCTTTCATTAAAGAAATTAGAAGCAGAGACCTCTCCTTGCAATATTTTATTTTTAATGATAACACTTGGTAATAAAATAAGTAGGCATACAAGAATGCCACTGTTAATAAGAAAGTAAAATCCAGTGGCTTACTCTTTTGTCATTGACCTAGTTTCTAGAAGTAACAATAATATAGGTAGTCAAGTGATGCCTTTGGAATTGTTAACAAAGCAGGGTTAGAGAATATAAATTTCATGAAAAAAATTTTTTTTTGGACATGTGGCTTGGGGGATCTTAGTTCCCTGACCAGTGATTGAACCCGGCCCTCTGGCAGTGGAAGCATGGTGTCCTAACCACTGGACCGCCAGGGAATTCCCTAAGTTGCATTGAAGATTAACCAAAATGTCCAATTGTAAAAGTTTAAATTTTGCACGTTAAAGTTAGGGGAGTCTGTGAGCAATATTTTAAGCAGAGATTGGAAGATTAGAAGTGACAGTCTGGAAAAAGAAGCCATAGTAGAATATACATATTGTAAAAACAAACTTTAGCTTTAGAAGTAGGATTGGTATGTGTGGTAGATTATATTGTGTACAAATACCTGCTGCCTCTCCCTGGAAGGGGATATCACTTACTTGCCTCATTAATGTCAGGCTTGATAAGATGACTTGCTTTATTCGCAAACGAGATGTGAAAAGTAGTCTGTGTCATGCACAGGCAGAAGCTTTAAGAGTCAACAAGTGCCATGTTCTGTCTTTTCTCTCTGCTACAAGATCAGCAATGTTGTAGATAGAGCCTTCTGTGTCAGGCTGAAAACTACTTGGAGCAGATATGTTGCTGACCTATGGTGGACTACTGTACTGAGAATGAAAAACAAACCTTTATTGTTGCAAGTCACCAGATTTGAGAGTAGTTTGTTACTGCAGCATAGCCTAGCCTACTGTGACTAATACAGCATTTGGCACTGAAAGTGTGGTGGTGTATTATCATGATAAAAATCCTAAAATATATGACATTGGATTCAGGACCCAACAACGTGTGATGAGGTAACTATTACCACAGACTAGAAGGATGGCAATCTTTATTATGCAGTGCTGGAACATTTTGTGAAATAATTCTCAATTAATTAGAAGGCAGTTAACATCCCTGATGAACTCAGAGCTTTCAGTGAAATGGCAGGCAAAGGGTATGTTAGGAACATGTATCAGTTGCTATTCTCAACAGTTGACAAAGTAGTGCAATAAAAAGGACTCAGAAAATAATTGATCCATTTGCAAGTTATAATGATAGAGAATGGAGCATCTAGAAAGTTAGAGAAAAAAAAAGAGGGAGATTTGCTTCCACATAGATGATATAGCCTGAACAAGGCAGAAGAAATAAAAGTTCATAGTGTAAGTGCATCATGTGTAGAAGGAATTGAGGTGAGTTCAGTGTGAGGGAGCTTACGTTGCATAAGGAGGAGTTATAGAAAATGAAATGGAAAAGGTTAACCCAGATTTTTGAGAAGTTTGTTTGGAACTTTATCTTTTAGGTGGTGAAGATTCGTAAGTTTTATATCTAAATACAGGATAAAACAACTACAGGGCATACTGTCTTAATCAATGAATTGGAGCTGTTTTTTTACCATTCCACTCTGAAGACATGTGCCCTCTAGATTTCTTGTTCCTTTGTTTGATTTAATTTTGTGAACAATTTAAAAATCCAAAATATCAGTTGTTCAAATTAAACGCAAGTTGTTCAGTGACTAAATCTAAAAAATCTAGGCAGTATATCAATAGCACCCCCCAAAAATTATTTCTCTTGCATGGTTTCTCTGAAGATTCAAGCCCAGAAAATTCTGGAAGGTATAGTAATTATATGTTATTAATGGGTGACAGGAAAGAAATAGCTTTATTCTTAGAGAAGAAAAATTTGATAACTGAGCCATGGAGTGTGACTATATTAATGCAAATTGAAAGCAGAATCTTATATTTTTTACTCTGTTTGCATTTAGGCATTTAATTATTTTTCTAGCAGATAAATTGACAACCAGAGTTGTTTTTCTGATAACACAAATACAAATTATACCTTCGCTTATTAATAAAGATTCTGTAGCTATACTTAATCTAAAAATAAAAATGTTCTTCCACTAGTATTGTGGTTGCTTAGTATAAACTGTAATTATAAAATTTCTATAGGAAAAATGAAAACATAGTTTGTTCTGTGAAAGTTTACTTCCGCTGTTATAAATCTCAAAGCCTCACATACTGTCATCAGTTTAAATTAAATACCTGAAGCATTTTATGTACAAAATTCAATGAATAGTAAAAAGTAAAGAAACTCTAGCAATTTAAAATTGTTGTACTTCTTTTCACTGAAAACTTCTGGTTAAATAATATTTTGGGAAAACTGTGTATTTACAATTTTTGGAAAATTATGCCATACACGTAGATCTTTAAATTATAGCTTTTTGAAAATAACTATGTTCTATTCTTCTGTGTTGCCATTTATTATCTCTCTGCAATTTCTACCCTTTCTATGAATCCATTCATTCAGTCATTTGTTCATTCATATATTCATTCATTAAACATATATTAAGTGCCTACTATGTATTGTTCATCATGCTAAGTGCTTAGGATAAAAATAACACAGTGCTGTCTTTCTTCAACATCTTGTAGTCTAGCGGGGCTGGGAGTATAATTATTACAAAGCTTTAGGATAAGTGCTACGATAGGCACTGATACACAGCTTAGGTTACTTGGTGTATAGTGTCCTAACCAAGGTTAGGAACATGAATTCATTTTTGGAAGTGTTGGGTCTAGGATATCTATGAAATATCCAATCAGAGATGCTCTGAAGGCTGGCAGAAATATCACTCTTGAGCTCAAGAGAAAAGTTTGGTCTAGAGGTACAATATAAAAGGAAAGGTCACATATGTGAGAGTTACGGGAATTGATGAGCTTGGCTACAAAGAATGTGTAAGAAGGAAGGTGTAAGGAAAGAAGAGGGTCAGTGATGAAAGTCTAGAGAATACTAACAAAATGAGGACCAGGCCAAGAAGGAGAAGTCAGAACAGAAAAGCTAGAACGAGTTAGAAATGTAGGCAGATATATCCATCAGGGTTCAACCAGAGAAACAGAGCTTCTAGGACATATGCATGTATAATGAGGGATTTATTATAAGGAATTGACATTATGCAATTGTGGGAGCATTGTTTCTTATTGCATCTTGAAGTTAGTGGGAAAGGTCGTCAAGAAAGGAGGAGGACGTGAGGCACAGAAGCAAAGACACGTTAGAACCTATGGGGATGGGTGGACCCATGAGGACAGAGAGACCACGTTGGTCTCTCATTGCCCCCAGGCTCTCAACGTCAATGATGTGGGTATCCTGCCAAAGACACTAGAGCCCTTTGTCACAGAACTAGACATAAACCTAGTTTAGGAGTATAGAAACTGAAGGAGGAATTTGGCAAGAACTGGAATACTAAGAGCTACCCCAGATCTCCTGCATTTCTGACATACCTACTCCTCTCTACCCTCATTAAGTTGTAGTATCCCAATTTCCCCTTGCTAATCAAAGTCAATTACCCAAGCTAATAGAGTAACCTCCCATATGGCTGTTGATTGACTGGAATGAAGAGCGCCAAGTGACCAGGAGGCAGTTTCAACTTCCAGTTTAATAGAATCATTGCCCTACTCCCTGACAGAAGCATTCTTTTCTTGAAACTAAGGCTTCTAGACCAGCTAAGCTACAGTTGCAGGGGTGGTCAGAATTTCACTAGTGGATTATTAGGGAAAATAATAAGAGCCACTCCCATATTATCTTTCACTACTGTTCTTCAGGGTTAATCCAGAGTGGAACTAAAGTGCTACAGCTGTCTATTTGATATTGACAGCATTTCATACAGAAACATCTGTAAAACAGGCTCAAATATTTCTTTCTCAGTTAACTGGTCAAAGAGAGTGCTCTATGTAACCACAGGTGCAGGTTGAGAGGGGAGGGGGCATTATTGCAGGAGATAAATGCAGGCATCTGTAACAGTTACTCATGCAATTTACTTATACCTTCAAGACCAGCTCAAACTCCTCTAGTTTCCATTTGGTGATGCAATGCTCCTCTGCATATTCAGTCTTACAGCTTTGTTGGTCAGACAAAACCCAGTTCATGATGGATAACTCAGGTAGCATGGTAATTTGCTTCAAGTACCAACAGATCTGCTAGGTTATTTTTATTATTGAAGTATAGTTGTTTTACAATGTTGTGTAGGTTTCTGGTGTACAGTTTACAGTGATTCAGTTGTATATGTGTATGACCAAATATATATATGTATTCTTTTTCAGATTCTTTTCCATTATAGGTTATTAAAAGATATTGAATATAGTTCCCTGTGATATACAGTAGGACCTTGTTATTTATCTATTTTATATATAGTAGCATGTATCTGTTAATCCTAAACTCCTAATTTATCCCTCCCCCACTTTCCACTTTGGTAACCATAAGTTTGTTTTCCATGTCTGTGAGTCTGTTTATGTTTTGTAAGTAAGTTAATTTGTACCATTTTTTTTAGATTCCACATATAAGTGATATCATATGATACTTATCTTTGTCTGACTTACTTCACTTAGTATGATAATCTCTAGGTCCATCCATGTTCCTGCAAATGGCATTATTTCATTCTTTTTTATGGCTGAGTAATATTCTATTGTATATGTATACCACTTCTTCTTTATCCATTCTTCTGTTGATGGACACCTAGGTTGCTTCCATGTCTTGGCTATTGTAAATAGTGCTGCTGTTAACATTGGGGTGCACATATTGTTTCAAATTAGAGTTTTCTCTGAATAAATGCCCAGGAGTGGGATTGCTGGATAATATGATAACTCTATTTCTAATTTTTTTAAGGAACTTCCATACTGTTTTCCATAGTGGCTGCACCAGTTCACATTCTCACCAACAGTGCAGGAGGGTTCCCTTTTCTCCAAACCTTGTACAGCATTTGTTATTTGTAGACTTTTTCATTATGGCCATTCTGACCAGTGTGAGGTGATACCTCATGTAGTTTTGATTTGCATTTCTCTAATAATTAGCAATGTTGAGCTTCTTTTCATGTGCTTGTTGCCCAATTGTATGTCTTCTTTGGAGAAATGTCTATTTAGGTCTTCTGCCCATTTTTTTAAAAATTTATTTATTTTTGGCTGCGCTGGGTCTTCGTTGCTGCATTCGGGCTTTCTCTAGTTGTGGCGAGTGGGGGCTGCTCTTCGTTGCAGTGCGCGGGCTTCTCATTACAGTGGCTTCTCTTGTTGCAGAGCACGGGCTCTAGGCACATGGGCTTCAGTAGTTGTGGCACGCGGGCTCAGTAGTTGTGGCTCACGGGCTTTAGAGTGCAGGCTCAGTAGTTGTGACACATGGGCTTAGTTGCTCTGCGGCACATGGGATCTTCCCAGACAGGGCTCGAACCCATGTCCCCTGCATTGGCAGGTGGATTCTTAACCACTGAGCCACCAGGGAAGCCCATTCTTCTGCCCATTTTTTGATAGAGTTGTCTGCTTTTTTGATATTGAGTCGTATGAGCTGTTTGTGTATTTTGAACTTAAGCCCTTGTTGGTTGCATCATTTGCAAATATTTTCTCCCAGTCTGTAGGTTGTCTTTTCATTTTGTTTATGGTTTCCTTTGCTGTGCAAAAGCTTACAAGTTTGATTAGGGCCAATTTGTTTATTTTGCTTTTATTTCTTTTGCCTTGGGAGACTGACCTAAGAAAATATTGCTACGATTTATGTCAGAGAATGTTTTGCCTATGTTCTCTTCTAGGAGTTTTATGGTGTCATTTCTTATATTTAAGTTTTTAAGCTACTTTGAGTTTATTTTTGTGTATGGCATGAGGGAGTGTTCTAACTTCATTGATTTACATGCAGCTATCCAGCTTTCCCAGCACTACTTGCTAAAGAGGCTGTCTTTTCTCCATTGTATATTCTTGCCTCATTTTTCAAAGATTAATTGACCATAGATGTGTGGGCTTATTTCTGGGCTCTCTATTCTGGTCCACTCATCTATATGTCTGCTTTTGTGCCAATACCATGCTGTTTTGGTTGCTGTAGCTTTGCAGTATTTTCTAAAGTCTTGGAGGGTTATGCCTCCAGCTTTGTTCTTTTTCCTCAGGATTGCATTGGTAATTCTGGGTCTTTTGTGGTTCCATATAAATTTTAGGATTATTTTTTCTAGTTATGTGAGAAATGTCATGGGTAATTTGATAGGGATTACATTAAATCTGTAGATTGCTTTGGGTAGTATGGCCATTTTAACTGTATTAATTCTTCCCATCCAAAAGCATGGGATATCTTTCCATTTCTTTGAATCATCTTCAGTTTCCTTTATTAATCTTTTATAGTCTGCATGTAAGTTTTTCACCTTCTTGGTCAGGTTTACTCCTAAGTATTTTTTTTAACATCTTTATTGGAGTATAATTGCTTTACAATAGTGTGTTAGTTTCTGCTTTATAACGAAGTGAATCAGTTATACATATACATATATCCCCATATCCCCCCCCCTTGAGCCTCCCTCCCACTCTCCCTATCCCACCCCTCTAGGTGGTCACAAAGCACCGAGCTGATCTCCCTGTGCTATGTGGCTGCTTCCCACTAGCTATCTATTTTACATTTGGTAGTATACAGAAGTCCATGCCACCCTCTCACTTCATCCCAGCTTACCCTTCCCCTTTCCCATGTCCTCAAGTCCATTCTCTACATCTGTGTCTTTATTCCTGTCCTGCCCCTAGGTTCTTCATAACGTTTTTTTTTTTTTTTTTTAGATTCCATGTATATGTGTTAGCATATGATATCTGTTTTTCTCTTTCTGAGTTACTTCATTCTGTATGACAGACTCTTGGTCCATCCACCTCACTACAAATAACTCAAGTTCGTTTCTTTTTATGGCTGAGTAATATTCCATTGTATATATGTGCCACATCTTCTTTATCCATTCATCTGTCGATGGACAATTAGGTTGCTTCCATGTCCTGGCTATTGTAAATAGTGCTGTAATGAACACTGTGTAAATGAATTTTTGAATTATGGTTTTCTCAGGGTATATGCCCAGTAGTGGGATTGCTGGATCATATGGTAGCTCTATTTTTAGTTTTTTAAGGAACCTCCATACGTTCTCCGTAGTGGCTGTATCAATTTACATTCCCACCAACCGTGCAAGAGGCTTCCCTTTTCTTTGTTTTTTTTTTTTTTTGTGTGTGTGGTACGCAGGCCTCTCACTGTTGTGGCCTCTACCGTTGCGGAGCACAGGCTCTGGACACGCAGGCTCAGAGGCCATGGCTCACGGGCCCAGCTGCTTCGCGGCATGTGGGATCTTCCCAGACCAGGGCATGAACCCGTGTCCCCTGCATCAGCAGGCGGACTCTCAACCACTGCGTCACCAGAGAGAGGCTTCCCTTTTCTCCACGCCCTCTCCAGCATTTATTGTTTGTAGATTTTTGATGATGGCCATTCTGACTGGTGTGAGGTGATACCTCATTGTAGTTTTGATTTACATTTCTCTAATGATTAGTGATGTTGAGCATTCTTTCATGTGTTTGTTGACAATCTGTATATCTTCTTTGGAGAAATGTTTATTTAGGTCATCTTTCCATTTTTGGATTGGGTTGTTTGTTTTTTTGATATTGAGCTGCATGAGCTGCTTATAAATTTTAGAGATTAATCCTTTGTCACTTGCTTCATTTGAAAATATTTTCTTCCATTCTGAGGGTTGTCTTTTCATCTTGTTTATGATTTCCTTTGCTGTGCAAAAGCTTTTTAAGTTTCATTAGGTCCCATTTGTTTATTTTTGTTTTTATTTCCATTTCTCTAGGAGGTGGGTCAAAAAGGATCTTGCTGTGATTTACGTCAGAGTGTTCTGCCTATGTTTTCCTCTAAGAGTTTGATAGTGTCTGGTGTTACATTTAGGTCTTTAATCCATTTTGAGTTTATTTTTGTGTATGGTGTTAGGGAGTGTTCTAATTTCATTCTTTTACATGTAGCTCTCCAGTTTTCCCGGCACCACTTATTGATACCATTTTAAAAGGGCTTATTTTTTTTTTAACTTTCTCTTTTTGGTATTTCATTGTAAGTATAAAGAAATGCAACAGATTTCTGTGTATTAATCTTCTATCCTGCTACCTTGCTGAATTCATTTAGCAGTTCCAATAGTTTTTGTGTGGAGTCTTTATGGTTTTCTATACAGAGTATCATGACATCTGCATATAATGACTGTTTTACCTCTTCCTTCCCAATTTGGATGCCTTTTATTTCTTTTTCTTGTCTGATTGCTGTGGCCAGGACTTCCAATACTACGTTTCATAGAAGTGATAAGAGTGGGCATCCTTGTCTTGGTCCAGATTTTAGCAGGAAGGCTTTCAGTTTTTCACCATTGAGTATTACATTGGCTGTGGGTTTGTCATAAATAGCTTTTATTACTTTGAGATATGATCCCTCTATACCCACTTTGATGAGAGTTTTTTATCATGAATCAATGTTGAATTTTATCAAATGCTTTTTCTGCATCTATTGAGATGATCATGTGGTTTTTGTCTTTTCTTTTGTTGATGTGGTGTATCACATTGATTGACGTGCGTATGTTGAACCGTCCTTCTGACCCTGGGGTGAATCCAACTTGATCATGGTGTATTCCCCTTTTTATGTGTTGTTGGATTCGGTTTGCCAATATTTTGTGGAGGATTTTTGCATCTATGTTCATCAAAAACATTGTCCTGTAATTTTCTTTTTTGGTAGTGTCTTTGTCTGGTTTTTGTATCTGGGTAATGGTGGCTTCATAGAATGACTTTGGGAATGTTCCCTCCTTTTTTGGAAGAGTTTGAGAAGGATCAGTATAAGTTCTTCCTTGTACGTTTGGTAGAATTGCCCAGAGAAGCCATCGAGTCCTAGACTTTTGTTTGCAAGGAGTTTTTTTTTTCTTACAGATTCTATTTCACTTCTAGTGCAGATTGACTAGATTATATCAGTACATCTCAGTTGAAGAGCAATTCGCATGGCAACTGAGACCTGTTGCAGAGCCCTGCCAAAAACTAGCAGCTCTTCAGGCTACTCAGTAAATGGGTCAGAATAACACCCAGATGAGGTAAATGTTGCCTCCAAAATCTAAAGAGACCCACATAGTATTATGCATTTTTATGATAAGAGGAAGCAAATGCAGTAACAGATCCCTCACTTTGAAAGTCTATCTTGACATGTCCCAGACCATTGGAACCCTCGAAATTTCACTGAGGTGGCGGAAATATGATTTTTTGATCATGTTTACTTCCCACAATCTAGCCTACAATTATCAATATGTTAGAGTAGGTGTTATTTCATTTTTAGTAGATCAATTCAATATGATACCATCAGTGTAACTGGCCAGCATGATTTCTTGTGGGAAAAAAAAAAGACACAAGGACACTGCAGGAGGGCTGCCAAGTTGTTATATCCCTGAGGTAAGACAGTCAGGGTGTATTACTAATCAACAGGAAGCAAACTGCTTTTGATGGTCTCTAATAACAGCAGTAGATACAGAAGCATTCTCCAGTCCAAGATCAAGGTGCCAGCAGATTGTGTTTTTGGTGAGAACCATCTTTTAGGCTTGCAGATGGGGGACTTTTCACTGTGTCCTCACATGGTGAAAAGAGAGAGCTCTGGTCTCTCTTCTTATGCTTATAACAACAGTAATTCCATCATGGGGACTCCACCCTCATTACCTTTCTAAACCTCATTATGTCCCAAGGGCCCCATTTACAAATACTGGCATATTGGGAGTCAGAGCTTCAACATATGAATTTGCAGGAGACAAAAACATTCATATGCATAGCTGTTCAGAACAGCTATCAAACCTTCAAGGGATAGATAATTCCTATTAAATGTAACCATAACATTGAAAAAAATAATCTTCCATATTTATAAAGCATTAACCTCATAATAAAACTTGACAAGAATCATCCACCCATGCTTTCTTTAATCCCCACCAGACTAATTACAGCAATTTTATTAAAGAAATATCAAATTCCTCAAAACGTGGGTCCCTAGTAAAACATTATGGGTTAAAATTACTTGATCTTAAAACTGTTCACAGGGACTTCCCTGATGGTCCAATGGTTAAAAATCCACCTTCCAATGCAGGGGACACAGGTTCCATCCCTGGTCGGGGAACTAAGATCCCATATGCTGCGAGGCAACTAAGCCCATGCACCACAACGAGAGAGTCCACATGCCATAACTAGAGAGAAGCCCGTGTGCCACAACTACAGAGCCCACACACTCTGGAGCCCACGTGCTCTGGAGCCCATGCACCACAACTAGAGAGAAGCCTGTGCACCACAACTAAGACCTGACACAGCCAAAAATAAATAAAATAAATAAATAAATATATTTAAAACTGTTCACAAATTGAACTTCCGAGATTGGCAGATTAGGTTATTCAGACAATGCAGACTATATTTTTCTGTTCAAAAACTTTGAAGAGTATAGTGGGTTGAATAGTGTCCACTAAAAATTCGTGAACACCTGAAACCTCAGAATGTGAACTTGCTTGGGAATAGGCTCTTTGCAGATGTAATTAGTTAAAGTAAGGTCATATTGGATTAGGGTGGGCACTAAGTTCAGTGCTTGGTATCCTTATAAGTAGAGGAAGGGACACACAGACACAGAGGCACAGAAAGAAGGCCATGTGAAGATGGAGACAAGTTGGATTTATGCTACCAATAAGCACAGGAACACCCGGAGTCACTAGGAAATGGAAGAGGCAGGGAAATTTTCTCTCCTAGAGCCTCTGGAGGAAATATGGCCCTGTTAACACCTCGATTTCAGACCTCTGACCTCCAGAACTGTAAGAAATTAAATTCTTTTTATTGTAAGCCACCCAATTTACACTTGCAGTCCTTGAAAACTAATACAGATTTTGGTACCAGAAGTGAGGTGCTGTTGTAACAAATACCTAAAAATGAGGAAATGTCTTTGGAATTCGGTAATGTGTAGAGGCTGGAAGAATTTTGAAGTACATGATAGAAAAAGCCTACAATGCGTTGAAGAGAAAGTTGGTAGAAATATGGATATCAAATGCAGTTCTGGTAAGTGTTCAGATGGAAGTGAGGAGCACAGTAGAGAAAGTTTCTATCATCTTGGAGAACACATGTATTGTCATGAACAGAACATTGGTAGAAATATGAACATTAAAGGTGCTTCTGGTGAGGTTGTAGAAAGAGAACATGTTATTGTACATTGGAGGAAAGGTGATCTTTGTTATTAGTGGCAGACAACTTGACTGAATTTTGTTCTATTGTTGGGTGTGAAGTAGACCTTGTAAATAGTGAACTTGGATATTTAGCTGAGGAGATTTCCAAGCAAAGTGATGAAGGTACAGCCTTGTTTTTCCTTGCTACTTATAGTAAAATACAAGAGGAAAGAGATAAGGCTGAGAAAAATGAAGACAGTGCAAGATAGTGCCCAATATGTATGAAATTGAAGTCTTGGAAAAGACTAGGAGAATAGAGAAGAAAAAATATTTGGAGCTATGATAACAAAGGTTATTCCAAATCTGATGTAATATGTCAAACTAAAGATTCAAGACTCTCTTCAAGTACCATGTAGAAGAAAAAGAAAACCACACCTAAATACATTGCTGATGAGAGTATAAATTGGTACTATACTTCGAAAATCTGCTTGACTTTTTCACTAAAGTTTAATATTTGAATACTATATGACCCACTAATTTCACTTTGAGATATAAACCCAATGGAAATGTGTGCTTATGTGCACCGAGACATGAACAAGAATACGTATAGAATCATTATATATAATAGCATAAACTGGAAAGAGCCAAAATGTTTATCAGGGTAAATGAAAAATAGATTGTGGTACATTCAAGCATGTGCTTCCACAATGCAAATGAACTACAAATACACACAACAACATAGATGATCCTCACAAAAAAATATTAGTCAAAGAAACCAGAAACAAAACAATATATACTGTATGAGTCCATGTACATAAAATTTGAAAAAATAGTGTTAGACTCAAGAAAATGACTATATTTATAGACTGCAGAGGATCTGCAGAGGGGGCTCAAGAGAGGCATTTTTGGTCTTGGCATGGATGGTGTTTATAAGGGTGTTTTGTTTCTTGATCCTTTCATCTGTATGTTTATTTTTCGCTTTCCTCCAATATTTTCCAGTAAAAGTTTTTTTAACTGAGTTGTGTAGATTTAGAACAGTGTTAGGGAGTTTGCTTATGTTCTGTCACTTAAAGACCTGATGGATTAAAAAGAACAGAAGGTATCATTTACATATTCTTGTTTCTTTGAAAGCTTCACCACCTTTTGAGTTGATGACATGAAACCTCCTGTCTCTAACTAACCTTATTTGTCTAACATACAATATTGTACACTTTATGATGTTGCGTCACTGATGCTGTCTTTGCCCATCTGCTTTGCTTTCTTGGGACTTGCCCCTTGTGAAACTCAGCCCCTAAGACTGCCATTCATATGCACCAAAGCATAATTAAATATCTCAGCTTGTCTAAGAGATCTAATACACAACTATTATAGCAAATATTGAAATACCTCTCAATTTCATCTTTTCCTCATGCAGAACAAATACCGATAACATTTCACAGTATCATTGTTAGTTTAAAAACAAGCTGTGTTACAGTGTGAACGAAACACTGAAAACACTATGAACAACATGAAAACACTATGCTAGGTAAAAGAAGCCAGACACATAAGATCATTTGTATGAAAAGTCTAGAATAGGCAAATCCCAAAGACAGAAAGTAGGTTAGTGATTGCCAGGGTCTACAAATAAGGAAACAAGGAGTAATTGCTAATGGGTTTGGGCTTTCTTTCTGTGGTGATGTTATAAATGTTCTAGAATTAGGTAGTGGTGATGATTGTACAACTTTTGAATATGCTAAAAACCGCGAATTTTACACCATGAAAGGGTGAATTTTATGGTATGTGAATTGTATCTCAATAAAGCTATTATAAAAACTCAGTCCGGAGCTAAGCACCTTTTTTTTTTTTAATAGATCTTTATTGGAGTATAATTGCTTTGCAATACTGTGTTAGTTTCTGTGGTACACCAAAGTGAATCAGCCATATGCATACATATGTCCCCATATCCCCTCCCTCTTGAGCCCTATCCCACCCCTCTAGGTAAGCACCTTTTTAAAAAAAGTTAATCTTGTTATGTCTAGAGAGATGACTAACTGGCTAGGGCACAAAGATTATTTTCATAATTTTTTGTGCATTAAAATTTTTTTACTGTGTGTACATATTATCTATGAAAAATTAATTAAAAATTTTTATTATTATTCCTTTTTTATATATGTGGAAAGTTTTTACTCTGTAATGCTAGAGCAGATCCTTGCTGCCTTGGGGGAAATTCTGTAGTCAGTATATTTTATATTATTTGAAAAGAGTGATTATCAATGAACCCTTTATTAGGAAACATTGAAATAATTTTAGAAGTTCCCAGTCATCCAAAGTTGCAGTTGAGAATTCTGATTCAAACCTGACTTCTATTCCTTTGTAGATATTCTGTCTTTTCGCTGTGGAAGCACTTAGGATTCTCTTGAAGATCAGATATTTCAGCACTATCTTTTTGTACTTCATCAATATTGTTTTCTCCTGAATATCTCTGAAAACATTAATTATTGCAAGATAAAATGATCCATGGACTCTCTACAGGGAATACCCTTAAGGCAGGGGTCCCCAGCCCCCGGGCCTCAGACCAGTATTGGGTTGGGCCTGTTAAGAACCAGGCCGCACAGCAGGAGGTGAGCGGTGCTAAAGTGAGCAAAGCTTCATCTGCCGCTCCCCATCGTTTGCCTTACTGCCTGAACCATTCCCCCCATTGCTGGCATTGCTGCCTGAACCATACCCTCCCCCAAGCTGGGGAAAAACTGTCTTCCACGAAACAGGTCCCTAGTGCCAAAAAGGTTGGGGACCCCTGCCTTAAGGGATCACAAATGACAGCCATTTGTTTGTCTAGCTGCCTGCTCCAGCCCAAGTCAGTATTTCTTATTTTAATCCTAATAAAATAATAATTTTCCTTCTGTCATAGCAAGCACTTGTTACCAAAGGCTTGCCTTCAACAGCCAGCTTATTCCAGGTGATCACATTTCATACTGTGAGTAACTGTTCTACCACTGCATCTGTATCTTATTTTCCACTGGTCATGAAGTTGTCACTGATTTTTGACACACACCAAGTCAATTAATAAACCTTTAATTCCCATTGTTGAGAAGTTGGTTTATTTTCTGAACACCTTTCTGTAGCAAGCACTGTGTCAAACAAGATTTTAGTAGAAGAAATGGAAACCACTCTAAGTACTTTATTCTGAAAAGAAATTTGGTACATACAAACTCTTTAGAAAGGCTGAAAGAGTGAAAGTCAGTGATCCAAAGAGGCTTTTAGTTTCAAGATCATACAACTGTAGCTGAGATCTAGAAGTCAGAAAACAAAGTGCAGCTGTTGCTGCTAACCTTTTCCAGATCTGGTTCTCCATCATGACCTTATTTATACCTTTGAAACTGGTGAGTAGATGCCAGAACGTAGATTCTATTTTCATAGATAACGGATCTTGTTTTGCTGCTGCTACAGCTAAAAGAAGGTGGTCTCTGTCTCCTTTTCACCTTCTAAATCTCATGATGTACATAAGAGACCTGATATAGATGAATTATATAGTTGTCTTAAAGGTTTTTTAAAATTTAAAACCTCTCATGTTGGTAGTTTTACTTAAATGTTTATTGATTCTTGGTTGCCTATATGTTTGTATACAGAATGTGGTTTTGGTAGACAGAATTTATGTATGTTGCCTAAATAAGAAGTCCCGTTCATCTGGCAGGTAATGAATGCAAGTTCTGTTTGTAGATGTCCTTGCTCTGATGGTTGCTGTGTGTGGGAAAAAGATCAGTGATGTAGGGAGGGAGCATGTGAGTAGGCTCTACTTTGTGGTTTATGAGTAGTTTTATATGCTGGATCTTCCTATTCCTTATGGCAGTTCATGACACTGGGTTCATTATCCTTCTTTCTCCTATAAACCTGGTGCCCACTCTGGTAATTTCTGTAATCAGACTTCTCACTTAATAAAACTGAACTTCAAATTATATACTGGGGAGAAGCACTATTTTCAGCTCCTCTGAAAATGGATTGCTATGTGGCTTTTTTTCCTTCTTATGAATCACCCAGCCTATTATCGAAGTCTTAGCTCTTCTCACAGCCCTCATTATCTCTCATCTGAGTGTTATACAGAGACTTTACTGGAAAAAAACTCATTTCAGTAACTCATCTATTTCACCTGGATGATATTATTCACTTTTTAATCAGGTGGGTTTCGTTGGCAATCTGAGCCTACCTCCATAACTGTCAACATTATTTTCTAGCCCTCAAAAGTTTGCTTGTGACACTCTTCTAAGATTTATAGCAGTATTATGCTTTTATGGCTTTATTTCTATTTTTGTATCTCTTCTGTGATTTCAGCGAAATTTGGGGAGGGTAGAAAGGTAGCTGACATGTTCAGTTACCCTTTGTGAGCCAGACCTATTATCCTTAGGTTTATAACAAACTGATTTCTACTTTTCTGGCGGCTTAAAAAACTAATCAGGATCTACAGCTTCTCACTCAAACCAGATAATACAATTCAATTTTTTTTCATTTCTCTTGCTTTACTTCCACCAAGCACCCCATCTCTTTATCTCCAAATATCCTGGATTTGATTATAATCATTTTGAATTACGACTCTTCTATTTTACTTACTCTTGCTTATTAATTGTATTAAAACCCACACTTTTATTATCAATAATTATTCACATTTAATTGTAACTTTTATTTTCCTTTCCTTTTTACATCATGTTTTGCATTGCATGCCCTCCTATTTCTTGGATTTTTTTCCTCCATTTTCCTGGAGTAATTATGGAGATAAGTTACTTTGTCATTTACTTCTCAAAAATTTTATTTAATGAGAAAGGCTATTATTATCGTCTCCAGATTCTAAATGAAGAATCAGAGGCTCAAAGAATTCAAGTTGACTTTCTAAAGAAATTTCTAAACAGAAATTTGTTTCTTTCTAAACAGAAATTCAGTGGCAAAGCTCTGACTCAAATTCAGTTCTCCAGACTGTTTGTTTGTTGTTTCTTATGTATGTTTTTCCTATAGCAAGTGTCTACAACAACAGTTTGCTGCTTATGTCACTACCTTTTGTAGGAGTAGCTTGAAGGGCCATTTCTAAATATAAATCTCCTTTTTATAATTATTGTTGATGATGCTTGTACAATCACATTAGGCTTGCTTCGTTGAACAGAATTGCGAATATTAAGAGTATTCTTTGGCAAAAGACTGTGGTTGCAACTATTAGGAAGTAATTATTCTTATAATATGTGTAGTAATGCATGAATACCTCAAATTTTAATGCAGAACAAAAAAAGAAACATGATGGATTATATAATAAAAATATTTTAAGAAGATAGCCGATTATTACAAGATTCAGAATTTTCTAAGAATGCACAAATTTATCATGTGTGCTTTCAAGATGTACAAAAAATTTATAGGAGATGATATAATAGCAGTTAATAAACAATAAAAATTCTTTATCTGACATAAAAATAATATTAAGTAATGCAATGTCTCTTATGAATATAGATGCAAAAATAGTCAACAAAATACTAGCAAAACTGAAACCAGTAACATATTCGCCATGAGTAAGAGGAATTTAAACAAGTAATGCAAGGTTGGTTCAACATATGAAAATCAGTCACTGTATTATTGTACCGTATTGAAAAACAAAGTGCAAAAACGCATGACCATCTCAATAGACACAGAAAGAGAGTTTAATAAAACTCAAAACTCTTTCATATAAAAACAACCAACAACCTAGAAACAGAAAAGAAATTTCTCCACCTGATAAAGGGCACGTGTGAAAACCCACAGCTAAATATGATTAAACAGTGAAAGACTGAAAGCTTTCCAGAGAGAGAATTCAAGATGGCAGCATAGAAAGATACCGAACTCACCTCCTCCCACGGACACAACAAATCTAGAACTACATATGGACTAATTTCCTCTTAAAGGGACCTAAAAACTGGATGAACAGAACCTACACAAGAAAGGGTAAAAGGACAGCATTAAGATGCGTAGGAGAGGCAAAAATACGATCTCACCAAGGGAAAAAAAGTTACACCTGAGCCGTGGTGATCCACAATCAGGAGGGATTATAAAGTTACAAATCTTTTCCCTGAGGAGCAAGGGATTTGAGCTCCACATCAGGCATCCCAACCTTTAGATCCTGCACAGGAGAGATGAGCCCTCAAACACCTAGCTTTGAAAACCAACGGGGGGTGGGGAGAACACATCCAGGAAAACTATAAAACTTTATAGTTTTATGGCTTTATGGAGGGAATGGAAAACCTGATCTTAGAGGGCCCATGTGTAGACTCAATTGACCCAAAAACTAGCACAAAAACACCAGATTAAAAAGTGCATGGACCATAGATAAAGGGGATACATTTAGTAATATTGGAGTATCTACCAGAGAAGGAGGAACCAGTTGGGACATTCCCCAGGGACTGAGACACTGGCAGGAGCCATTTTTTGCAATCTCGCCAGCACTGGCAGGCACCATTTTGAAACTACTCTCCCTTTAACTGTCAGCACCAGGGGTCAAACCCCACTGAGAGCCTTGCCCAGCCCTGTTCCTTGGCTCGGCGGTAGCTTTGCCCACCAGCACTCTGCGGCAGTCATGGCATCACCACAACAGGACGGCACAAGCAGCCCACATAGGAGACACCCCTAGAGCACCTGGCTCTGTTGGCCGGGAGGGATTGTGCTTCTGAGCTCAACAGGGTGTCTCTTACATAAGGCCGCTCTCTTAAGACTGAAAAAGGTAGCTGATTTACCTAACACATAGAAACGAACGCAGAGAATTAGACAAAATGAGACAGAGGAATATGTTCCAATTGAAAGAACAAGACAAACCTTCAGAAAATGAACTCAACAAAATTGAGATAAGCAATCCACCTGATAAAGAGTTCAAAGTAATGGGCATATAAATGCTTACCAAGCTCATAAGAAGAATGGATGAACACAGCAAGAACTTCAACAAGGAGATGATGGAAAATATAAGAAAGTACCAAACGGAAGTTATAATTGAACTGAAAAATACACTAGAGGGGTTCAATGGCAGACTGAATGAGGTAGAGTGAATCAGTGAACTGGAGACAAAGTAATGGACTCACCCAGACAAAGCAGCAAAATGAGAAAAGAATTTTGAAAAGTGAAGATATCTTAAGAAGCCTTTGGGACAACATCAAGCAAAACAACATTCCCACTATAGGGGTCCCAGAAGTAAGAGAGAGAGAGAAAGGGTCAGTACGGCAATTCCTCAAAAAATTAAAAATAGAACTATCATATGACCAAGCTATTCCATTTCTGTGTATTTATTCAAAGAACATGAAAATACTGATTGACAAAAGATATATGTACCCCTATATTCATTGCAGCATTATTTACAATAGCCAAGATTGGAAGTAACCTAAGTGTCCATTGATTGATAAATGGATAAAGAAATTGTGGTATACAATTGTCCCTTGAACAACACGGGTTTGAACCGTACAGGTTTACTTGTACTCAGATTTTTTTCAATAAATATAGTACCTATATTTTCTTTTTAGAGATCTTTAAGTGTGGGGAAAAGTCAATTAGAGATCACAATATGTGGAATCAAAGGTCTAAAGTTTAAGTCCTGATTCTATCGGAACGGTTTCTGCTTCCTGCCCTTGGGTGAGTCATTTATGCACTTCTTTGTTTTTGAGGTAGAGATAGCAGTACTCATATTTTGATTGCAAGGGGGAGGCGGTCAGTGCCCCTAACCTCTGAGTTGCTCACGGGTCAACTATACACACACACACACACACACACACATATATGTATACACACATACACACACACACAAAGGAATACTACTCAGCCATTAAAAAAATGAAATCCTGCCATTTGTGACAACACAGATGGACCTTGTGGGTATTATACTAAGTGAAATGAGCCAGAGAAAGACAAATACTATATAATTTCACTAATATGTGGAATCTAAAAAACAAAACAAAACAAATGAACAAACAAAATAAAACAAAAACAAACTCATGTATACAGAGAACAGATTAGTTGTTACCAGAGGGGAAGAGGTTGGGGAGTGGGTGAAATGGGTGAAGGGGGTCAACTGTATGGTGATGGATGGTAACTAAGCTTGTGGTGGCGATTACTTTGAAGTGTATACTGATGTCAAATTATAATGCTGTACACCTATAACATATTCTTATATATGTAAGTTTTCTCAAAAACCTGTAAACTTTCCTCCTAAGATCAGAACAAAACAAGGAAGTCAACTCTCCCTACTTTTGTTCAATAGCATACTGGATGTTCTAGCAAGGGGAGTTAGGCAAGAAAAAAAAAAGGGAACTAGAAAAGGGGGGAAAAATTTAATGCCATCTCCTGGAAGTTGCACGTACCTCTTCTGCTAACATTGCATTAGCCAGAACATAATTACATAACTGCACATAACTTCAAGTTATGAAATGAAGTCTTTATTCTTGGAAAGCTTGTGCCTATTTAAAATTTAGGGCTTTCATTTTGGAAGAAGAAAGGGATAAAAGGTACTGGGAGACAACTGTCAGTCTCTTCCGTATTTATTAAATGCACATCAAAAAAGCAATTAGCTATTTTAAAATCCTTTCTTTCTTTTTTCTTTCTTTCCTCCCTTCCTTCTTTCCTTCCCTTTACTCTCCCCTTCCCCTTCCCCCCCCCCCCCCCTTCGTTCATTCCTTTTTTTTTTTTCTTTTTAACACATGGATTGCAAAGTTTAAAAAGGTTGTCAATCTAAATGCAATATAGCCCCCTGAATTGGATCTTGGAACAGAAAAAGGATGTTAGTGGAAAAACTAGTGAAATTCAAGTTTTACTTAATAATATTGTACTAATATTAATAAATAAAAACTAATAGTTTTGTAAATGTTCCAGGGTTATGCAAGATGTTGACATTAGTGGAAGCTGGGCAAAGAATATACAGGAACTCAGTATTATCTTTGTGTACTTCAATAAATCTAAAATTACTTCAAAAGTTAAAAGAATGATTGCTAATAGTCAATGATGAGGAGTTTGGAAAATTGGAGAGAATTCTCATGAACTCTTGGTGGTAATATATGTTAATACAGCCTGTTTTTAGAGAACAATTAAGCAGTGTTAATAAAATTAAATGGTTTATGTATTTTCATTGAGAAAATCTTCTTCTAAGATTTTCTCTTATAGAAACTTGAATGCCAGCTTTAGAAATCTCTTTTCCCTTTTAAAATAATTCAGAATAATTCCTCCCAATGAATGTAGGAGGTTGTCAGAGAGAGGAATGTTTGGTTTCATAATTTCAGGGATTAAATAATCCATAGTATGGTTAATGTTTGAAGTTAATGTTTGAAGTTCCTGGAGTGGAGTTGTTTAAATATTTAAGTCGCTAGGCTTTTGACTGGAGAAATAACAGATCTGAAAGGCAGTGGGGAACATTAAGGACCAGATGCCACATTTGGATGTTGAGAAAATGAGTGGCTTCCATCTGAGGGGGCTGCAGGGTAACTTTCCACTTTATACAAGGAGGTACAAGAACGATCATTGAAAGGGAAAAGGATTTACTAAGGTTTTAAAATTTTGGAATGGAAGTTTCCTCAGCGTGACAGAAAGATTTGAGCGGGTACATAGCAGTGGTAGTTTGGGTCAGGGAACTAAAGTTTCAGAGATTGGAGGGTCAGAGAGACTGCATTTTTAGCAGTGATTAGGAACACAGAAATATGAGGTTGCAGTAACTACTATTGTGGTGGAATATCCTGAGGCATTAGAGGTAGTCCAGCTTTCAGGGAATCTGACTAATCATACTCTCTTCGTCCTGGTCATCTGCACATGTCCTTTCTTTGGTCTGGAACCTCTGTCTCTTTTTCTCCCTTCTCCAGCTGGTTCAGACACTATGTCTGGATCTAAATATAACTTTCTCCAGGAAGACTTAGCATGTGTAGTTTTTCTCTGGCAGTCCTTTTCACAATAGATAGCAATTGCTCACTGACTTCTTTGTATCCTCAACTGTACCTTAAGCTCTGGCAGGGAAAAGATAACAACCTTCTTGCTGAAGGTTCAGCCTGTATGTAATCATCCCATGACTTGTACTATAAAGGTATTTACTAATTTTTCAGATTTAATGTTATAAAATTTAATTCCAGTTTACAAAAGAATTCAACACGTTTTCTTTAAAGAATAAGCGCCATTACTGCAATGTATGATTTGATTCCTATATATTTCATTTACAGTCCTTCGTGACACAGTATTTCCCCATGTTACAAACATTACCACTCAGTGTATATCTGGGGAATAAATGAATCAATTGAATCGGCTTCATTCAAATCTTCCTCTATCCTTGATATATAAACATTTAGAAAGTATTAATACTGCTCAGATTCTAACATTTTAATATTGTTTTTAAAAATAATTAACCTGTATGTGAATAAACGTGGCGTTTGAAACTGTTGAAGGCCTGACATCCGATTGTACATACTCTCCTTATATTTTTACGGATTTAAAAATTCTCGTTATAAAATAAATTATCTAAATGTATGCAAGGCACTATTCCACATTCATGGGGCCACACATCCTGCTCCGTCTTGTCACACACAAAAATTGGCCTTCCACGGATTTGGACTGAGGGCCGGGCCTCAGGGACTTAATTGGCCGAGAGTCTAGAACTCTCTACTCCCCCCTCGCACTGCTCCGCTCCTCTTGGCTCCCTCTCGGCTTCCGTTCGGCTCCTTCCGGCTCCGTTCGGCTCCTCCTCTCTGAGGGAGAGCGGAGGCGAGGCCGGCGCACGCGCCCTCGGCCCCTGCTGCTCTTAGGGCCGCTGTCTGGTGTTTTCACTTCCTTCTCTTCAGAGCTGTATCCGGGTCGTTGTTTTCCCTATTGTTTTAGGCAACCGGCCTCGGATTGTGTAAATTCTGAGTCTTTTGTTGCTTTTGTTGCAGGCTAATAAAGTTTTTCTTTCGTTTTTTTTTTTTCTAAGAGTTTTAACAGGGGAAGTTAACTCCCCAGGGCTGCCGGGTTAGCCGCGCTGCCTGGGCCGGAGGGCGCCTTTGGCCGGGGAAGCGCCAAAGGAAGGCGCGCTAGCGGCCGGGGTCGGTTCTGCGAGGACCAGGGGCCGGGGGGCGGGAGGGGAACCGCGGGGCTGCACCTGGGGCGCCCCGGTCTGGTCCGCGGCGCCGCCTATTTTTAATAGCATCTTTTGGACTCGTTTCCTTGGTCTCAGTCCTCGACCTCGGCGCTGCCTGGGCTCTCGCAGCCTCTCCCTAGGTCTACTCCAAACGACCACCTCGGATTCCTTAGTAAGTGTGTCGGAGGCGTCCGCGGGGCGAGAGATCCATTTCAGCCCTTTGAGAAGTCAGGGCCGGCTGCAGCAGGGCGGGGGTGGGAGTGTCCTGCGGGAAGCTGGACCCTTCGTGGACGCTCCCCCTCCACGGTCCGTGGGAATGAACATAGCTTCTCATATTCCCTGGGCTTTGCAATTTCTATTGACTGTTAACGATGTCTAAGTGAGGGATTACAAGCGAGTTTCAGAAGCAAGATGTTCAAGAGGGCCAGTTTCGATTTTGGTCGGCTTGGGTTCGTCTTTGCTGCACCTCGGGGCTGGAGCTGCCCGGCCCTCCCCAGCCAGTGTTCCCACCCCAACCCCCCCCACCACACCTTTTGCTGAGAACTGAATTAAGACAAATTTGCACCACCTGCACGAGGTCATCTGTACCTTCCCTCAGTACCACAGCTCTCCCCCGTGCTTGGCGTGATTATGAATGACGGTGTAATGTTTTTCTCTTAACAGTGGATCGCAGCTCCAAGAGGCGGCAGGTGAAGCCTTTGGCAGCTTCTCTGCTAGAAGCTCTCGATTATGATAGTTCAGATGACAGTGATTTTAAAGTTGGAGATGCTTCAGGTAAATGTTTCCTTCTCGCTTCCCTTTTCCCAGCTTTCTGCAGTTGAGCTGATTTTCAGACTTTTCTTAAAAAGAATCCGTTTAATTAAAATGCCAATATAAAGTTAAAGCACATAAACTTTATTTTGTCTGTTTATTTCCCACCTTTCCCTAAGATCGTATCACTAGATACTGTCACTGCTTCTGATTTTTTTAATATTTACTTAGATAATTATCAGAGAAGGCCTTATTCCAAAGATGCAGTAAATACTGTAAATCAACTATACCTTATTAAAAAACAAACAAAAAGATACAAAGATGCAAAAGTGTTTTCTCTGTTCTTTACTTTAAAATATATTCATGCTTATTTTATGGACAGAGGGGAAAAAAATCTAGAGATATCCTGAAGTAGAGTGACATCCTGAGAATAACATGAGCCATGAACAGCCCAGGAACAGAGTTCTTCTCTTTTCAGATCACTTGGCATCCTCTTGAGGGGAGTTTTGCTTTTTGTCTGTTAGCTCCTTTACCAGAATAGAATTGACCAAAAAAAGTTGTACTTTGGTAGGTGCTGGATCTTGTGGATTGGGCCTTTTAAAAATATGAGGTACAAAGTATGCGTGCTTGCTTGTTATATTTTGTGATTTTAAGAACAATAAACTTCTTTAAAGAGTCGTATATTCACATGGTACAAAATTGAAAAACACAAAAGTGTGGTTTTCCTTTTATCTTCTGTTCATTGTAACTCACACACACGGACACATATATACATATAAAGTTTTCATTGCAGGAATCTGAGAAATACAAATTATGTTTAAATATTTTATGTGAAAAATACAAATACATGAACAATAAAAATTACTTAATTCTGTCCCTTTTGACAGAAATTTAAATAAAGTGAGAAATTAGAGCCCTTTCAGTCTTATCTTTTTAACAGTTTTAAAATATGCTACCAGAGAATTTTTGATGCTTAGTCATATCTCTCTCCTTTCCCCTGGTTTTTCTTTTTCTTTTCTTTCTTTCTTTTTTTTTTTTCCTGTTCGGTATGGTAGGAAGGGATGAAATTTGGTTGTGTTTTGTTACTATTTTACTTTTAATGGCATCAGCAAGCAGAATTTGCATTGTGATTTACCAAGAACTTTTTGTTTCCACAATCTCATTTAATTTTTACAGTAACTCTGTGTAGGAGATATTATTTGACAGATAACAGGGGCACTGAGTTTAAGGAATTTGCATGAAGCCACTTAGGCCTAAATGGATCTAATCCAATTCTTTTGACTCCCAACATTTAGAATCTTTTTATTGCTTAGATCCTAAAAGTAGATAGGTGTAATCTTAAATTGAAACTACTTACTTATTGTATCAAGGTGACTAATTGAGGTTACTTCCAGCAATCAAAAGTTAAGTTTATCTTGATCAATTTTTTTAAACCTTTACTTCTCAGCTCTTTCATCTCCCACTTTGTTTACTGTTGTTTGGTACTTCCAAAGAAGAGAAAGAAAGGGAAGGTAAAGGAAGTAAAATTCAAACCTATTTTAGTGCTCTTGGTGAAAACCTTTGCAGAAAAGAATATTCTTGGCTAGAATGTAGCTTTGGTTTGTCATGGTTGAGATTGTAAACTGACAAAAATAGTTAGGTCTCAGAAGTTATGACTTAATTTGAATACCATTAGGGAAAAAGTCCAAAGCTTAATTTCTTTAAGTATTCCATGATTATTTTTATGAAAATAAATCCTGACTTTGTATGTAATTTTTCTCTTTGTTTATTGACATGTATCACTTCCCTTTACAAGGGTTAAAACAATCTAATGATACAAATTACTTTCTCAAAATAATTTTTGGTATCAAGCAAATTAGAAACTCCTGACCTTGTTAAAGCTTAATCAAGGTTGATGGGAATTATCTGTTACTTGTGACAGTGGTAGAATGAGTTTTGTTAGGTTGATAATTTTTTTTTGAATCTCCTAAAAGCACTCAAAAATGTATACTTTCTGTTACCTAGTCTGCTATACTTGTAATTTACTTCCTGGGCCCCAAAGGTCACAAATTTATTTGTGTAGTTCTTGATATGTTATCATAACTGAGAGTTTAGAAGAGAATGATTTTGTTTGAAATAGGTATTAGTAGAAATTGAGTTGTATTTTACACTCTTGGTTAAGGTGCATTGTTGTCTCCCATAGCTGAGATGTTGGCTTACTCTAGATTACCAGTGTTTCCTGTTTGAATCCTTTCTCGTCTCTGTGTAAGACAGTTGGACTCTTACAGGAAATAAGACATTAGACTTATCACTGTTTTCCAAACATGCTGAAGTTGTGGGATCCCAACCCTATTTAGTAATAGGTGATTAAACTGGAGGTGGAGAAATAATAGCTAAATAATCGTCTTTAATGATAGCTAATAATAATCTTTCTGATCATAGCTTTTTTCAGAACAATCTGCAGACATGACTAACTCAATGAACTACTGACTTCCTTCAAACTTAATGTTAAAATGGTTAGATTAATGGCCCGCAAGTTTTAACTGATTCTGTGCATCAGTTTATTCTGATTTTCATTTTGAATTCTGAAATTCTGACGACAAAACTTCATATTTCTGTTTGGCTTTAAGAATAAATATAGAGGGACTTCCCTGGTGGTCCAGTGGTTAAGACTCTGAGCTTCCGGTGCAGGGGGTGTGGGTTCCATCCCTGGTTGGGGAACTAAGATCCTACATGCCGCAAAGTGCAGTCAAAAAGTAAATAAATAAATAAGCAAGAATAAATATAGACATTTCTGAAGAGTTATCACCCTTGCTGATAGACATTATTTTTGTGCTTCTCAGATGATAACATAGAGAAAGATAAATATTATTCAAAAATGACCTGCCAATAAGATTGGCAGGTGATTATAAAGAGTTAATAATTATCAGGTTCTACCTTTAGAAAATTGTGAACTGAAAATAGATCATCTTTTATTTTATCTTTAATGTGAAAGTAGGGCTAAATTTCTTATTTTTGATTGAGGACAGTCAATAAATACATTTTCAAATTAGTCCTAAAACAGTGTGTAAGTGTATTAGAGTTATGGTGGTAACCACCAGAAGAACTGTATGTAGAAAAGTGAGCTGGTACCATATGAAATTATCAGCTTTATAGGTCTAAGACAGTTGATTATTGGCAGTTTCATGGTTTGGCCTAGTTAAAGTGGTTATATTTGAGACTTGGACTTAAGATTGGGTATAGGATAGGAGACATTTAAGATAGGATTGATTACATTTAGTAATCTACATAATGAATGATTATAAAATAAGTGCATATATTACTTTTATTAAACAAGACAAAATAGCAGTGCTGTGTCTTCCCAACCCCCTAGCCAAAGTAAGATGGCTAATTTTAGATCTTGAGCCATAGTTTAGTTGGTCCAAATTGCCAGAAAACAATTTAACTGGAAGAGTCAGGTTGAGAGTTTGCCTTGGTAGTATTTTGTGCTTAACTTCCTTTGGCTAAGTGGATCAAGATATGTTCATTGACCAACTGTAGCTTTGTTTAAAAGCACTTTGCTGGATGTTATGGTGAATTCACAAAGAAATAATGATAATATTAGAATAATTAAATAAAATAGCAGATAGATGTTATAAGGCATGATCAATCACTTGTGTAGTTCAAGTCTTTCAAAGGAGATGGGACTACTTGAGACTGGATTTACAATGATTCTTTGAGGAGATGAGACTTGAACTAGGAACTGAAAGAGAAGCAACCTAGGTAGGGGAAACATTAGGTGTTAAAAATGTGGAGGATGGAAAATATCGTTTATACATGGAGATCAGGTTTCGAGTAAAAGCGTAGTAGAAGAGATGAGCCTGGGGAAGTAGAATGAGGTCAAATTGAGGTCTTACATGCTAGACCAGTGTTTCTCAATCTCAGCAATATTGGCATTTTGAGTTGGTTAAATCTTTGTTGTGAAGGCTTGTCTTTTGTATTGGAGGATGTTTAGCAGCATCCCTGTCTTCTACCTACTCAATGCTATAGCACTTACTGTACCTAACCCCTACCCTTACCCTGCCCTTTTGTGGCAACCACTGTCTCTAGACATTGCCAGATGTTTTCTGTGGGAAAAATTGTACCCACTTGAGAACCACTGGTCTAGGTCTCTAAGAAGATGTAAAATGACACAGCTGGAACTGGAGGCAGAAGTAGAAGATGAGTTGTGTTCACTGATTGCCTTTTTAGAAAGAGATATACTAGATGAGTTAAAAATGTTTCCAAGATGATAACTGAATAGTAGACTGGTGATCTGTCTGTTATCTGTTATATATATTTATAATCCTAAATACTGTTGCACCAGATCAATAAACAGAATAGTTAAATAATTAAGGTTGATGAACAAAGATGATTTTTTATATTGCAAAGTTAACATAAAACTCTGAATTAAATCATATTGATTTTATTATTTAATATTTATCATGGGGGAAACTTAAGCATTGAATATTGTGAAGGGATTCTTGAAGGTTGGTTTCTAATCTCTGTAACTGTAAAACATTTAACTGTCTGTTAGCTGAAATAGCTATTGCTTAGAGAGGTTTTGATATATTGTGTTTTTTTGTTTTTATTTTTTCTTTTGCGGTATGCGGGCCTCTCACTGTTGTGGCCTCGGCAGGCGGACTCTCAACCACTGCGCCATCAGGGAAGCCCTGATATATTGTGTTTGAGAAAGGTTACCTTTTATTTAACTGAATAGGAGGTAGGGATTTCCATTTTAAAGATTTTTCTTCTAATGTAAACATTTTTATTGTAGACTTAGAATTAACTCTGTTCTTATGCCTAAAATAGCTGTATTTGAAATATCTGGTTTATTTCTCTAGTCTGTTATTACTTTTTTATTTAAGGTTGTAAGAGTGATGGATTTGAAACGTTGCTTGAATTGGTAGGAATGGGAAATTTTTTATTACAGCCTACAAAAATAGAATTATAGACAGCCAAGGACAGTGATTTTCTCATTGTCATTATTACTAAGTAGTGCCATAACTAAATATTGTTTATCTGCATCCCTCAAGTGTGTATGTACCAAAAAGAACTTATGACTAATCAGTTGAAGAAGTTATTTTTCAGAAATCAAAGAAAGATAAAATTTGATATATTCCTGATCCCAGCAGTTGGAGTATGGATAATGTGATATATTTGGAGAATGAAGGGTTGGGTAAGCTACTAGGATTTAATTCGTGGAAAAATCTCACATTCTTCTAATAGTGTTAACAAATATAAAGCATTTAAATCTTTTTAAAATTCTGCTTTGTATTTAGGCATGATAACAAAACAAAATCAGAATCAAAGAGTATCAATTTCCCTGTACTTTTAAAAATAATCGATTGGCATTGGCAACAACAACCAAAACAAAATTGCAGAAATTCTTGACATTCTGTAAAATTTACAAGTAATAGCAAAGTTGGATTGGTCTCAGTTTTGATCAGGAGCCCACGTTTGTGCCCCACTTGATCGTTCTTTTATATCTACTGTTATGTTTTTATTGGTGAAAACTATTAGGAGTACTTTTTAGTTACTTAAGAAAAAATTCTACAAGGTTAATCCAGAGGAAAAGTTCCTTTTCTCCATTTCCCGGGGCTGTTAATTATAGCATTGCTTGCTTTAGTCAGTGTGCACAAGGATCTATCTTTGCCTTAGAAGCGTTTGGTCAATTCTGCTTATTATTATATCCTTATCGAAAAATATCTAGGAACTATTATTTTTTACCAGGGGTATTTTTCTTGGTAGGTTGGATTTAATTGTTGTGAGTGGTATAAAAAAATCACTTCTTTTCCTAATGATTTGTAGAGCTGTTGGACTGAAAATAAGTCCCCTATTTGTAAGTGACATTGGGTCCACGCTCTTTTGGAAATTTAAGAAGCTCACAAATCCAAAGATGTTTCCTAAGTTTGGCATGAATTTATTTGATGGTAAAACCTGACTGGAACTGATAGGAGTTTATTTGTAGCATTTACTTATCATACTTGTAAATATTCATACTTTTCACTGCAGATGTAACGTATTTGATTACAGTACAGTACCATAGACCTCACTGGAGGTGTTAGTGTAATATATTGTGCATACACAATGCCACCTTTCTAAAATCTGAAAAAAATCTAAATTCTGTAACATGTGTGGCTCCAAAATTCAGATAAGGGATTGTTGGCCTACATGATATTGCTCTTGTGTCCTTTACAAGATTGTTCAGGATGAGAGTGTTTTGTCACAACAGTCCTGAATAAGATATAGGCACCTGTATGATAATCTTGAGATTGACAGTGATTTTATAGGTTCAATCAACATCCACTAAATGTTAGTCTTTATTTTTTATGTGATTTAACTTGCAGGATTTTTTTTCATCAGCCATTTTTAAAGGATTTCTGAGATATTTTAGAAACCAGATACTAATTAGAGACAACTTTTTTTTACTTTGAACACCCAGGTAATTATAGAGGCTAACACTGGTTGAGTTAACAGAAATTAAAATGGTATGGAAACATGAATTTTTTTCACCATTTTATTATTACCCTTATCTTGGTTATAGGTGCAAAATATTCATCACCCTACAGATTTTACTATTGATGTTGGCTACAACTTGACTGTGACTGGTTTGTTTCCCACTTCCTCCTGCTCCCCTTCCACCAATAACCCTCTCCACAAATATTTTAGATTTTTATTTATTTGATTATGTGTAAAGAGGATTAGAATGTTACTGAGTAGTGTTGGTCTAAGAGGGCCTGAGCTGCCCTAGACAGGAATGGAAGGCACTTGCTAGAAAGCTTATGGTCCTGCATGAACTCTTTAAAGTCCTCAACCTATCTTTTTAGTGACTGCTGTGCTTGCTCATTTCCGAGATGGATTAGGTTTTAAAAAAATGCATTAATCTCTTTCATTCTAGGGTCTGTAGTAGTTACTGCCTAGAATTTTTGGAAGTTTAGGTAACTCTTTTATTGATATGAACAGTATTCTAATAATCAGAAAAATTGATAACTTATCTTGCAACTTCCATTTTCTGTGCCATTGCTATTGTCTGTTTTTCACTTGTGTATTTGGTGATCCTAAAATTGATTGGTATATTAGGGATGTGGTACAAATTGACTATCATAAATATCTATGTTCATTTTTGCTGGGTAAAGAGTGAGATAAATGGAACAAAGTTTTTGGGTCATATTTTTCTTGTTCTGAATGTGACTCAATGCATGTAAGTCCATATAATTTATGAAAGAAAGATGTAAGAGAAGAACAATTTGGTATGTATTACATTATCATAAAGTTAAAATCAAGTGCTCAATTTAAAAAGAAGCACATTTACTTTTTGAAAAAAATTGCCTCTAGGGTACCAATTATAGCGTGAGATGTATGACACAAAATAGTGGTCCTCGTTTTAAAGCATATTTTAATTTAGAGTTACATATATTCATCTTCATTAGTGCTATATTGAACTAGAACCATTATTCCAGCTTCATTGATTTATTATTTAATCAGGTTGGGAACGTCTACCATTCTTTGACTTAAATTTGTTTATATTGTTTTGCAAGTTATTCACAAATTTTGGTGGTTTCATTTGTGTCAGCGTTGTGTGTGTGTGTGTGTATGTATATACATATGTGTGGTTTTTTTTTTTCTCATATTTTCAACAGATTCTGAAGGGAGTGGTAATGGAAGTGAAGATCCCTCAAAGGACAGTGGAGAAGGTTCCTGTAGTGATTCTGAAGAAAATATTTTAGAGGAAGAACTGAATGAAGATATTAAAGTAAAAGAAGAACAACTTAAAAATTCTGCAGAGGAAGAAATACTATCATCAGAAAAACAGTTAATTAAAGTGGAAAAGAAGGAGGAAGAAGAGAATGGAGAGAGACCTAGAAAGAAAAAGGAAAAAGAGAAGGAGAAAGAAAAAGATAAAGAGAAGGAGAGAGAGAAGGATAAAGAAAAAGCAACAACATCTGATAATGTGGCTGCTTCTGCTGCTTCCACCACACCAGCCACAAGTCCTCCTGCTGCTAATACATCTCCTTCAGTCCCCACGACAACAACTACAGAGGAGCAAGTCAGTGAGCCAAAAAAGTGGAACCTTCGTCGCAACCGACCACTTTTGGATTTTGTATCCATGGAAGAGCTGAATGACATGGATGACTATGATAGTGAAGATGACAATGATTGGCGACCCACTGTAGTAAAAAGAAAGGGAAGATCTGCATCTCAGAAGGAAGGAAGTGATGGAGACAATGAGGATGATGAAGATGAGGGAAGTGGGAGTGATGAGGATGAGAATGATGAAGGCAATGATGAAGATCATAGCAGCCCTGCCAGTGAAGGGGGTTGCAAGAAGAAGAAGAGTAAAGTTCTTAGCAGAAACAGTGCTGATGATGAGGAACTGACCAATGATAGCCTGACACTATCTCAGAGCAAGAGTAATGAGGTAGATCAACCCAATTTTTATGATATCTGTCTGTCTGGGGAAAAGGGAATTCTTCTCTAAACCATTCTACCCGTTATATTAAGTGGCTTCCTTGAAATCCTGTTATAGACAGCTGTGGTAGTGAGTGAGCACCCTAAATGTAACATTTATTCATTTGGTCAGCCCGCCTTTATTGAGTATCTCCTGTTTGTCACCGTCCTCAAGGAGCTCACAATCACCGTCCTCAAGGAGCTCAGTCTCTATTCTTAGAGAAATATTTCTATATCCATACCCTTGGGAAATAGTAGAGTTTTCCTTTCCCTTTTCTGTCCTCTCACTCCATTGTTCATAGGACTGCTGAATGGTGCTGAGTGGATTATGAAAACAAAGGTCACCTTTCTTTCAACTTAGTTACATCCATATCCGCATAAAAATTTAGACTTTTAGAATACTTTTGAGCAGGGCAACAAACAACTTAATGATGGTCTCAGGCTTTTAGAGATTCATTTTAAAGGTTAATTCCTTTTTCAGTTGTAGCACCCATCTGAATAGTCACCAGATCTTTGCTTTAGATGTATGGGAGTAAATACAAACTATATATTTACATATTTTTAGTGAATAAGTTCTCTCTACAAAGAAATGAAAACAAACAAACATTTCTTATCCTAAAACAAACATTACTATCATAAAACTACAGTAATGACTCAGTTCTTCCACTTGAAGTTCTACTACTGAAAGTTAGGTTTATCCATTGGGCCCAAGATGCAACATTCAAGACTCTTCAGTCAAACACATTTGTGTCTCTTTGTCTGTGTGTTTATGTATATGTTTTTCTTCAAAAGAAAGATTGAGTTGTCGTCTTACATGTAGATGTACCTGTTACATCACATGTAGAACTATAATAAGTCTGTCATGCCATTAATGTGTTTATAGTCTTAAAAATTCACTTCTTTAACAAGCACTTTTTTGTTTTTTCATATTATTGAAATAGGTTAAATTGGTAGAAAGATTTTCCTCCTATGCTTTATTCTTTTACATTTCTTCTGTTTACAAATTTTACATAGCAGTGATTTTCTATTTTAAGTTTCATTAAAAAATTTGGTGTTTTACCAAAATAATATGTAGCAGATTAAGAGGTGTTGTATGTCAGTAGAGAAGAAGCAGTTTATATTTTACATTATAAACATTGGTTAACTTCCAGGTTGCCCATTTTCTTAAGAAGAACATTGCCTGATTCCAGTGCTTACCTAATTCCTATCTTTAGGTAAAGGAAAATCGTCATTTGGAATATAGTATTCATAATGATGTAGCACAGACAGTTCCATATTTCCAATTTAAGGAAACAGAAGTATGGAAAATCTAATTGTTCATACTTGATTTAAACATGTATCCAGTTTATTTTATAGCACTTAATACTAACCTGTATCTACTGACTAAGTTTACCTTCTGCAGTATCACGTTCTTCATTTTTATTAGCCTGACATTCATAAAAGGAGGCTGGCTAGGATAGAGGCAGTATGGATTAGATTTATGCTAAGGTGTGGGGGAACACCTGCATATGTCTAGAAATTTGCCATGTAAAATGTATACAAATTATCCATTTGTTAATAATCTGTAATACATAACAAATTGCTTAAGAGATTGTAGACTCTTCTTTATGATGCATTTAAAGGCCACATGTGCTGTTTAGTTTTTTTCCTACTAAACAGAAGAGATTTTAGTAAATAATGGGACTTTATTTATTTAGGTTAATAGTCCGAAAGGAATGAGATTCCAGGGCATTTCTTGGATAAGTGCCTTGATACAGTTGTCAAGAAGATCCTTCTTATAGTAACTAAATTAATTCCTTTTGTGTTAATTTATGTTAATTTTCCTTTTGCTCTACCCTATGCAGAAATGTAGAAGAATTTATATAAGGTTAATTTTCCCTCAATAATATTCTACCTGAAAGCTTGATAACTTGTTTTTTCCAAGATTGTTATTCAAACTCTTCAATAATTTTTGATGATTCTAGTCCTATATAAATGTCATTTAAATTAGATATTAAATTTTAAGAAAGAACTAATCAAAATTATTTTATATTTCTAAATTTCCTGTTCTTATAATCTTGATTTTGTAAAAAAGATGACTAAAGGTAATCCTTGTTGTCTTCTGGCCAATGTTTGTATTTTAATCTTCCTGGTTATTTTAGGTAGTGATACCTTGCCAAGTGTTCATTAGTTAATATGTATATATTTGATTATATTTGAAGTTTTATTTTTCTATGCTTTTACTTTGTTTTCAAATACTACTTTGTAATAGAGATAGCTGAAAATGTGGTTTTAGAATACATAATAGAATTGTATTTAGTCTATAAGCAGGAAATTTTTTCTTGGGTGCTATGTCAGGTGCTTTTGTAGGGATATGGTGTTGGGTATCATGTAAATGATGCCCAGGAACTTTCATAATTTTGAAATTTCTTAGGGGAATTTGACCTTTTTTTTTTTGACTGGAGGCCTTTTATAATTATTGGCTCTTAATGGTCTTACCATGCCTATGCTGTAGGCCTTGAAATACTCTAGAGCAGTGGTTCTCAAACTATTTGGTTCAGGACACCTTTATAGTCTTAAAAATTGAGGACCCCGATTATTATTCATATAGGTTATATCTTTTGATATTTGCCATTTCCAGTTAAAACTCAGAAATTTAAAAAACTGAGATGTATAGAAACACAAAAGTTATTAGATTGATGACACCGTCCCGTGTCATGTAACTTCTGGAAATCTTCACCATACACCATGAGAGAGAGTGAAAAGGCAAATATCCTTAGTATTTACCTTTTGGATCCCCTGGAAGAGAGTTCCCCAGACCACGCTTTGGGAACTACTGTTCTAGATTTGGGCATTTGATAGCCTGCATTTTCTTCACATGGGCATATACCTTTGTAAGTGGCATTACGGCATTTTAGTGCTATCTGAAACAATCCCGTTGGAGTATGGTTACATGTCTTTTTCAAACTTTTATCTTGAAGTTTTTGAGATTCACCAACGTTATCTTGCCTTTAGTTTTCTGAAATAAATTTTTTGGGGAGGGCTGTATAGTATTTTCAGATAATGGTTCCCATTTTCTGGACTTTGAAACTAGAGCTTTGAATGAGAATTAGTATATGATAGAAAATCATCTCAGTATACATTTTCAGGTGGAAGCTTTTTGGGTTTCTTTTTCATAATGTTAAATAGATTAGATGTCTTGCCATGTGAAGAAATAACAATTGTCATCTGAATTTTGCTAATTAAAATGTAAACGTTTTGCCAAAAATTTTAAATAGCCATTTCTTTTGGGGGCTTCTGACTTATTAATCATTTGTCTTTTTACACATTTCAAAATAAAACAAATTGCTCTAAAGCCTAAAAAAAAATCAATTTGTAACATTGTACAAAAATTACTTGAGATTCTTGAAAATTTAACCTTCTTTAAAAACTTCTAGGAAGAACTATTGGTCAAACTTGGTATAATAATTTTTTCTCATTTTCAGAGCAATAGGATTCTTTTAATTCTGGTTTTATATGAAGGATGCTGGAATTTCCTCCTATTAAACACACGTATAGCTTAGTTAGAATTTACCCTGTTGTATATGTTATTTATAATAATCTTTGTGGAATACATATATAAATGAACACTAAACATATTTGAGAGCTGATAAAAAACATTGGGCAGAATCATTTTTGGTGTAAATTTTAAATCCCAAGGAGAAAAATGAAATAATTTACAATAAGGAGTCATTGATTTATTACTATAGTGCCCCATTTAATCTTAATAATTACCATTAGAGTCCATTTAATTACTCCATAATATTAAAGTTATATCCTAGATGTGCCATTCAAAACCCATTTTCCCAAATTCCATTTTTATGTAAAAATCATATTTTCAAATGATGTATTTTGTGGTAAAAACTTCAGCTTAAATATTTTCTCCAGAAACTTGAAAAATGATATGTCTTCAGAAATATGCTATTAAAAATTGATACTAAATTGACTTTTGTATTCTGATCAGAAGTGCGCTTCAAGCCATGTTTGATCTATTGAAGACAACCTAGATAACTTTTTAAGAGGATGTATTGTTTAGATTTTCCCATTGAAACGTCGTCAGCCATTTGGTTAGGGTAATATTGTAGGACTCTAAGTTATCCCCATTTCTATCTGTTTGTATTTAATGTCTAGTAAGAGTCTCAAATGATGGAGATCAGAGGGTCAAAATTGCCAGTTAATTTTGTTTTCTCTGCCTCTAAATGATAATATGTGTAGAGAGAAAATGGAATAGAGATAATTTAGACATTTACTGTTTTTCTGAACAAAATGGCCAAATAGGAAAATAATAGAACTGTCTGTTGATGCCAGTTTTTCTGATCCATAGACATTTACTTGTTTCCCACATGGGTAAACCTTTTTTTTCAAGGGCTGATTAGTTGTAGTTCCACCAGGGAAATATTGGCAGAGCCCATAAACATGAGTAGCCTCTCAGTCATCAAACTCTGGTTGTTTGCTAGATCTTTTTCTGGTCAGTGATTTTTTTTTAACCTAGATGTGGTACTTTAAGAAAAAAAATTTTTCGACTTACCATGGGAAAATATTTAAAGTACCAGGGTTCATTGAGGCTTATAACCTTTCTTTTGGGGTTCCAAGGAAGATTCCCCAGTGTAATAAATGGTCAGCTCATGTTTCTCTTTTTGGACCACCTACAAAGAAGTACAGAGGAAAGGAGAATGGGAATGAACATTTATTGAGTACCTAGTATGTCTCAGGAACATTCTTGCCATACATTATCTTGTTAAGTCTCACAACAACCTGATGAGGTAGGTATTATTTTTATCATCCCATTTTACAGATGAGAAAACTACAGCTTCGAGGTTCAATAGCTATTGAGTGAGAGCTGAGAATGAAACCCAAGAACATTTGATTTTAAGGCAAATGCTGTTACATTTGAAGCATTGCTAATGGGATGAAAATCTGGGCAGATTTTTGTTTTGCTCACTGTACTAAAGTACTTTAAAACATGGGTTTTCTTTTTAGGAAGTTTTAATCTTTATTTGCTAGCCACATCCAAAGCCCCAAACTATTGATACTTTGGTTTTATAACAAAAAGGAGCAAAATACAAAATTTTAAAGTACTAGAATTCTCAAGAGAAATGATGCCTCCTTGTTAACTTTTGCATTCTTTTTTGATTTGTTTTTTACATTAGCTGCAAGTTTAGATTTATTACACAGAAAATATATTGAAAGAATGTTATTTTGACAGTCATATGTCTTTCAAATGTTATTTACAAATTGCTATTGAAATGACTCTAAAGGTTACGTTTGGATATTGGTCAGTTTAAAAGAATATAGAAATATAAAAATGTTAATATGAAACAATATAGTTAATGTGTGATATGGAACTAATTTATTTTGTTTCTGAATATGGTTAGGTTCTTAAATGAAAATATATAGACTCAAGTGCCATCTTTTATTATATGTAATGCTGAGCCCAGTGTGTTAAATATGACAAGAATCATCATCATGTTAATTTGTCATTTAAAGTTTAAATTTATAATGCCGAAGGTTTAAATTAAATGGAGCACACTCTTCCCTTTATTTTTTTATATTCATTAATACATCTTCCTTTCTCCTTTTATATTACAATTAACTAGGTATCTTTATTACCAGTTTTCACTAGATATTTCTTGACATAAACCTAATAGAGTACTCTGACTCTTCTAGCAATCAGTCAATCTGGATTCTTTTTTAGATGGTTTTCTGTACCTGTATACACAGATTTCCTATGCAGGCTTTCATGGATCTGTCATTCAGTGGTTTGATGACCCTGGAAATTCTGGATTCCCCAGCACTAAAGGAGTGTAGTCTGTAATATGCCATCCCATACATATTTGCTTATACGTTATCTTGATTTTTTTTAACTGTTTAATATGTGTGTGTCTTGTCTCCCCAAGATAAGATTATAAGCTTCCTAAGTGTAGGAAACATGTCTTATAGTTTTAAAACCCATATATAGGGTTAGTAATTACTTATGGGTTAATTTTTCCTTTCTTGTAGTTTCAGGGGTCAGACTATATCCAGAATGGCAAAGCAGATGAAGGGTTGTTGGTTATAAGCTTGGTTTTATATTTCCTAGAGGAGAGAGAATATGGGACTTGCAGAGAAGTGAAAAATTAGAGAGAGGGTGCTTAGAGGGTCCTTTGACAAAGAGGTTCACTTCTCAAACATAGCATACTTTGAAATTACTAAAATAATGGAGTATGCAGCATAATTTTGGAAATGCGTAAAATGATTTAAGGTGCGAATTTTATTTATTAAAATCACCTTTTAAATATGTGATTTTCTGATATTTTAATATTAGGACTCGCTGATTCTTGAGAAGAGTCAAAACTGGAGTTCTCAAAAAATGGACCATATTCTGATTTGCTGTGTTTGTCTTGGAGATAATAGTGAGGATGCTGATGAAATAATTCAGTGTGACAATTGTGGCATTACAGTCCATGAAGGTAATTTTGCTTTGTTTTGTTTCCTTTTAGAAATGGCTGGTTGATACTGCATTTATATAAGTAATATCAGCTACTTTACATATGTACTATACTAAGGTTTTCCTGTAGTATTTTATGATATTTGAACTAAGACATACTGAATTTTCAAAGTATAATGGGTGTTATTTTTCAGATTACGTTCACTTAAAATGTGTTTAAAAAAATTAAAATAGATTATTACTGTATGGAAATCAGTATTTCTTTGAAGGTCATTGTTATAATATTTTCCATCATGGCATTATTTCAAGTTTTTAACTGAAATTTAGATATAGGAAAACGTCTAGTATGTTAGTCTAGTAGAATGTATTATTTAAAAAGTTATTGTTGAAGTCTACTGGTATTATAGTTTCTTCTTTAACAGTTACACTTTAAAATTTTGAACTTGAAAGGAGAATTTGTAGAGTTCATCTTTTAAAATCTGAATATGTTGAAATACGTTGAACATATTTTTATATGTAATGTGTAATTACATATTACGTATAATATGTTGAAAATATTTTTCCTGATTATGAATTTTGAACCTTTTTTTATGTAACATTTTGTTGTACTTTGTTTAAAATTTTTTATTTTGACATAATTTCTGACTTATAGAAAAGTTATAAGAGTAATAGAATTTCCATATACTTGTCACTCAGATTTCCAAGATGGTGACATTTTGCCATATTTGTTTTATCTTCTCTCATATAATAATTTTTTCCTCACCTCTCTGAGGGTAAATTGTAGACAAAATGTTCAGCTCTACCCCTAATACCTCAATGTATATTTCTTAAGAACAAAGAACAAGGGCATTCTTTTACACAGTCACATAATTATCAAAGTCAGGAAATCAGCATTGATAGAATACTGTAATCTACCGATTATATTCACATTTTGCCAATCATCCCAATAATGTTGATTCTAGCAAAATAAAATCCAGGATTATGAATTGCATTCAGTTGTCATGTCTGTGTAGTTTCCTTTAATCTAGAACATATTTTGAGTCTTTTTGTGTTTCATGCCATTGGCATTTTTAAGGAATACAGGCCAGTTCTTTTATAGAATGTCCTCAATATTGGGGTTTTCTTACGTTTTCTCATGATTAGGTTCAGGTTATGTGCTTTTGGCAGGGGTGCCATAGAAGTTATGTTGTGCTGTCAATGCATGTATGTTTGTTTGTCCAGTTACTGGTGATGTTATTTTGATCACTTGGTTGAGAGGGTGTCTTCCAGGTTTCTCTGTGGTAAAGTTATTCTTTTTTCCTATCAGTTAATTTTTTCTTATCAGGGCCATGCCTACTGCAAAACAGTGTTTCTATGGCCTTTTCTTACTGGTCTTTCTGGTATTATAGTCCTTCTCCCAAATAGTTCTGGGTGTCTGCTGGACTTGAGACCTGTGGGACCTGTGCTTCTTTAACCAGTCCTCTTGCCTTCATGTGAAGCTCCCCTCCCTTGCTGCTAAGACTCACTGTGGGAATGTCTCCTATTACTGTTATTCATTCATTTATTTTTTTCAGTAATAATTGTTTAGTACCTTCTGTGTGCTAGGCATTCTGTTGGTTTTAGGCATGTAAAATAAACAATGTAGACATTGCTGACCTCATGGAGCTTAAAGTATAGTAAGAGAGACAGGAATGAAAACATAAAACAATAAGTATGTATCAGGTGGTGGTCTGGACTATGGAGAAAAATAAATAAGGAAAAGGAATATTGGGAGTGCTATGAATGGGGGTGGTTGAGTGGGTAGGTGGAAGTTTGTATTTATAAAAGCTTACACAGGAAATCCTCTCTGTTATTGGTGATATTTGGGCAGTGACCTGAAGGATGTGAGTGAGCAAACCATGTGAATATTTGGGGAAAGAGCACTCCAGAATGAGTGAGTAGTGAGTAAAGATGTTGAAGTGGAAACGTGTTCGGGGTGTTTGTATAATGACATGAAGGTTAGTGTGGCTAGAACTGAGTGAGTGAGCTGATTAGTGGTAGAGGCAGAGCTGGGGGCAAGCCAGATGAGGCCTTGAAAGTCATAGGTTTCAGATTTTACTGTGATGGATCTGGGAAGACCGACATGAGTTTTGAGCAGAGGATTAATATGATTTGATTTATGTTTTGGAAGGATCACTCTGACTGCTGGGTTGAGAGTAGACTGAAGTGGGTCCAAAGTGGGAATCGGGGAGACCATTTAGGAGACCATAGCAATGATCCAAGAGACGAATAAGTTTTGAGGTGGAGAGTAAAAGTTTGGTTTTAAATTTTTAGAGTTTAGGTAACATATAGGGGCTGGCGAGGTAAATTTGGGACTCATCAGTCTGCAGATGTTATTTAAAACTGTGAGCCTGGATGTGCTCACAGGGAGTATAGTAAAGTGGTCCTAGCACGTCAGAGGAGGTGGGGAACACATTGCCAGTGAGATAGGAGAAGAACCTTAAGTAGTGACCTGGAGGTTAAGTAAGGAAGATGTTTCAAAAGAGAAGGTAGCTCTCAAATACTGTTTTTAGAGTAAGATGGAAACCTGTCTTGTGGGAAATTACTCTAATGCAACTGTAGACGCCCAGTACACTAGCAGGCAAGCCATCCCAAAGGTCATGGGAAAAAAAGGGTTACGGACAAAATGTTTCTATCACATGATTTATTAAATAAATGTAAAATACATAAAAGCAAGGGGAAAGATACAAAATTAGTTAACAGACTATGTACTATCATTTCTGCCATATTCTGTTGTTCACACAGAACAACGATAGTCAAATGTAGCAGGGGACATTCCAAGAATGTTAATACTGTGGGCCATCTTAGAGGCTGCCTACCACAGATGCAGATTACCTGGCATGTTAGTGTGCTGATGGAAGTGACCAGCGGAAAGAGAAAGTTGACAATTGATGATGTAAGGAGAGAAAGGGGAACAGTTGGTGGAGCAAGGGCTTTGAGTACAAGGCTAGAGAGGATGGGATCCAGTACCAAGTGGAGAGATTTAATAGATAAAGGTAGCCATAGTAACTGGAGGGAAAAGAAAATATATGGATACAGATGTAGGTAGGATGTTAGATGTGGTGGTCAGAGCATGTGGAAATTATTTTTTGAATGCTTCTTATCTTTTCAGTGAAATAGGAAGCAGTCATTAGCAGAGTGTTGGAGATTTGAGGAGTGAGAGGTAGGTGTAAAATAGTTATTTGGGGGAATAACACAATACTTAATATTGTGTGTGTGTGTATACATACATGCATGTATTCACATGTATATATTATGTTATATATCATTACCAGATAGCAATAAGCAACCACTTTAGATTAGTAATGAATATAAATTGAGACCAGTCAACATGGTTGTATGTATGCATTTTTTTTTTCCCTCCAGGAGTGGTTCAGATTTCTTGGAGGAGTTGCAGAATAGTTGAACATCAAAAGCAGCAGCTGTGCTGCCATTGTTGTATTGATCACCACTGATGGTCACAAGTATGTTACCATTGCTTGTATTCATGACTGTCATTGCTGATGTGTGATGCAGGCATGACCAGTACTATTAGTGTTGTTGACTTTTCCTCATGGTGAGGGCACTATCTCTACTTCATAGGTTTGACCATGGATGTGATTTTTAAGGCTAGCACAATGGTTTTAAGAAATTGAATTGATTGCTAGCATTTAAAAACTGGGAGATTTTATTTTGCACATTCTGGAATTCGTTCTCTTGAAGTTCTGACAGCAGTAGGTTTTCACTCTCTTATGGCAACAATCCTCTGGAGCTGAATAGGGCTGCCTCCTGCTGGTGAAGTTACAATCTTCAGTTTACCACTGTCTTCTCTCAAATCCCTTGCTCATTTTTGATAGTTGCCTGGTCTTTAGAAGTATTTGACTGTATAGTTCCTCATCTACTTTGAGGGTGATGTGTCTTGCTGCTGGTAGGCAGGCTCCTACAGCCATGCGGTCTCAATGTCCCACAGCTATGATAGTAAAGCAACTGTTTTATTGTACTATAGGTCCTTCATTTTGGACTCAGGCCTGAGTCTCCTGGGGACTAGTACCATGTACAAATCAGAATGAACCCTCCCCTCTGACCTCTTGTCTTATTTATTTATTTATTGAAGTATGGTGGATTTATAATATTATATTAAGATGTATGAAGTAGTGATTCAGTATTTTTATAGATTTTACTCCATTTAAAGTTATTACAAAATAATGGCTGTATTTCCATGTGCTGTACAACGTATCCTTGTTACTTATTTATTTCATACATAGTAGTTTGTATCTCTTAATCTCCTACCTTATCTTGCCCCTCCTCCCTTCCCTCTCCCCACTGGTAACTGCTAGTTTGTTTTCTATATATTGAGTCTGTTTCTGTTTTGTTCCATATGTTTGCTGTTTTATTTTTTTAGATTCCACATATAAGTGATAACATAGGTATTTGTCCTTTTCTGGCTGACTTATTCGCCTAAGCATAATATTTACTCTCTAGGTCCATCCACATTGTTGCAAATGGCAGAATTTCATTCTTTTTAATGGCTGAGTAATATTCAATTGTGTATACCAGATCTTCTTTATCCATTCATTTGTTGATGTACACTAAGGTTGCTTCCATATCTTGGCTGTTGTAAATAATGGTGCTGTGAACATTTGGGTGCATGTATCTTTTCAAATTAGTGTTTCTGTTTTCTTTGCATATATACCCAGCAGTGGAATTGCTGGTTCATATGGTAGTTCTATTTTTAGTTTTTTAAGGAACGTCCATACTGTTTTCCATAGTGGCTGCACCAATTTACAATCCCACCAACAGTGTACGAGGGTTCCCTTTTCTCTGTATCCCCACCAACATTGTCTTCGTCTTTGATTTAGTCTTGTACCTCTTCGATTCTTGGTATGAGTTCTTTCCCAATAGATTCTTGTTTAAATGAATGTAGATTTCTGGAAGGACACCCCATTAGTTCTCCTGATGTGTCTAGAGCTATTAAAAGTTCATAATGATACTTGTGCTTCAGATGAATAGCCTCAATAATGGCAAATCTACTTTCTTTCTAAGGAAGCTTTGATTTTTTAGAAACAGCCAAAAAATCTTTCTGAGTGAAGGCAGACAAAGAAGATTATCAAACTGAGTGGTAATTTCATTTAGGTCAAAAGCAAGTTGTGTCTATAAAGTCATGTAGCATTTTTTCTTGTGTTATTCATTTAAATGGCTCTGATGGCACTTGAGCATTTGCTAATGATTGCTCATTTTTCTCCCAAGACTAACTCATTAGAATAGGGGAACTATTTTTATTATGAGAGAAGGAAGAAGGGAAGACACGGAAAGGGAAATTAATACTCCTGAGTGTGATGCTTTGTAGGCTTTTTGGGAGCAAGCTAATATGTGGAAAAAATAAATAGGGAAAACAATAAATAGAGAAACTGAGTAGTTTCTCTATTCAGAAACTGAATATGTTGTAGTATAATTGCTTTGTTGGGAGTATTGTTAATTCTGTGAACTTCAGATACGTTCAAAGTTAAAGATGCAAATTGTAAATCAAAGTAAAAAATAAATCTTGAGTTTTTTATTTTATTGTTACTACTTTCTTCCTTTAGTATAATTTTCCCTTTCTCTCATTAATTTTTGTGATTATATAATTCTCTTTCTCATTTTCTTAGTAGCTTTTCTTTCTTTTCTTAGTAGTAGTATTAGAGCTAATATCTTGAAAGATTCCTAGTTTTGGAGATTTTAAATGATCTGTTTTGGTTTAAGGGAGAAGTGTTATTAAACATCAATGTATATTTTTATAAACCTAATGAATTAAAGTTATGATTAATATAGTGTTCTAATAAAATTGTTATTCCCTGTTTGTTAGTAAACATACCAAATACGGTATTTGGGATCCTTTCTAATGTAATTTCCTGTAGGTCATTTTTATCTACTAGTGCAAAAGATTCCTTGCCAAATATCACTATTCGTTTGAGAAGGGGTTGTTTTAATATGGATATACTCCCGACTTTTCCATTTAAGTTTTTTTGGTCGCATTTGGATAGCATCACTAAGAAATTGTGTTGATTAGTAGATCTGTGAAGACTTTTTCATCTTCCACTAGCTTTGTAGCAGTCTTGTCTACTAAATAGAAAAAGAAAAAAAAAAACACATCAAACCCTGCTTAATAATCTTTGGTTACATGGTTGAATTTCTCTTTTGAGGAAAAGTAACAATAATCCTCAGTACAGTAATGTGCAGCCTGATCAGCATATATATATCCTGGAGATGTTTTGGGTCAAGTCTTACTGACACTGTTATGCACTGTTGCCACCCCATATTAATTGGAACCTGGGTTGAAAAAATATGTAATGATGTGTGACCTGGTCCAAATAACGTAGATTTTTTTGTTTTTTATCTTTTTTCTAGGTGGACCATGGTCTTACTCCCTTTTAGCTTTTAATCTTGTGTATGGTGTTAGGGAGTGTTCAAATTTCATTCTTTTACATGTAGCTATCCAGTTTTCCCAGCAGCATTTATTGAAGAGGCTGTCTTTTCTCCATTGTATATTCTTGCCTCCTTTATCAAAAATAAGGTGACCATATGTGCTTGGGTTTGTCTCTGGGCTTTCTATCCTGTTCCATTGATCTAGATTTCTGTTTTTGTGCCAGTACCATACTGTCTTGATTACTGTAGCTTTGTAGTCTAGTCTGAAGTCAGGGAGCCTGATTCCTCCAGCACTGTTTTTCGTTCTCAAGATTGCTTTGGCTATTCGGGGTCTTTTGTGTTTCTATACAAATTGTGAAAGTTTTTGTTCTAGTTCTGTGAAAAATGCCATTGGTAGTTTGATAGGGACTGCATTGAATCTGTAGATTGCTTTGGGTAGTATAGTCATTTTCACAATGTTGATTCTTCCAATCCAAGAACATGGTATATCTCTCCATCTGTTTGTATCATCTTTAATTTCTTTCATCAGTGTCTTCTAGTTTTCTGCATACAGGTCTTTTGTCTCCTTAGGTAGGTTTATTCCTAGATATTTTATTCTTTTCGTTGCAATGGTAAATGGGAGTGTTTTCTTAATTTCTCTTTCAGATTTTTCATCATTAGTGTATAGGAATGCGAGAGATTTCTGTGCATTAATTTTGTATCCTGCTACTTTACCAAATTCATTGATTAGCTCTAGTAGTTTTCTGGTAGCATCTTTAGGATTCTCTATGTGTAGTATCATGTCATCTGCAAACAGTGACAGCTTTACTTATTCATTTCCGATTTGGATTCCTTTTATTTCTTTTTCTTCTCTGAGTTCTGTGGCTAAAACTTACAAAACTATGTTGAATAATAGTGGTGAGAGTGGGCAGCCTTGTCTTGTTCCTGATGTTAGTGGAAATGGTTTCAGTTTTCACCATTGAGGATGATATTGGCTGTGGGTTTATCATATATGGCCTTTATTATGTGGGGTAAGTTCCCTCTGTGCCTACTTTCTGGAGGGTTTTTATCATAAATGGGTGTTGAATTTTGTCTAAAACTTTTTCTGCATCTATTGAGATGATCATATGGTTTTTCTCCTTCAATTTGTTAATATGGTGTATCTCATTGATTGATTTGTGTATATTGAGGAATCCTTGCATTCCTGGAATAAACCCCACTTGACCATGCTGTATGATCCTTTTAATGTGCTGTTGGTTTCAGTTTGCTAGTATTTTGTTGAGGATTTTTGCATCTACGTTCATCAGTGATACTGGCCTGTAGTTTTCTTTGTGACATCTTTGTCTGGTTTTGGTATCAGGGTGATGGTGGCCTCATAGAATGAGTTTAGGAGTGTTCCTCCCTCCGCTGTATTTTGGAAGAGTTTGAGAAAGATAGGTGTTAGCTCTTCTCTAAATGTTTGATAGAATTCACCTGTGAAGCCATCTGGTTGTGCACTTTTGTTTGTTGGAAGATTTTTAATCACAGTTCAATTTCAGTGCTTGTGATTGGTCTGTTTATATTTTCTATTTCTTCCTGGTTCAGTCTCAGTAGGGTGGGGATTTTCTAATTCTATCATTCCTTCTACATTTATCAGGCAGCATTTATTTTGTAGAGAACTTCTCCCCTTTTATCCTTTTCAGTATTACTGTGGTCTCACACATTATCATCTACAACCTCATTACTCTTTGTGATGCTTAGATTGTCCAGATTTGACCAGTGAAGAGTCCCTTTCGTCAGGCTCTTACTTACATGCACGTGTGCACATATGCATATGCATAATTGCACAGTCCCTGCCCTGCAATAAGTAAATAAATAAGATAAATTCCATGGGATTTTCCTCCCGTATAACTCACTTTATTTCACTCATCTCTTTATTTCACTCACTCATCTCTTAATCTTGAGATTCTTTTCATGAGTACATATGGATATTTTATTATTATTTTTTTAATGGTATGTATTTAGCTATAGAGTGGTTCAACCATAATGTATTTACTTTTTTTGTTTGTAGTTTTTTGCTTATATATAGTGCTAACAAATATGTCATATACATGTAATTTCTGTGGGGTAGATTCCTAGAATGAATCAACAGGTAAGTGCATTTAAACTTTTAACAAACTTTGCCAGATTGCCCTTCAAAAAGACTGTATTTATTTGTGTTCTTACCAACAGTGTACAAACTACTTGATAACTCTGCAACACTGCATATTAATAAATTAAAAAAATATTTTGGAGACTATCTCTTAATTATGTGTTCACTTTATTTGTATTGAAGTTTGGTATCTGTGGCTATTTTCTTTTTTCTGTTACTTTCTATATATTTCTCTTGTCATTTCTTGTCTTTTTCTCATTGACTTCTTGGAATTTTTTTTTTAATGTTAATCCTTTGTTAGCTATATGTGTTACAAATAGTTTTCATCCTTGCGAATACTTTTTCCACCCTGTTCTGTACCTTTTAACTTTGTAATATTTTTCACTGTTTAGAATGTTCATTTTTATACACATATGTAGATATTTCTCTGATACTTTTAAAGTTCCAAAGTGAATTTTTATCTAAAATTAATGAATTCAGAAGAAGGGAAATTTTCTAAGGCATAATAGGAAACTAGTGTTGCTAGGTTTTATGTTTTTGGTTTTGGTTTTTAATCAGGTGCCTAAGTGACAGACTTCCGTATTGTAAATCGGCCATGCAACTTTTCCTTAAACATTTCACGGTTAAACATGAACGTATTAAATGTTTTATTTTAGAGAAAGCTAATTCTCTTTCATAATATATTGCATGAATAATAAATAAAATGTGGGAACTATAGAACAGAGAGAAGATAAAACATTTCTAACAGTCCTAATATCCAGACAACCATAGTTAGTGCTTTTGTGTATTTGCTTTATCATTTCTTTTTCTTTTTTCCCTTTTTTAAAAAAATATACTTATGGCTTAAGTAATTATAATTTAGGTAAGTTTTTTTAAAAATTTATTTATTTATTTATTTTAATTTTGGCTGTGTTGTGTCTTTCTTGCTGTGCGCGGGCTTTCTCTAGTTGCAGCGAGAGGGGGCTACTCTTCATTGCAGTGCATGGGCTTATCACTGCAGTGGCTTCTCTTGTTGCGGAGCACAGGCTCTAGGCACGCGGGCTTCAGTAGTTGCAGCACGCAGTCTCCGTAGTTGTGGCTCATGGGCTCTAGAGCGCAGGCTCAGTAGTTGCGGCGCAGCGGCTTAGTTGCTCCACGGCATGTGGAATCTTCCTGCACCAGGGTTCGAACTCATGTCTCCTGCATTGGCAGGCAGATTCTTAACCACTGCGCCACCAGGGAAGTCCTAGGTAAGTTTTTAAGTTGAGATTTTGCTAAAAGATAGTTTTCCAAATGTGGTTATTAAATGTATAACTGTCTATTTTTCAGAGTACTTATTTCATCTAAGTGTAGATGAATTTCTTTTTTGTTTGGGTTGCAGCTTGTCACTTAGTATAAGCACCTTTGTGACAAGATCTTGTAACTGACTTGTAATAGTAGGGTACCCCTGACTGTGATGTCAGTTATCCTGATGTATTGATTGTACTGTCTGAAGAAAAATGTCACCTACATGTCATAGTACATGACAGAGCATTAGGTAGCACACTTTGCCAGCAATGCATTAAATAAAGTCTACTAAGATGTTTTCCCCCCTTTGTTTACTTTTCAGTCTGCTGTTAGCCTAGCCCTAGACTATTTTTATTTCTTAGCATATGCAAAAATATATTGTTATGAGTGTTTATTGGGTACTAAAGTATGTTCAAGTTATAACCATTTGGACTTTATATGTGAGCAGGCACTTTTGCTCTTTTGTGCTTTAGGATATATTTGTGACAGGTATCATGCATGTTATAAGTTCTTTTCTCATAAACAACAATATTACTCAATTTAAAATCTTATTTTAGTGGGTTTTGTAATCAGAGTTCTAGTGATAGGATGTTAAGTACAGAAAAATTTTAAATTTTAAAATGGCAAATTTTTTGTTCCTGTTTTTTAATTTTCTATACTGAGAGATAGTTAGAATAGATGTTAAATACTTACTGCAGATGAGGTAACTCAGCCTCAGAGATGTGGTTTGTCTACAGTTACATAGCTAGAAAGTAGAAGACTGTAGGTCTTTTGGTCTCCCATGCCAGGCTGAATGGGAATATTTCCACTGATTTGGATTATACGTATTCTTGTATAACTCAAAACAATTGTAAGCACATTTTATATTATTTTGCATTAAATATGATTTGTATAAGTTGCATGTACTACCCAGAGGTTGATTGTTAGACAGTCATAGAACCATGTTTTCTCTGCTTACCCATTTAAAAACATGAAAAACCTATATGAAATAGGTTTTATATATCTATAAATTTTTTATTTTATATGTTTACCCATATAAAAGAAAGACTTTTTTTCTGTAATCATATTGAAAGTGTACTTTTTGCATCTTTTACTCAAAATTAGATAGGTAGAAGAGAATAAACCTTGTTTTATGGTAGTTTAAATTCTTTTGTCTATGGAAGAAAAAAATATTTAAAAATGTATTTAGTCATTAATTAAAATGGATTAGAGTGGATATAAATGCTAGAACTTTGGTCTAGAGCTCAGTAAACCCAACAGGTATGGCAGAGAAATAGGGGAAAAATGGCAGGGCAAAGTGGAAATAGGGGAAAAGTGGCAAGTAAAGAACTCTGTAAAGGTAATAACACAGAGTGGATTATTTTTCAAGGGCAGTGAAGCTGAAGAAGAAATACTTATCCACTTGCTGGTTGTTCTTTGTGCTTATATAATACCAGCCTTCTAGGTTACAAAGTAGGAATTTCCTAGGTTGAAATCACTTCTCAGGTGGTTTGTAGGTGGTTTAATCATTATGCAGGTGTTTGTCAGGTGTGTGGTATAGTCTTTAAAAATTAGAATTGAAACTGCTTTATTCTAAAAGAGTGAACTGCTGTGATTTACCTTGATATTGGTGAATGAGATGAATAAAATGGATAGTCACTTGGGGGTTTTATTATCTTGGGACTTTGTGTGAATACAAATGAAAGAATTTGCCTCGAAGGAATATTATTTTGTGAAGAAAATAGACTTTTCTCTTTGTAGTATTGCATAACCTTTTGAGATATCAAATTGACTGTTTTTATTGTTTTATGATTTTTTTGAATAAAATGTTTTGCTTACTGTTGCCTTTACTGAAGAATATTCTTCTATTGGTGATGGTTAATAATAACTACTCCCAGAAGAAAATTTTATTTCTTTTTCATTTTATAATTTATCATTTAAAAAATGTATATCTAAAAAGAAGTGATGAAGTTGATAATTATTACCAAGCACAATTTAATTATATTAAAGAAATTAATAGTTTGATTCCTTTTCTTATCTTGTGCATGATAGTCTAGCTCCTTTAAAATCTTTTCTCTGGCATTCTTTCGTATGACTTTTCAGATTATGTTCAGGTTCACCATTATAAAGCCTTTGAATAACATAAGCTTGACAATAATTAAGGGATTTGCGTGAGGCAGCTTATGTAAATCACAGTTGCAAACAACTTTTTAGTTTTCTGCCTACTAGGATATTTTAATATAATCTATATGGAGTGGTACTACTGTGTGAATAAAATACTTATGCATGACTGTTGACCTATTAACGACATCTAGTAAATTAATGTTGGTAGTTTAAAATTATTTATTAATGTGTATGGTTCTTTTTCTTTCTGGGTGACTTGTTCAACTCAGTATTTATTTACATACTTATTTATTTGTTTTAACTTGGATGTCTTTGGTGGTTATGTGAAGATGCTTTTCAACAGGCTCCTGTTGTCTGTGTAGTGTATAACCAGTTTCAGTAATCACATGATCTTACATTGGATGCATATAAACTTACCTACATGGTGAGTCCTTTTGAGAGATGCTTGTTACTTATATATGTTTCTCATAGTGTTTTTTTTTAATGGCTTCAGTTTATTGAAGGGTACTTTGGGTACTTAGTGCCCTTTCGAGTTTGGCACTAAGACTACCCTCTTAGAATAAACCTGGTGAAAAGTATCCTGGGAAGGTTGATTATAGGCTATATGTAGAAGTGACCTGTCTTGACAGGAAATAAATGTGTCTTAGGATATCAGAGAAATGCCCAAGCCTAAAGATGATGGGGCATACATTGGAACTAGAATAAGATTGTAATCTTTTTAATTACTACATATACATTAAATTATTTTTCTTAAGTATGTTTTGTCATTAGGGCAGTGTCTTCCTTTCTGGAAAAAGAGTTAGATAATATGAAGTTTGTGGTATATCCAGCACTATTTAGGTAAAAGAAAACAATTTAGGAGTCATGATTATTGTAGTCACCAGGGAGGTACTCTTTATTACAAGCCATCAATAATGGTTGATGTCCTACTCTAAAATGTAAAGAACTATGCTACATTATCTTCTTTGTTTGGTATGTTCATGAGGATATTTAAAATTTTTTAAATCACATTAGCTGCTTAAATAATTTAACCCTCAGAATATCGAGTTATCAGTGAATGAAAAGAGGAAAAAGAGTATTCTCTTTTCATTTCAGTTATGGATACATTTTTACAGAAGTTAGAAGAATTATAAATGTTTAAAAAGATCAAATACCTTGTATAGTTCTAGACTGGCTCAGCTGTGAATAGAACTCACTTGTCTAACTCTAGTCTGAACTATTCATATTGTTCTATAGCCTTAATTTATGTGTGTGCGTGTTTCTGTATTATTTTCCTTTTACTAATACTAGCTTTGCATTTGTGGTTGTATGAATTTGTGTTTTAATCTGCCACCTCCAAAATTAGATCAGAGGCTTTTTTTTGTATGTTTTGCATGATCATGGTCTTTTATATATGTGTTCAGTACAAAGAGAGCTCAAAAATGTTTACTAATTAATAGTTCATAGACTAAATAGTTCTGATTTCTTTTTAATGAAAACGCATATTTTTATGTATTTTTTTAGTTAAAAAATTTTTTAAAGAACCTTAAAATTTCCTCCTTCTGTAATGCTTTCCAGTAGGTCTAAAATTATCTTAAAGAGTCATTTATTTCATTGCATATACTATGGTAGGTGAAAAAATATTTTTATAAAATGATTTCACTTATGTGTTTTGACTTATGTGTTTATGTGTTTGTTATATTCTTATAAACCATTAATTTTTCAGAATTTTTCTCTACTTCCTTTCCCTTTTTCTTTTGTAACTTTATAAATGTGAGTTTAAAAAATAAACTCTATTTAATCATACTCTTTTTTTCTTTTAGGTTGTTATGGAGTTGATGGAGAGAGTGACTCTATTATGAGTTCAGCTTCTGAAAACTCCACTGAACCTTGGTTTTGTGATGCCTGTAAATGTGGTGTTTCCCCTAGCTGTGAACTATGTCCCAATCAGGATGGAATTTTCAAGGAGACAGATGCTGGAAGGTTGATGTCATAATTCTGTTGGGTTAATATGCCTGCTTTATAATGAGTATGCTTCTGACTATTTTTCTATTTATGATTTTCTGAGTTACACAGTTTCATTTGATTGCTTCTTTGTGTCTTTTTGGCATAGAGTAAATGGACAGGAGGCTACAGATCAGGGCAGGGAGGAGAAAAGATCATTTATTGAGGATCTGCATTTGCCTTTATAACCCATAATCCCATTTAATCTTAGTAATGACCATATGATAAGAGAGATGGTAAAGTTTCCTATTTTATAGGTAGTACCTGAGGCTCAGATCATTACATAGTTTTAATTTGAACAAGTCCATAGTTAAATTTGAACTCAGATCTGTTTGACTGCAAGCATATATCAGGAAACAGAACCCATACAGTGATTTTAAAAGGGGATGTTTAGTGTAAAGAATTACTAAGCTATGATAAACAGTAACCATAAGATATAAAAGAACTCTAAAGAATAATACCGTAGGGCTGAGGGAGAGTATACAGGGAATGACAAACTTGGAATGAAGACACCTTCCCCAAGGCTGGGGTTCAGGCCTTGTTAGAGAAACTGTAGTTCCAGCCTACTGGCTGGCAGAGAAGTTGGCTGGTTTGCCTGGGTCACTACCTAGTCTACAGTTCTTGGCAAGTGGGTGGCTGGGCAGTGGTTCAAAGCCTGGAGTGTATGGTGTCTGTGTTGAGAGGCCCACAAAAAAGTGATCTCCAGCCTGGGCCTGCAGGGTCACTGAGGGACGATGCATGTGGTGGGGCAGAGCACTGGCGGATGTCCTCTTCCCATCCTGCAGAGAAGCCCCTTCCTCCTACAGTGCCTTCTACTACTCCCTACTGAGACAGCTTAGTATGATATGATGCTTACTGTAAAGGAGAAATGCTGAAGGGATTCTGTTCATTGTTGCAAAGCAGATATTGAAGGGTGGATTTGAGCTGAGAGGCAATAAATTGATAACTGGCACAAAGACCTATGTTCTTTTCACTATATTCACACTCATCTTTATTACCACATTTGAGCAGTTGTCATCATCATAGCGTTGGCATCTTTCATGTTTTTTTTCTAAGGAGACTACCAACTAGGATGGGTGACTGATGTATAAGAGTAGTTTCTAACCTTTTATATTTTATAGATCACTACTTACCCTCCTCCCCCATGTAAGAGGGGGTGCTCAATTTTTTATTTTGCCACATATGTATATTTCAGTATTTTTACGAAACATTTAATATTTTAACAAGAATAACAAAATAACTTGTACAAATTATCACCATTATTTTTCATATTTTAACATCTTGAAAAGGATAGGATACATTTTATCCCAAAATAAAGGACAGTCTTTTAAATTTAATAAATTTTTTTTAGTAGAGTAAAAAATATTTTTCTTATCTTTCTCATTTTTACCTCAATTGGCAGACAGGGCCTTGAGAAGTATTGCCATACAAGATTATTGGGATTGCATAGGGTCTACCATGGAATCTTAGAGAACCCTGTGTTGATGTTTAGGAAAAATGACTAAAAATCTTACCTCTTGTCTGACATAAGCTCATCCCCCAAATAAAATAAATATATAACAAATTATTTGATGTAGTCACTTGAGTCTCTGGTCTGTATCGTGGACATGAGCATTATTTTATGTTTGGAGTGACTTTGGCCTAGAATTAGGGAATTTAGTACAACATGAAAAGCGTGTACTTTCAGGTTGGACCACCTATATTTGAATTCTAGTCTTTTCTTACTAACTGTGATTTTAGATTTAACCATTTTATGCCTCAGTTTCCTAGCACTTTTGAGAGAATTAAATGAGATGATTTCTGTAAGCAGTGTAGTTTCTGGAGTGTAGTAAGTATTTTAATAAATATCTCCTTAGTTCTGCTACTGCTACTACTAGTGATTTTTATTACCAATATTATTCTACTTACTTAAGGTAATCATAGAATACCAACTGCATAAATTCTTTCTTAGTAACTCTTTAGTCCTGAGATTTGAAATTTATGGTGATAAATTGTTGTGAATAAGTATGGCAGCTTTGGAAAACACAGAGCTTCGTTTTAGGGAAGAGCATTTATTTTACCTTTTTTCTCGTCAGTAATTTGAAATTTCTATTGAAAAGCAACTATAAAGTAGCTCTCTTATCACACTAATATATAATATGTACTAATACATAGTCCACAAAATAACTTGGAAAGTTTTTCTGAATGAAGAAAAAGGAGGCCTCTTTAACCATTTAGTTTTACTGGGAGATATTTGTATCGACTTCTGTGGATCTTACATGTATGTAGACACCTCCCTGCATGGTGCAGCCTGGCAAGTTTTTTTTATACTGTTTGAACATTTTACTTGTGTTGATGTTCACGCTCACCTGTAGGCTAGTGTGGAAATTACAGGTCTTGATATAGTTTGAAGGATGTAATACTAGCTTGAATCAAGGCAAAAAAAGCCAAGAAATTTGACAAGCTATTTAGTATTGTAGCTAAAATGCAAAACAGATGAAAAGAAAGAACAATGCATGGAAAGAATGAAAAAGGTTTTGAAATTGACTTCTATTATGCAGTCTAATTAGACTTTGCCCCCCTCTGTTTCTGATGGGAGCCACAAATTCTACAATAGAAGATGATGTGATTTAATGTGAGAAGACCATCAGCCCATTCTTATCATTAAATTTTTATTTTTTTTCTTAGAGTGTTTTATTCTGTGTTAATGGTATTAAAAACCTGATTATAGGAAGTATTAGACATACTTTAATATAATAGGGTACCACACCCTATGCTGCAAACATTTCACATAAATCATTGTAACTTCCAAACTTCCTGCATGGTGCTCCTAGTAGACACTTAGTAATTAATTACTGAATGAATAAATGAAAGAATGAAAATAACATCCTGGAAGTGAATTTTTTAATATGTTATAAAGGCACTACAAATACAAGACATTTCAAAATCAAATTTGATTGATGAATATAGTTCCCATTCTGAAATGAGTTTTTTGAGAAGTAGCTTTCTACTTAGTTTGCTTTATTAAAATATGTAAATTTAAAAGAATCTATTAATAGCTTCTACGCTAGAATGACAATTCTGACTCTTTGTTTTTTGGTGGATTTATGGGATGCTTGTTTTCTGCTCCTTTCCCTAATCAACATCTGTCTTCATAGCTCCAAGCAGAATGGATGGTAAAGTAACAAGGAAAATTATTCCTTTTTGATTTCTCAGTTTGTCTTAATTAAAAGGTTCTAAAGTATGTGCAGCTAAACAAATGAACAAAAAACTATATACAACATATATTAAAAAGGACCAAAATTGTCTCAGCTGTTTGATATGTATTTTAATAGAGTCAAGTTGGCATCCTCACATGAGTGGTTGGGGGAAATGATACGCTTGTGTGCCAATCACACTGAAATGGCAGTTTAAATCTGTAGTACTGTGTGACTTGTACTAAAACATTTTAAGAAGGTTAGTAGGAAGCAAGCAGCCAGCTGTTGGGTTTATCAAAGATGAACTTGTACAGAGTACAGCAGCATTTAACACACCAGTGGAGCGTGAGAAAACTGTGCAAATTAAATTGAGAAAGCAGCTGCTTGTTGAAGATGTGTATCTTTATACTGAACTCCACAGGATGCATTTGGGAGGTTGGATTAAAACATTTTATCAAGAAAATCACAAAACCTTGGAGTTTCTTCCCAATAAAAAAAGATAATTTTTAAAGATTTGTAACTATTTTCCCCAGTACATCTATAAAGTGATTCTTAGTCTTATTTCTTTAAAACTCGTAATGCATCACAAAACAGAACCATGTAGCAATGATAGCCTCTCAAGCTGTGCTAAAGCAAAATTTGTTGTTAATATTTTCACAAGGTTAAGAGATATTTGCCATCTCATTTTTACTCTGTGTCTTGCAGAAGTGATATAGATCTGTTTACATTTCAAAATCTAGTGATCCTGTGTTTTGTTTGATTGTAAGCAAACAGGGTGCCTAATATATTTTAAAAATGTTCAGAGCAGTTTTTAAAAAATGGAATTAGAATCAACTCCTATTTATTTTTTCTGTTTAGTATACTGAAACTGCACATTCTTTGTTTAGTGTTGTAGCATCATTCAGACTTCAAAAAATATATGTGGGGCACATACGTTTCAGTACATAGGTTGTATGGTGAACAGATAAGTTGAATGAAATATGACTTTCTTATGTTATTACAACTGTTCGGTACCATCTTCTAGCAATCAGTTTCAACCTGAGAAGAAATAAAGTTAAGATGCACACCAAAAATTGTTTTAAAATATGTCCTTAAGGATTATCTAGTAGCTTTTAGAAAAAAGTAACAGGAAAGAGCAATTTTATGTGGTTTATGCAGAGTAACTTCACAAGTCTTAAATTAGGATCCTTAATTCTCAGAGTGCTTAAAATAATGAATGTGAATACCTTTCCATGCATATGAAAATGATGTTTCATTTGAATAGTGGTTTTGTGCAAATATTTAAGAATAACACATAAGTGCAAAGTGTGATGAATTTTAAGTGAACGGCAATTATAGATGTTAACTCTCACCTTTGGCTAAGCTGCTGGAAAAGTAACGCTTATTGCAGTCCCTTTTTCTGTAAATGATATCATTGTATAGATGTTCCATATTCTTTAGTTGTGTGTCTGAGATTTTGAAATCTGATCATAAAATTCTTGGAGTAGTTATTTGAGATGACACATAATTTTACATTTATTTTCCTGTGGGCTTTTTTTCCGAAGGTCTGATAGCAAAATCATCTTTTCTCCTTATAGATGGGTTCACATTGTCTGTGCCCTGTATGTTCCTGGTGTAGCCTTTGGAGATATTGACAAATTGCGACCAGTAACACTAACAGAAATGAACTATTCCAAATATGGTGCCAAGGTAAGACAAAGTGTTTTTGATGGTCTAAGAGAAGGTTTTTACTTGTTAGTTTACATGACTTTTTACTAATATCATGGTTGACTACAGAAATGCTTATTACTAATTGTGCTATTGGAGAGCAGTTAGCACTAAATCATTTAGTATTGGTAGTAATTTTCCCAGAGAGCCAATAATGTATAAGTTCTTCTATATATTTGTATAACTTGTGGGGTAAAATGGTAGTTAATGCCACTGCTGTTTTCCTCGTATTTAGCACACTGCTTAGTGCATAATGAATTCTCAGACTACATCCTTATTTTTAATCAGTTGGATCAAATACAAGCTTAATTTCTGACTTTACTTTTGAAGTGGAATTTATTAAAATTATGAAAAGAGTACAAGAAGCACCCATTATTTTACTTCCACTGCAGAAGGCCAACAGAATTTTTTTTTTTTTACTAGCAAATGATCCTCATCCTCCATAGTTTATAAATATGTTTTTAATTATGACTGAGTTTTAGGATTATAAGTGATAAGATAACTCACTTATGAATTTAAACTTAAGTATATAATTATTGCAAACATCTTCGGAATACTAGAACTAATTAGGCAATGATATATTCTCTTTCCATTACTATGTATTGGGCAGTTGGGAAGGAAAACTCTTAAAGAGCATTAGTAACATATTAAAGGTGGGGTGGGAAACGTACAGATTGTTGGAAAATTCTGATTTGAAATTTTTAAAATTTCACAGTTTCTGCTGTTATATCCAGAATATCCTCTTTGGGCTTTAAACACCATCCCCATCCGTCACCTTCTACCCTCGAATAATCTTGTGCTTTAGTTTGGGAGGTTGCAGCTTCCCTCTCCAGAATTAGATAAAGCTTCCAGGCCCTAGTATTGAACTTAACTTTCCTGGTGCTCAAGTAATTGCACACTATCTTGTTACCTCTCTTAAATGCCTTTAAACTATAATTAACAAAATAATTTGTCCACATTTTCTAGTTGAGTAGGAGTAATACAAATTACCTGGTCCACCAGTGTTGGAAATGGAAGTTACTACCTTTTGAGGGCAGTTTCATAATTCAAGAGCACAGAGCCTAGAAGGGAGTCGCTTCCATCTTTTTCAATAAGCACATGTTTTTACCATAAATATAAATCTAGAAGCAATTAAAGAACAGTAACCAGATATTACTTCATATAACTGAGACCAGCAGTGACCTCTGGATTGAAAAGGAGAGTCATTAAATGTATAATTATCAGCTGATTATTTTCATTATCACCTGCTTTTGTTTTGAAGTATTACTGGGACGTGGAGTCAAAAAATTACGTACTCTCTAGCTCATCTGCAAAATCAAACCCAGTGCTGTGAATTATATCTGGGATAGCTCTCTAGATCACATTGTCTATCCATTTCCTCCTCCTGATTACTTTCTCCCCTGTGTTCTCAGTTGGTTAGTTCCCTAGCATTTTATTTATTTACTTATTTTTAAATTTATTTATTTATTTTTGGCTGTGTTGGGTCTTCGTTGCTGTGCGTGGGCTTTCTCTAGTTGTGGCGAGCATGGGCTGCTCTTCGTTGCGTGCACAGGCTTCTCACTGCGGTGGCTTCTCTTTGTTGTGGAGCACAAGCTGTAGGCACGTGGGCTTCAGTAGTTGTGGCTCCTGAGCTCTAGAGCGCAGGCTCAGTAGTTGTGGCACATGGACTTAATTGATCCGTGGCATGTGGGATCTTCCCAGACCTGGGCTTGAACCCGTGTCTCCTGCATTGGCAGGCTGATTCTCAACCACTGTGCCACCAGGGAAGCCCGTTCCCTTGCATTTTAAATGATTCAAGCAATTGAGGAAGATTCTATTTTCTTTATTAGTTTGTTGTATTGTCTTATGAGACTTCACTGTTGGAAATTTTTTCTTTGTGTTCACTCTGAAATCCCTTGCCCAATTTCATCATACTACGTTAAATTACTCACTTAGGGGACTATCCTAAACAATTTGATTCTGTTCATAGTATTGACATCCTTTAAATAGTTTAATTTCTCCATTTCTCCCTCTCTGACCCCCTCTCCTTCTCTCTATCTCTTTTCTTTCTCTCTCTTTCTCAATTTTTTGGTTTCATGTTTAGATTACTATTTGCTGGAATTTTTACCATACATATACTACTGTTGGTGGAAAAAGACCCATAATTAGGCAGTAGAGTGTCAGGTGTTGGGAATGTTTTCACATCTGTACCCAGAGTCCTGTTCCTGTTATTTTTATTCATTGCTAATATATCAGTTTGGTGTTGTATACCAAGTAGGTACTCACTAACTGTTATAGTATTAATATGATGTTTTTAGTGTCTATTGAAACTTTTTAATTTTTTAAAAAATGTTTCTCTCATATTTAATTTATGTAGAATACATTTATTAAGCAGTTCTTCCTTAGTTGTCTACTGGCAATCTTTCACAATTTAGCAGGTTTTTTTGTGAAGGTTCCTATTACCAGAGTAGTGTATATTTTGAGACTACGTTTTTCTTCTTCTCTCTCTGTGGCTTAGTTAAAAGTATCAAAAAAATAAATTGGGGCGGTGGCATTTGGGGTAATCTCAACAGTTTATGCCTTTAGTTTTGCAGGTTTTCCCTTTGTATACAGAAAGAATGTAAATAATTGGCTATATTGTGTATTAGTACCAATTTCACAAAATTGTTTACTTAAGATTACTTTTAATTCTCTTAAATATATTTTTTAAATGCATTATATCTTTGGTTGCAATGCCTAGATCTTTCAGTGAATTTTCTCTGGCTTCTTATTTATTTTCCTTAATTTTTCTGAGTAGTATTACATTGTTCAAATCAGTGTAGCTTAATGGTTAAGAGCATGGACTTAAGGTAAGATTATCCTGGTTTGAAAACTGTCTTTACCTCAGTTTTCTCATGTGTAAAATTTTCTCATATGTAAGATGGAAATATAGTACCTTTTCCACATATTGTTGTGGAATAGAGTGTCAAATGATTATATATATTAATACTTACAAAGTGCTTAGAATAGTGCCTAGCACACGGTAAGCCCTCAAATGATATTAATTATTATTATCCTCATTACTGTATCAGTGGAATTTTGTTTTTTAGAACTATATAGAGAATTACTTTTTTCATATAAATACTTGCCTATAGTTATTGTTTGTATTGATATACTGTTGGTTCGCTATTTGTATTTTGTAGATGCTTTGTATGAGAATGCAGTTTCTGTTCTGGAAATATTTTTGCTCTGAGACTTTTCCTGTTATTCCATTGTAGGAGTGTAGCTTCTGTGAAGACCCTCGTTTTGCTAGAACTGGAGTTTGCATTAGCTGTGATGCAGGGATGTGCAGAGCCTATTTCCACGTGACCTGCGCTCAGAAGGAAGGTCTGCTTTCAGAGGCAGCAGCAGAGGAGGTAGGTTGATTTAAATCCATAGTTGGTGAATATGTTCATGAGACTTCTCGTGACTTCATTATATCCTACAAACAGGTATGCATCATAAAATAAATTTACGAGTTTATTCTTAAAATCTTTGTCTAGATCACAGATCTAAAACTTTAAGAGTAAACAATATATATGAGTTTCTTCAGTCTTAAACCTAGCCAGACATTTAGAAAACATGTTAAAAATTTTATAGTGAAATCTGACAGATAAAATGAAACATAATGCAAGGTGTTTTAAAGCATTACAATGTCAGCATATTTTATATGAGAATCTGAAATTATATTTGAGTAATAACCTTGCTCTGTTACTCTTTAAATAAAATCATTACCCTGTCTTCAGTCTTCAGTATTTGCATTTCTATTTCTTTACAATTATTTTTAATTCTAAAATTTTCCTACCAGAAATTTACATTAAGCAGTCAGTTGTTTTCATAGTATGTATTCGGGACTCTTTAATATTCTTTCAAGGTCTTTGAGGTCAAAACTGTCTTCATAACAGTATTAAAATAGTATATACTTTTTTTTGCTCCTAATATTCTCCTAATGTAATAGTGGAGATTTCTAGAGATTATATAGCTATCTTCTTTAATGTCCACTATCGAGATATTAAAGAGGTTTGTAAAAATGTAAAACAGTGCCACTCTTCTCACTAATTTTTTTTTGTGTGTAAATTATAGTATTTTTCATAAAAATTATTTTTGTTAACATGTAATGGCTTTATTGTTATTTTAAAAATTACTCAATTTTAACTTCTAATATGCTATCTATAAATATAACTCACATAAGCTCTTTGGGGTCTTCAAAACATTTTAATACTGTAAGGAGAGAGAGAGCAAGTTTTGTTGATTCTTTAAGCACTTTATATAGGCAGGTAATTGAGTATTCTGTAGTTCTTACTTTATATTTGGGATATATTGTTATGTATATGTGTTATGTTCCATCTTTTATTGGGTAAATTTTCAGTGTCATGTAAAAATATGTTTTTTATGTTGGGCTTTCATCTTATTCCATTTATTTCATAGACAGGAAACAAGTAAAAAAGGTAATCTGATGAAGAAAATTTGTTAAGCAAATTTTGAAGGATATATTTTATCAATATAAGGATCCTGTTGAAATTATATTTTGGGTACATAAATATGTTTTTGTGTCAGTCTCTGATTCTGATGAGTTGTACTTTAATTGAAGAAGGGTACTAAATGAACACTGAGCATTTTCACAGCTGTTTGGTAGACATAGAGGTACAATTATAAAATAGGGTTGTGTGGATTAGTCATGGCTGTAACTCAAGATGGTGAGCAAAAGTGCAGAGAGAGAATACAAGTAAGACTCAAGATCAGATAAATCTCAGTGAACAGCTGGAGAAGCCTGGATTTCTTACTTCTTAATGGCTGTTTTATATAGGCAGTAAAAGAAAGGTTGAAAAAGAGAATAAGTACCTCAGTTTCATCCAATGACATCATACACCTTAGCATATTTTCATGTTTTTTTATAGCCTTCTGACATAGTACTTTATCTTACTGGTGAGAATGCATTTGAAGTTTCTATTCTTTTTGATCCACTTTGTGAAAATTCTAGATTATTTAGAATATTTAACCATGTTATGTTACAACATATTATTATTAAAACTGAGCTGTAGGGCTTCCCTGGTGGCGCAGTGGTTGAGAGTCCGCCTGCCAATGCAGGGGATACGGGTTTGTGCCCCAGTCCGGGAGGATCCCACATGCCGTGGAGCAGCTGGGCCTGTGAGCCATGGCCGCTGAGCCTGTGCGTCCGGAGCCTGTGCTCCGCAACGGGGAGAGGCCACAACAGTGAGAGGCCCGTGTAGCGCAAAAAAAAAAAAAACCCCAAAAAACAAAAAAAACTGATCTATAGCACAGGCTCAGTTATGACTGAAACTTATATTATTATGGTTCACATCATATAGTTGACTTAAGGTTACTTATATTCCATTTAAACCATATGGTAGTATGGTAGTATGATAAAGTATGATTTTGGTACTGTGAACATTGTTATAATTTGTTACCATGTAAAAAATTCTCTTTGAAACATGTAAAATAATTTATCGATTTTTTTTCCCACAGCCTTTGATAATGCATTGAAATCATTCATGGATTAAATTTCAAAGGCTCAAATTAGATCTTTAGCTGTTGAACTGATGCCTTAATATTGCTAGAAGAACCAGGATGGATAGGAATGGCTCCTGGTGGATCAAAAACTTTTTAAATGAATTCATCAAGAAGTTATGTTACTTAAAGTTAGACATTTTATATCAGATCTTCAGTGATACCTTTATGTGGCTGTGTTAGGCATTATTTTAAAAATTATTCTGGATGAACTCTATGAGAGTTACTCAGATCACTTTCTCACTCCACGTCTAATCCATTAGCATATCCTGTCTTCAAAGTATATCTAGTATATGTCCAAATTCTTCTTACCACATTCATTGCTGCTATCCTAGTCTGTCACCTTTTGTCACCTGGATTAATATAACAACCTCCTAACTCTTTCTACCCTTGCCTTGCTAGAGCAGAGGGTGGCAATTTTTTACTACAAAGAGCCAGATGTAAATATGTTAGGCTTTGTGGGCCTGTGGCTTGTGTGTAACTATTTAACTTTGCCATTGATTATGAAAACAGCCATAGACAATACATAAACAAATGAACATGGCTGTGTTCAAATAAAACTGTATTTCCAAAAACAGGCAGCACCAGATTTGGCTTTCAGGTCATAGTTTGCCAATCCTTTGCCAGAGAATAGAGGACATTTTCAGTAGCAGCTAGTATTATCCCATTAAAATCTAAGTCAGATCTGGTCACTCCTTTGCTCAAAACCCTTCAGTGGCCTTCTGTCTGATTCAGACTAGAGGCCAGTTTCTCTGCTGATTTATAAGATTCTGTGTGATCTGGTTTCACATTACCTCTCTGACTTCATCATTTCCCCTCATTCAGCCTCACTGGCCTACTTGCTGCTCCCTTTAATGAATGGACAGGTGAGCTCCTACTCTAGGCCTCTGTACTTGTTTCTCTGCATGGGCTGCCCTTCCCTCACATGGCTCATTCCCTCACTTTTTTCGGGTCCTCATTCCATGTCTACTACTCACTGGTCTAAAGTTACAACCCTCTGCCTCCCATGACACTTTCTATTCCCCTTTCCTGCTTTATTCTTCCCTTTTAAAAATACCTAACCACTATCTAATATAGCTCTAGTAGTTTTCTGGTAGTGTCTTTTGGATTTTCTATGTATAACATCATGTCATCTGCAAACAGTGACAGTTTTACTTCTTCTTTTCCAATTTGGATTCCATTTATTTCTTTTTCTTCTGTGATTGCTGTGGCTAGGACTTCCAAAACCATGTTGAATAAAAGTGCTGAGAGTGGACGTCTTATCTTGTTCCTGATCTCAGAGGAAATGCTTTCGGCTTTTCACCATTGAGTATGATGTTAGCTGTGGATTTGTCATATATGGCCTTTATTATGTTGAGGTACGTTCCTTCTGTGCCCACTTTCTGAGGAGTTTTTATCATAAATAGACATTGAATTTTGTCAAAAGCCTTTTCTGCATCTATTTAGATGATCATATGGGTTTTTAAAAATAAATTTATTTTATTTGTTATTTATTTTTGGCTGCGTTGGGTCTTTGTTGCTGCGCCTGGGCTTTCTCTAGTTGGCAGTGAGCGGGGTCTGCTCTTCCTTGGTTGTGGTGCACAGGCTTCTCATTGCAGTGGCTTCTCTTGTTGTGGAGTACGGGCTCTAAGTGCGCGGGCTTCAGTAGTTGTAGCACGCAGGCTCAGCAGTTGTGGCTCACGGGCTCTAGAGCACAGGCTCAGTAGTTATGGCGCACGGGCTTAGTTGCTTTGTGGCATGTGGGATCTTCCCAGACTGGGACTTGAACCTGTGTCCCCTGCATTGGCAGGCGGATTCTTAACCACTGTGCCACCAGGGAAGTCACAATCATGTGGTTTTTGTTTTTCAATTTGTTAATGTGGTGTGTCACATTGATTGATTTGCAGATATTGAAAAATCCTTGCATCTTTGGAATGAGTCCCACTTGATCATGGTGTGTGATAATATATATGGTTCTTATTTATCTTGTTTATTGTCTGTCACTTTCATTAGGATATAGATTCATGAGGACAAGGATTTTTTTGTTCTTTTTTATTTTTCACTGTATCCTCAGTGCTTAAAATACAAGTTGAGGGACAAGATCTCTTTTGTCATTCATCTTTTATTTGGTCAGCTGTTTAGCATTTAAGGTTTTTTTTTTTTAAGATTTTATTTAAAAAAGAATTCTAGGGTAAAATTACTTTTCAAACCATCATTTTAAGTATAGTGCCTTGCATATTTGATTTCCCATTTTTCCTTGTTTTGATTTCCTATTTATCTACGGGCATGGACTGAGAATATTTCCTTGGCACATTTTCTTGTGGTATTGGAATAACTTTATTCATAAACATGTCTCTTTATCTCTTTGGTTTGCTTAAGTTGATGTTCACTGCTACCCCAGCTCAGTTACCTGTTAAAGCGTGTGTTAGCAAATAGATCACTTTCACTTTGGTACTTCTCTAAGAATCTTATTTAACCTTTATTTGAAGTTTGACTGTAAGAAATATGATTTATTTGGAATATATACAGAATATCCACTCCTCTAAACATTCTGTGTAAGCCATATTATTAGATGCTTACGTACCTGGACAAAATTATTTTGATTCATACTATTATTCCTTTTGCTGATGTGTGCTTTTTACATTTTTGTTGTTGTTGAAAGCCTTACTGATTTTTTTTCTTTTGTATTAACTGGGAATGTTGATGAGCCTATTTCTCAGCACAGTATTCTTTCTCTCAGTTCTCGATAGTAGGTATAGCAGTGTGTTTGCTTACTAATTGGTTTGTGATATTGTGAATTATGTAACTGATTGTATTAATAACTTCTTTAATTTTCTGGAAGTTTCACAGCCACATTTGGAGTCTACTACCAATGTGCATGTGGCCTTTAAGATAAATGCTGTGGTGGTTCATCTTGATGTTGTATCTTACCTAGGCTTTTGGCAGCAAGTAATAGAATACTTAACTGCAGTAGCATAAGTAGTTATTAACTATCTCATACGATAGGAGGCATAAACATAAGTAGTTCTGGGGCTGTTTCAGCAGCTAAATAATGAAGTCTTATTTTATCCTTCTCTCCCACCGGCATCAACATATTTTTCTTTTTAGTTCCTAACCTTGTTGTCTCATGGTCTCAATATTGCTGGAATAGGTCTTAGCACTGTGTTCTTTCATTATAGAATTCAAAGCCAAAGAGAAGGGAAAGGGTTCTCTTATTATTAGGAATGAAAAATTTTCTCATACGTTCACACCACTAGATTTTCCCATCATATCATGTATTGAAACAGTCATTATGGCCATCGTTAGCAATGAGATAAGTTGGGAAGGTGAAACCTGACATTTTTAGTTTCTGTCAAATAAAATGGATTTTACAAGAAAGGAATATGTTGGAAGCGGATGACTGGGGTGGGGGGGGTCAGCAACTAACAGTTTGCTACAACTAGCCTAAGAAGTTGGCAGTTTATTTCCATTCACTGTAGCTCATACCTAGACCAAATGAAGAAGTCTTTATATCAGCTATTAAAAGAAGGAAAAGAAGAATCAGGTGTTATGAATTAAAACAAAAAACAAGTAAAAATGTCACCTTTCCCGTTTTTCCCTTCTTTGCTTCAGAGTAGAATTCTAATATTCTGGCCCTTCTTTTCTCTGGGTCTGATCTGTTTCCTGGTCTTTGCCTTTTAATAGTGTCATACCCTCTCCTTCCAGCCTCCCTCATCACAGCGGAATTGGCTTCTCAGTAGTCCTTCCTTTCCAAGCCTTTTTTTTTCTCATGGGGCTTTTTACCCCAGTCAGAGGGGGGGTCAAGTTAATACTGGCTCAATTACTTTGTGCTTTTTAAGGGAATTCAGTTTAATAAATCAGAACATTGTTTAGTCAAGATTATTGTTATTTTTGATTTATGGTACATTTTATGTCAAAAGAGATCACCTGTCTAAACTCCAAACATTAATACGGCTTTAGCATCTGTTAGTCAAGGAAAGAAAACAACATTCTACATTGAAAAAATAATTCCATAGACTGAATAGTACTGGCTTTATCTTTTATCATCACAGCCCCAAGTTAGTTCTATAATCTTACACAGAGCTTTGAGGGATACTCTGTATGTCTGGGCTTCATCTTATTTTTTCCTACCTCTTTTTTCCCCTCATTCCATTATTCACTCTCACCTTCCACACACACTCTACAGTCCTTACTTAGTTTTTAAAATTAATAATTAAAACTTAATTAAAATTATCTTATACTTTGCATATTTTAATGAGCCACCTCAAATCCTTTTTGAATAATATAAATGATACATAATATATAGGATAAAAACACACCAGTCTTGTTTTCAATAAAGAGTTTATATCATTATTTTTGAATTAACTTTATGAGTTTTGTATCAGTGTCTAAATTGAATATCTACCATAAGAGCATATTTTTATCTGTATTGTAAACCACAGTTGAAAATAGTGAATTTGGAATGGTCCAACTAAGTGTAAGGAAATATAAAATATAATAATAAATGCAGATGGGTAATTCTTAAATATGTGCAGAGCAGAGAATTAGGACTTTCCTAGACTGATATTGGATAAGTTGAGCTTTAGCTGCAGAATAAATTAACATAGGTTTACTCTCTGTGTTTTAACACATATGGTTAAAAAATGAAGAGTAGAATTGGATACTTTAAAGCGTTATATATTCATTAAATTATATATATTTTCGTGCTAGAAAGAAATATGTCAGATTTTAATCAGCTTAACATAAATAGTTAATACCTTTTAATGCTTTTGTGGAATCTGATGCCAAAGGATAATTTTGCTTTCCTGTACAAAGCCTTATTTTTCTGTTAGCTAGATTAGTATTAATTTTTTATATAAAAGGTAAAGGTAAAGATAATATTTTAATGATGGATAAAGAAACTGCTATATATTTTTAAATATAATTTAAATACATAAAAAGACTTAATGTAAATTTAGTTCACCTTGGTTTTAGACAGCCATATTTTGCATACAATGTGTATGAGTGTTTTAAGAATTGATAAAATACTTAAGTCATAAAAGTGGGAAATGAAAAAGTGATAAATGCCAAATGGGAAAAATATAGCTTCAAAAATGAGATCAAGTTGAATACAGATTCTTAGATAGAACCCAAATACAAGATATCAATAAAGCTAAGTTGGTTACTTTCAGTTTTTATAGGAAGAAATACTGAAGAGCTATAGACATAGTTTTGTTTGTGGTTCAGGAATATATAAAGGACAAAATATGTACATTGTCAAATTAATTTTTCTCTTTTGGTATCTAGACACTAGGCATTTGGGCATTGAATCTGCATTTAAAATTTTCAGCTGTAAAAAGTCTTAGAAATTTCAAGCACTAGAATAAGAAATTAAGAAATCTTGTTCAGATTTATTGTTTTTATTCTTTGGTCTTCATCATCTGGGAGTTTCAGATTTGAGTACAAGACTTTTTAAAACATAAATTACAGCTGTATGTTAAACAAGTTAATCATATAATGTCTGCAAAGGCACTGCAGCTGAGGGCTGACAGAATTATAACTCAGCAAGTATTTGTGGAACATGACCATAAGGAGTAAGTCCTTATTGAATTCACGTTGTGAAACTCAGTTAAGTTGTGTTAAGGGGGTGACCTAAGCTTTGTTTAGCAAACAGTGAGATTTATATTCAAACAAAGCTTCATAGTACTCTGTGAAATCAGTCAATCATGATTGAGGGCATGTGCATATGTGCAAGACACTAAACTCTAGGTATGGGGTGGAGGAGTTTGTCAGGGAGCATAAAAATAGCTTTAAATTACAGTATCAACCTAGGTGGGGATAGATAGTAAACACAATAAAATGTTCAACAGTCTTTCAAGATGGCAGTAAAAGATATCACAGGTGCCTAGTATGGACAAGAAGTGGTGTAAGTACAGAAAGAAGGTTCCCTGGAAGAATCAGAAACTTCAGCTGGACCTTCCTGACCTATCTCTTACCTTTGAACTATCTAAGGATTACAAATTAATGTTTTTACTGTCATTCATTCAGTATATTTATTCAACAGATATATTGACCTACTGTGTATTAGGCATTGCTATGGACCAGGGGTCCCCAACCCCCAGGCTGTAGACCAGTACTGGTCCGTGGCCTGTTAGGACCCGGGCCGCACAGCGGGAGGTAAGCAGCAAGCGAGCAAAGCTTCATCTGCTGCTCCCCATTGCTTGTATTACCGCCTGAGCCGTCACACCCCTCACCCCACTCCACCCCACCCCACCCCCGGTCTGTGGAAAAATTGTCTTCCATGAAACCGGACCCTGGTGCCAAAAGGCTGGGGACTGCTGCTATATACCCTGTAGAGATAACAGTGAACAAAACAAACTGTGCTCTTAAGGTAGCTTACATTTTAGTGGCAGGTGGGATCTCTCCTCTGACAGAGAGTGAAAAAGTTAGCAAAAAAAATATTGTGATAAGTATTGTGGAGAAATATAAAGCAGGATAAAGTATTTAGGGAGTAAGGGAGGTAGGGCAATGCTGCTTTATATGGGGAGATCAGAGAACGACTCTCTAATAAGGTGACATTTTATGGAAATATGTAAGGAAAATTGTAGGGAGCATATGTTTATTTGAGAGGAGAGCATTACAGGCAGGGGGAACAGAAATACAGAGGCTCTGAAGTAGAAACATGCTTGGTTTGAGGACCAAGAAGAAGACTGGTATGGCTGGTACAGAGTTAGGGGCTAGGGTTTGGTAAGAGGAGAGGAGGAAGTCATAGAGGTAGCAGGGAGCTACTTCATGTAGGGCCTGGAAAGATATGGGAATGACTTTGGATTTACACTCGAGTGGGGTGGAAGGCCATAAGAGTTGCATAGAGTACATATGAACCAACTGATGTTTAAAAGGACTTCCCTGATAACTGTATTGAGTACAGGCAGTAGGGAGGCAAGAGTGAAAGCAGGGAGACCAGTTAGAACTTTTACTGTAACAGGTTTTAGGATGGAGGTAATGAGAAATGAGAAATTTTATAGGTATTTGCTGAAGGATTGTGGAATGTAACAGAAAGAGAGGGTAAAAAGGGTGACTTCTTTCTGGCCTGAGCTTCTAGCAGAATGGAGTTGTGGTTTACTGAGGTGGAGAAGACTGAAGGAAGAGCAGATCTGTTGCAGGAGAAAAGGAAACTGAGGACAGTTTTGGACATGTTGAGTTCAAAATGCCTATTAGACACGTAAGTGGAGAGATCAGGTAGGTTGTTGGCTATCAGAGTCTGAAGTTTAGGGAAGCAGTCAAGGCTACAGATATACATTTGGGAGCTGTCAGGGTATAGATAGTATTTATGGTGAGATGACTAGATGAAATTATCTAGGTTATAAGAGTAGAAGGAGATGGGAAGAGGTCTGATGACAGTCATAGGGCTACCTCAGCATTCAACAGCATTCAAATTTGGGAAAATAAGGAATCTACCAAGGAGACTGAGGAGGAGTGATCAGTGAGGTAAAGAAAAGAACTAAGAGAGGTATTTCAAAGAAGTGTTTCAAAGAGGGAGTGAGCAAATTGTGTCAAAGGAGTAAGATTAAGATTGAGAAATGACCATTGGAATTGGCAAAATGAGGGTCATTTTTCACTTGACAGGAGCTATTGGAGTGGTTGGGAGTAGTCAATGAAAACTTAAGAATGGAATAGAATTGAAGATAGCTAATATGGACAGGTCTTTAGATTTTTCCTATTAAGAGGAGCTTAGAAGTGGAACAACATGTGGGAGCCCAAGGAAGGTCTTTTAAGTATTTTTAAAGGATATTACAGTATGTTTAGCATGCCAGTGGAGAGAAAAAAATGTGTAAGAGAGATAGAATTGCTGTAGGGAAGATGGGGTGGGATATTATCGCAACTGAAGGTTAACCTTAGAGAGGAACATTGGGCAGTTTATCCATAGTAACAGGAGATTAGTCAGAGGATATGTGTAGACATGCAGATAGGTTGAGGTATGTGGTGATTGGAGGTTGTGGAAGTTTTTGTTTTGTTGCTTTTCTCCTCTCTTTGAAACCCTCTCCAGTGAAATAAATAAGGTCATCATCTGCAAGTTAGGAATAGGGAGGAGATACTGAAGGTTTGACAGAGAGATAAAGCTATTCAGTAATTATCTACAAAAATGGAATACGAATTAATTTGAGAATGTGTGCAGCTGCTCAGGTACAGGTACAAAATAGGGGAAGAGTTGGTGCCTTAGGTTTTGTCAAGCGAAGCTAGTTGAGGAAGAGAGGAACAAGCGAATCGATGCGCCATGCAACGAAGTAATTAATTGATGGACCATGAAATAATCAGGTAAAGAGGGCAATCATGTGCATGGGCTCTCGGACAGTCAGAAGACAGAAAGTCCATACATTGGAGACCTGAAAGGTGTTAAAAACTTGTTTGAGTCTTAGAGAGAGTGATCAGGAAAGATAAAAGATGATGCTCAGAGGGCTTCCCTGGTGGCGCAGTGGTTGAGAGTCCGCTTGCTGATGCAGGGGACGCGGGTTCGTGCCCCGGTCCGGGAGGATCCCACATGGCGCGGAGCGACTGGGCCTGTGAGCCATGGCCGCTGAGCCTGCGCGTCCGGAGCCTGTGCTCTGCAACGGGAGAGGCCACAACAGTGAGAGGCCCACGTACTGCAAAAAAAAAAAAAAAAAGACAACCTTGAGTTGAGGGGCATTCCACTTTGTCACATTGCTCATAGTCCCCACCATTTACCCCGCATCCCCCCTACCCCCCACCCCCATCATTACTTTTGTCTTATAATCTTCCAGCGTCTTTTAGGCCCCTTTGCACATTTACATTTACTGGTACTTTTTCTCAAGGCATTCACGTTCAAAACTCTTTGCCTTAGACCTACTGAATCACAATCTCCAGAGTTGGGCTTTTGTCATTTCTGTTTGGAAACATCCATAAGTAAATCTGATGACAGATAGTGGTTGAAAAAGATCTTAACTTTCTAGCAGTGGATCTTGGGTCAGCAACTTAACCTCTCTTGTTTTCAGTTTTCTATCCATAAAATTGATATTAAAATAATAGAACCCACCTCATGTGGTAGTGTTATAGAGGATAAATGAGATAGTATGAAAAAAGGCACCTGTGCCTGGTACATGGTAGATATTCAGAAAAATGTTTTTCCCTTTCTATTTTTCATTGGGGAGTAGGATCTTGAAAGTTTCTCTAGGCAAGTTAAAGGGATATTCCAAGTCAACCAATGCCTTAACTAGGACACTATTTTGAATGGTTGAACAAAAGCAAATAGCCAGTGACTTAAACAAAGAAGAAGTTGAATTCTTTCTACATTCCAGACTGATTTGATATTGGGGGAGTTTGGTTCCAGGGACCAGGTGCCTTCCTACTTGTTGCTTCATCTTCCCTTAGTCTGTCGCACTTTCTTACGTGGTCAGAGATGGTTTATCACACCTTGACTGGGTTCCACCCCATTGGAAGGAAGGAAGAAAAGGTTAAGAGTAGGCAATTTCCTTTCAAAGGTATGGTTAGGAAATTTCACAAACCTCATTGGCTGGAACTTATCACATGCCCATATCCAGATGCTGAGAGTCTGGAGCAGAGATTTTCTAGCAAGGTCGTCAAGTACCCAGTAGAAACTCAGAAGATTCTAGTACTAAGGAGAAGAAGGAGAGGATAGATATCAGAAGACAGTGGTTTCTGTCACAGTTAATATTTGCTTGGTATATCTGTTCCACTGTCTAAACAAGGTTAATCCCTTGGTCATTCTAGCCTTAGACTTAGGGTTTATTGTCCCCCAATCCCAAATAATGAAAACAAAACAAAAAATTACTTGGGCTACCTAGTCCCCTTCAGATACCTTTTTGACCAGAGATGACTGGTCTTTTTAGCGAGTCAGAGTCTAGGTCCTAATGCTTAACTCATCTATACAAGCATGAATCCTATCTCTGATAAGTCAATTTCAACCATACCTACTACTTTGAAACAGTAGAATAGTTCTCCAGATCATTTTGACTACGCTTCAATGTGTTCTTTATTTCCATTAGCCTATTCTGTGACCAGGATGTAGAGTATGTTGTGAGAAAGCAACTGTGTGTGTGTGTGTGTGTGTGTGTGTGTGTGTGTGTGTGTGTGTGTGCGTTTTAATGCAATCTCCTGCCCATGTTTTTGTATTGTGTACCTATATGAAGTAGTTATTATTAAATCTGTTTTACTAATGAGTTAACAGAGACCCAGAGATGTTTCACAACTTGTTTGAAGCCACAAAAATCAGTAAATGGTGGAACCAGGATTTATCTCCAGGTTTTTATATTTCCAAATTCTGTGATCACAGTGTTCACAGTGCCATATTGTGACATCTTTGGATATCACACTACAGAACTGCATCATATACTTTTTTTTTTTAATGTCAAGGACACTTTAGTTTTATTATTACGATGATTTCTCTTTTTGTACTTTCTCATTTGTTTCTTCTTTTCTTAGTGTCATCATTTCTCTTTGGGCTATAAAACCCTACCTTACTAAGAGACCCTTTAACATAACTTAGATAAAAACCTATATGGATAGCTTATCTTTATTATTCTCTTTGGGACAGACCTAAAGAATGAACTGCCTGTTACTTTGCTGGCAGTCACATTGCACGTTACTTTTTTTGGCTACATATTTACAATTTATTCTATTTTTGATAGTAGATTTCTTTTATTTTTGGTACCCTACTATTTATGAATAAAAAATGTACCCATTAAGGTAGTATCATGAAATATGACTGTGAGAGAGCTGTGTTTCCATCTGAGATTTTAGGGTTTCATGAAGAGTTAAAGGGACCATCTAAAGTGTTTTATTGACAAGGCCTGGCCTTCTTTTTTTTTTTTTTTTTTTTTTTTTGCGGTACGCTGGCCTCTCACTGTTGTGGCCTCTCCCTGTTGTGGCCTCTCCTGTTGCGGAGCACAGGCTCTGGACGCGCAGGCTTAGCGGCCATGGCTCATGGGCCCAGCCGCTCCGCAGCATGTGGGATCTTCCCGGACTGGGGCACAAACCCGTGTCCCCTGCATCGGCAGGTGGACTCTCAACCACTGTGCCACCAGGGAAGCCCCAGGCCTGGCCCTCTTAATCCATTTTTGTCCCAGGTGGAATCTGCCTGTGCATTTCTAGTCAATTAGAAGTACCCTACTTATCTGTGTTGGCTAGTACTGTATTTTCTAGATATACTGTTGTTTTATAATATTAATCTATGTATGTATAACTTTAATATTTAATGATGATTTCTACCTAAGATTATTGAAATCTTATTTGTTTTAAACTGTGATTATTTTTTTAGGTAACAAATATATCTAAATGGTAATACCTAAGATTTGATTTCAGTATTTTTAAATCCACAAGGCCCTTTAAAAAAAAAATTGCTAATTTGAACTTGATATATAGGATTAAGTTTCTAAAGCAGCAATTTTTATCATTATGTATAAAAATTACTTTTGTAATTTATCTTAGGAATAACCAACACTGTGGGCTATTCTTCAAAAAGGAAATATTATCTATTACTGTTTTTTTAATGACCCTTTGAAGTAAAAATGTTTACTTTTTCCCCCCTGTTTTTTGATATAGGATATAGCAGATCCATTTTTTGCTTATTGTAAGCAACATGCAGATAGGTTAGACAGAAAGTGGAAGAGAAAAAACTACTTGGCTCTACAATCCTATTGTAAAATGTCTTTACAAGAGAGAGAGAAGCAACTATCACCAGAAGCACAGGTATGGATGGGATTCATGCCAAAACTCATGTTTTTTTCTTTCAAGGTTATAGATTTCAGGGAATTCCCTGGCGGTCCCGTGGTTAGGACTCTACACTCTCACTGCTGAGGGACTGGGTTTGATCCCTGGTCAGGGAACTAAGATTCCACAAGCCACACAGCATGGCCAAAAAAAAAAAAAAAAAATCAAGGTTATAAATTTCAGATCTCATGTGTGTTTGCCAATGACATGTGAAGTATAATTGTGAAATTTGGTTAGTTACCTAGGAAGTGGATTGTCATTAAGATAAATGGTGAGTATAGTTTGTGGTTGAATATATTACTCGTCACCTAGTCAACAAAGCAGTCATTTTTAAAGCATGCTTCCAGTACATTAAAGAATATGGCTTAGAGGAAATTATTCTATCAGTGCAATATGTTGACCACATCTTTTTTCAGTCTGTTCTAATGTTCTTTTATGCAAAGAATTTGATTAGTTTGCCCATCATATAAAATGTATTTTTGTGTAAATTAAGTACATTTATGGAGACTAGTGCAAGGCTGGTTGAGAAGAGAAACTTCAGCTTAATCATATTAGTTTTTGACAATTCTGATCATAGACTAGGACAGTTGTTACTAGGGGTAGACCTGGTTTATTATAGCCCAAGAATTATACAGTATACCTTAAGGACTGTGGGTAGATATAATTTGCCTTGATATGTGAAATTTTGGTTATCTTTACTTTTTCTAAATGTGGAAGTAAAAATCATAAGGAGTATGTTCCATTTTAGTATCTTTTAAAATTTGTATACATTTCTTTTATAGGCAAGGATCAATGCTCGGCTTCAGCAATATCGTGCCAAAGCAGAACTAGCTCGATCCACCAGACCCCAGGCCTGGGTTCCAAGGGAAAAATTGCCCAGACCACTCACTAGCAGTGCTTCGGCCATTCGTAAACTTATGCGGAAAGCAGAACTGATGGGGATCAGTACAGATATCTTCCCAGTGGACAATTCAGATACTAGTTCTAGTGTGGATGGAAGGAGAAAACATAAGCAACCTGCTCTCACTGCTGATTTTGTGAATTATTATTTTGGTCAGTATAGACACTGATTCATGCACGTTTTCATTGATGACAATTTGCTGATGGAGATTTCGATATGCTGTCAATTTTTAGAAATTTACTAGCAATGTTACATATATCAAGTAAAAGCATGTTTATTTTCCTAATAAGTTGTGGGTTGCTGTAAAATGCTAAGCTAATTTGTGAATAGAGTTAAAAGTGTTTTGAATGATGTAGGTTTATCCATGTGATCATCCCTATGGCTAGCTTCTTCCTTTGTGTATTTTGTGTATCAGCTTTTATTTTCTACTAAAGTAAAATTGGATATTTAATTTAAATAGAGAGAAATATGCGCATGATTCAAATTCAAGAAAATATGGCTGAACAAAAGAATATAAAGGATAAATTAGAAAATGAACAAGAAAAGCTTCATGTGGAATATAATAAGGTAAGTTGGCTATAAAACAAACAACATATTACATCTTATTGATGATTTCTTTTGTGATTTTATAATGTTTTTATTTATGTTTTATTTTGAAATTCCTCTGGAGTTCTTACAGCTTGCCTACAATTCTGACCCCTCATTATTTTCATTACCATCATTAACACTTACTGAGTACTTTCTATGTGCCAGGCACAATTTTGAGCACTTTTACTTATATTAACTCATTTAATTCTGATTTCAGCTTTATAATATGGCTTAGGATTACTGCTCCCATTTTCAGAGGAGTAAACTGAGTCCTAAACAGGGGAAGTAATTTGCCCAGACTCACATAGGTAGTCAAGTCATAGAGTTGGGGTTTGAAGCCCAGCAGTCTGACTCCATTCCTTATTCCTAACCACTGTACTATGGAACTTCTCTTTCTGAGTTGTAGAAAACTTTAAAACTTATTTTGAAATTACTGTTTTTTTCTTGAATTGTTTTGTTACTTTTGATTAAAAAAAAAAACCTCCTAATTTAAATTTCTCTTCTACCCCTTCATTCTAAAGATGAGGAAGGTCAAAAAGAAATATATAAAAGCAAGTTGTGACTAACTTTTAGGTAATAAGTAACATGAGCATATAAAACCAGGATTGACTTACTGATAAATAATATTTTAAGTGATAAAAATATTTGTAGGAAGTAAATTTCCAATAATCAGCCACACTGTATTGAAAAGAGTACTGGGATTCAATTCAAAAGACCTAAGGATTCTTGCTAGTCTTATGATTTTAGCTAAGTTACAAAAACCTTGTGATCCTTAGTTTTCTCATTGGGAAAATGGTAGGAGTGCGTCTTGATAGACTCATAGGATTAATTAGCAGAACGTTTCTGAAATTATATAGTAAACTATAATAGAATATATAAGTGTAGGCATCATTATTATCATTAGTAAAAATGGTAACATAAAACAAAATGCTTACATTTTGTTGGTGCTGCTTAGATAATTGGAGACCCTCATTTTTCAGTGTATTGTACTTGAATGTGTTAAAAATATATGGACTATAAATATAGATATTTTGGGACATTTATTAATAAATTATTTACATTTTCACATATTTTACTGTATATTTTAATGGTTTACTAATTTGAATTATTTACATTGTAGCTGTGTGAATCTTTAGAAGAACTACAAAACCTGAATGGAAAACTTCGAAGTGAAGGACAAGGAATATGGGCCTTACTAGGCAGAATCACAGGGCAGGTTAGTTTCTTTCCAATTGCAATCTCTTTCTCTTCTTGCTCTCTATATGATTTCAAAGATCAGAACTATAATACAACTGTCTCTTCACTAACTAAAGAATTCCGTTTAATCAGGGTCAATTAATCATCTGGGATAATGATTCCTGCCTGCAGTACATCTAGAGCTTTGGAAGCTGCCTCCTGAGAACTTGTAGCTTAATTTGGTTGTTTTAACAGCTATCTTGTTTGCAGATTTTTTCATTTGCTCCAACTGATTGACCTGTCGTTTGTGATGAAGCTAAGATTTGAAGCATGAGTTACTTCTACCATATTCTTCTGCCTCTAATGTAGCGGTTTTAGATTCCTTGCCACATTTCTTCTGTCCTGTTCTTGTGCTATAATTAGTTCTTTTTAAAAAAATTTTTTTTGGACCGGGGGTGTGTGTAAAATTTAAACAGAAAACTGGAGAGATTTATTTTCATGTTGATTTGATTTTGAACTGAACTGCGTAAGAAATGGTTTTTGAAACTGTAATGTTAAAGTGTAGTTTTTCTCCTTCAGTAGCTATTATTGTAGTTATGAAAAAAATTAACTTTATCCTTGAACATATTTAGCCTTTTATAGTTCTTGGTATTGAAAAGAAGAATCATTGCCAGTGGATTTCTTTGAATGCTTTTTTTTGATACTGTGTATATAATTCTTAAATTAAGAATTCATTTGAATAATTTCAGTTATTTTTTTAAGGATGATGAAGACTCATTGTGGTCCTTTCATTATGAAAATAGTTTTGTTTGTGAAGGAAGGTTTTCAAAGAACAGATATTTTTCATTGTACTTGTTTTAAAGATTTACAAAGAGTCAAATTCATTAAACAATTTGTGTAGACATATTATTTTAGAAGGTAACGCATACTGATATGTATTGTGCCATGCTGGCTTTGAAGATGCTGCTTTTGTGAACAAGGTGTATATGGCTTATATTATAATGAATAACATAATATAAAAGGTGAGAATGAAGTTGCGTATGGAGAATTGACCTTTGTTTCTATTGATAGGTTGTTGATGAATTTTTGGAAGATTATGGTGTTTTATATTTTATACTTAGATAAGTTAATATTGAATGCAAGCCTATTATTAGTTTATTTGGCAAGCTAGCATTATCTTTTGTCTTGGTTTGCAAGTTTGTCTCATAAGAATTTCCTGTTTAGTATAAAACATTATCTACTATAAAAGAGGATTTTCATTTATTAAATCACTTGTAACAGAAGCGCATACATTTCCTTGTGCAAATGTAAAATACACAGCAGAAGTAGAATTCATTTGTACCACTTGCAGGACACTTTTTTCCAGTTGGTTAAACAGATGCCAGCCCACCGGGCCACTGAGAAATGACTTTGATAGATGATTGCTGTCTGGGAAGCCAGCATACTACTGATTAGTAGAAACCCAAAGAGAATCTACTTCACTTTGTGGAGAGTTTGGTCCAATAAGATAATTTTTCTAATTAACCTTTAGAGCACCAGTGTAGCTGGGATGTTGAGGAAAATAAACGGCCTCAATATTCTTTTTGTCAAGTGTACTTTTTTTCTTTTAAGTTCTTAAATTCTTGTCCTTGTCTTTCATTTTTAAAGCTAAAGTAGAAGTTTAATTTTCATAATGTTTTAGTGGTCCACTGAAAATCGATGAAAGTATGTTATTATAGGCTTCTAATGGCAGTGACTGAGACAAAAACTCATTTTAGTCCTTTTTGCCAATGTAAACGCTTGTAAAAGATTTCCCCCTCACAATCCTAGCATGTTAGTTGACTTGAGCAGTGCATAGAGGAAAGTTGCTTTATATTTTTTCTTTAAAACAAAATAAACTGCATTTGTTCAAATCAATAGAAGTTGAACATACCGGCAATTTTGCGAGCACCCAAGGAGAGAAAACCAAGTAAAAAAGAAGGAGGCACACAAAAGACATCTACTCTTCCTGCAGTACTTTATAGGCAAGTAATGAAATTATGATAGATTAATGTTGTGTATTTTTTTCATTTTTAAAAATATTATTTATTTTTGGCTGCATTGGGTCTCGGCTGCTGTGCGTGGGCCTCTCATTGCGGTGGCCTCTTTTGTTGAGGAGCACGGGCTCTAGGTGTGTGTGCTTCAGTAGTTGTGGCACACAGGCTCAGTAGTTGTGGCTTGCGGGCTCTAGAGCTCAGGCTCAGTAGTTGTGGTACACAAGCCTAGCTGCTCTGCGGCATGTGGGGCCCTCCCTGACCAGGGCTTGAACCCATGTCCCCTGCATTGGCAGGCGGGTTCTTAACTACTGTGCCACTCAGGGAAGCCCTTGTGTATTTTTAAACTAATACTTTTTAGTAACAAGATGCTTCAGATATTCGTGAATGATTTACATTTATATTGGAATTTAAGTTAAATGCATTTGAAGTTCATTTTATTAAAACCATCAAAGATGCTTTCCAGATTGAATGATGATAGAAGAGATTTTGCTCCTCTTTTAATGACAAGCTAAATCACTTTTTGTATCCTTTAAGAAACTGGCGCTATGTGTGCATATGCTCCATGGAAATGAACTGTCCTCTTTGGGGAATTGGAAAGTGACTTTAAATAATGTAGATGATTATTTTCTTAAATAGTTAAAATGATATGTTAGATAAATGGGCATTTATATTTTATTTTACTTGAATGCGTTTTAGAGGTTTACATGTGTTTTTAGGTAGTGATGGGTACTATAATATAGCTTGAATTACTGCCTTTGCACAGTGGTGGATAATGAAGATAAGTTTTAGATTTGAATCTGTCTACAATTTTTTCTCTCTTGGCTCAGTTGTAATAATTTCATTCTCCCAAATATTTTTGTTCTTGGCTCAGTATTTTACAGTATTCACCATTATAGCAATTTTACATAGTTATTAAGACTTCTTTCCATACTTCAGTAGGTTTGGATCTCACTATTTTTTCCATGTAACTGATGATATTGAGAAAAGTCTAGAAGATACTAGTATATGTTTGTGTGTGTGTATACATACACAAATCTATTCACATACACAAGTATATGCTTATGTAAATTTATAAATATTCTCCCCACAACCTCTTCCTTTCTCAGAAATAGCAGCAGTAGCAACAATATCAATCTCTATAATTACTTTCTCTTCTTGATTGGAGGCTCTCTCCATAGGTAATAGCAGATAACTTCCTTGAACTGTGGAAGCCCACTAGTGTTTTAGTGTACTTTATGAAGACTAGCACATTCTCAGTCTAGCTTTTCCAAATAAAATTGGTTCATTTGGAACCGTCAGGCATATCACTTATGCTCCTGACTTTTTATCACTACAGTTCATTTTTATTTCAGAATATACTTTAAGTAATTTTCCATTTTTACTCTGAGCAACTTTGAGACCCAGTACTGGTCGTTGTTGTCATTGTTGTATATGTGTGTATGTGATCTTTTTTTCTAGGATTATTTAAAAATTCAGACATCATTGCTGTTTCTGTATATATCTTTTAGGTTCTCAACAACTTTTTCCTCAACCTTCACATTCTTAATATAAATATACCCTAGATTTTTAGGTCATAGTGTTTGTGCTCTCAGGAGTAGTTAACTTGTCCTTCTGCCCAAGAAAAGTTGGATTTCTTAAGAACAAACAAAAATGTAAAATAACAGTAACAGGGACTTTCCTGGTGGTCCAGTGGTTAAGACTTTGCCTTCCAACACAGGGGGTGCGGGTTCGATCCCTTGTCGGGGAGCTAAGATCCTACATATCTCGTGGCCAAAAAACCAAAACATAAAAAAAAAAAAACAACCTGGAAGCAATATTGTAACAAATTCAATAAAGACTTTAAAAATGGTCCATATAGTAAACAAATAATGTAACATAACAGTAACAACAATAGTGAAACTTCCCATTGTTTATAATAAATAATCAATTGGTATATTTTTAAGACTCAAAGTCTGATTTTGTAAAGAGACTTGTATATGTAGCTTATTTACATGTTGAAGGTTCTTTGAAAGATTTATAATTAATGGTAGAAAATAAACTGAATTTTGTTTGTAAAGTAACTGCTTTTGTAGTTTTAGAGACGTAGAAAATTGAAAGATTTTTTTGTTTAATAATTTGTTTCTAGAAAAAAATTGGTCTAATGTTAAATGGGTTTTAAAGTGATAATTAAAATTAAGATAAAGACAACGTTAACATAATTATCTAACATATGCCCTTCTCTGAAAAGTATGACACCAGCAATATTTAAATTTATACTAGATCCAGGCTATTTTTCTACATTCTCAAAAGTATATAGAACTAATAATTATTGACATTATAAAAAGACATGTTATGAAAAAATATTTGATTTCAATAAAAGAAAAGTTAATATGGTGAAATTTTGAAATTTTAAAAATATGCTGTAAGTTGACTGTTCACTGTGATGATAATTATTCTAATCTTTTATTTGCTGCCTTTATTCAAAGTTGTGGAATTTGTAAGAAGAACCATGATCAGCATCTTCTTTTATTGTGTGATACCTGTAAACTCCATTACCATCTTGGATGTCTGGACCCTCCTCTTACAAGGATGCCAAGAAAGACCAAAAACAGTTATTGGTAAGTAAAATGGAGAGGATTTAGATGTTAGAACTGCTTTGCTCTTAGTTTCAACAGTGTAATTGTTATATCATATTGCTTCATATAAAGTTTTCAGTAAGTTTTTAATTGATATTTTTATAATTTTTTCCAATTTTATTGAGATATAATTGACAGTTAAAAATTGTGTAGTTTTAAAAATAAACTAATGGGACCTAATGAAACTTAAAAGCTTTTGCACAGCAAAGGAAACCATAAACAAGATGAAAAGAGACAACCCTCAGAATGGGAGAAAACATTTGCAAATGAATCAACTGACAAAGGATTAATCTCCAAAATATACAAGCAGCTCATGCAGCAAAATATCAAAAAAACAAACAACCCAATCCAAAAATGGGCAGAAGACCTAAAAAGACATTTCTCCAAAGAAGATATACAGATTGCCAACAAACACATGAAAGAATGCTCAACATCATTAATCATTAGAGAAACGCAAATCAAAACTACAATGTGATATCATCTCACACCGGTCAGAATGGCCATCATCAAAAAGTCTAGAAACAGTAAATGCTGGAGAGGGTGTGGAGAAAAGGGAACCCTCTTGCCCTGTTGGTGGGAATGTAAATTGATACAGCCACTATGGAGAACAGTATGGAGGTTCCTTAAAAAACTAAAAATAGAGCTACCATATGATCCAGCAATCCCACTACTGGGCATATACCCTGAGAACACCATAATTCAAAAAGTCATGTACCACAATGTTCATTGCAGCTCTATTTACAATAGGACATGGAAGCAACCTAAGTGTCCATCAACAGATGAATGGATAAAGAAGATGTGGCACATATATACAATGGAATATTACTCAGCCATAAAAAGAAACGAAATTGAGTTATTTGTAGTGAGGTGGATGGACCTAGAGTCTGTCATACAGAGTGAAGTAAGTCAGAAAGAGGAAAACAAATACCGTATGCTAACACATATATATGGAATCTAAAAAAAAAAAATGGTTATGAAGAACCTAGGGGCAGGACAGGAATAAAGACACAGACCTACCAGAGAATGGACTTGAGGATATGGGGAGGAGGAAGGGTAAGCTGTGACAAAGTGAGAGAGTGGCATGGACAGATATACACTACCAAACGTAAAACAGATAGCTAGTGGGAAGCAGCCGCATAGCACAGGGAGATCAGCTTGGTGCTCTGTGACCACCTAGAGGGGTGGGATATGGAGGGTGGGAGGGAGGGAGACGAAGAGGGAAGAGATATGGGAACATATGTATAACTGATTCACTTTGTTGTACAGCAGAAACTAACACACCATTGTAAAGCAATTATACTCCAATAAAGATGTTAAAAAAAAATTGTAGTTTTAAGTTTTACAACCTAATGATTTGATATATATATGTATACATTATGAAATAATCACCACAATCAAGCTAATTAGCATAGTCATCACCTCACGTAGTTACCATTTTTTTGTGGTGAGAACATTTCAGACATAAATATTTATTATAGCATTATATGAATAAAGATGTAGCAGTTTTTTGATAAATGAATTTTAAGTTAATTGAGGCTATTTTGGTATCTTAGCAATGGTTTCTTAAAGCATGAATTCTGTTTATAATTCTCTTGCTTTATTATACATTTTTTTAAATGCTTTAATTTTGTTTTGAAATTGAATGAATTTATCAAGAATTTGCCTCCATATTCATGCTTTTATTTGTAATTTAGTATTTTATTTCTAAATTAGTGTCACTGAAGGCTTTACTTCTGGTACTTGTCATTTATGCTAGTTGTATATTTAAGTTCAGCCATTCTTTGCAAATCTAGAAACATTTGACATATGTTTCTGAATTATTTTTTCATTAACTTAGGCGTGTTGAATCACTACAGATGTTTGATAAAAGCTTATGATATTTATAAGTTTTATGCTTAATTTTAGTCCAAGCAAGAGACAGATGTTCAAATTCTAGTAGATTGATTCCATACAGGAAGAATATAGGCCACGGAAAGCTTAGGAATGAACATGACTATTCTTTTTATACAAACTTTATACAAATTCTAGTTTTGGAAAAGACTGGACCCCAGCTTTTTAAATGGTAATCTATACAAAAAGGTGTGTATTCTTCAAACACATTAAAGCAAGTTTTCTGACCTCATTGTTTTATTTCATAAACGTACCTCTGTTCATTTTATTAAGAAGCTCACATTCTTTCACCATTTTCACATGATTGCTTTTTCATAGTGTTCTTTTATCAGTTTGTCTTGAGCCAGTCATACTGATCAACTCTTTTTCTAATATAGTGAAATGTATTACTTTTGATACGTGTGTGATTTTGAAACCAGAATTTAAGAGAAACTTGCTGTCACTTATTAGAATGCCTGCAGTGTTAATAAACATCCTATGTGGGTTTCTAAATTGAAAGCCAGTTTGGTAGTCTCCAGGGCCAGGAAGCTTTGTCATGATCTTGGAAGTGTAGATATGCATTTCTCTTCTTAAATGAGGTTATTAATTTGTCTAATCCCACTGTGCTTGCAGAGCTTTGTTTTCCAGTGTGTAAGAGTTTCTGGAAGAATATCAGATGAAAGTGCATAGCCTGGGATGTTTTAGTGAAAGCTCCCCCCAGAGAACCTAAATTACTTAGGGTTCTATGCATTAGTTGCAATGTTTTAAAGTAAAAGTAGAAGCTAATATTGCAGCAAAGTGAAGTCTTCACTATCTTGTAGCTTCTAGTGATCAAATTTCCTTTGGCCTCTAAAGTCAACTTAGCTTTGCTTAGCAATTAATTGGATGTATTACTTTTGGAGTAATTTTTGGAGAATATTTTTTTCTTCAGTGCTCTCAAATGTGGGAGGCAGTTTTTACTTTTTGCTTTTTAACATTTCCAGTTCATTTTTGAAATTATATTAAAGATGATAAATACTAAAAAAAAAACTTCACCTCCTACATACTTTACCATTAACTATGCTTTTTAGTTTATTTAAATCTATTGTATATATATATATGTTAGAAAAACTGTGTAATGGTGTGCTAGTACATCTTTTCCCCATTCTGTGCATGATAGCTTGAAATTGACCACAGGTAGGAGTATTCCTATCACAGAAATTGGCAAAAGCTACAAATTAGAACTTTTGCCCATATTTACCATCACACCGTTGCCTAATTTCTGCTTTACTCTCTACCTTAATTTTCAGTCTTTTACTTAGGGAAAGACGTCCTGTTACTGGGACCTTATTTCATGACTAAGCCCTAGTTTGGGGCTTAAATTTCTACAGAGCCCACTGGTATACATTTCTGATGTCACCAGTTTCTGCTTTTGCTGTCTTTATGCTATGCAAGCCTGTGTTAACACGCTTACTGCTATATCCCCCTTATGTTTGCTGCCAGCTAGAATTACTATGCAGTATGTTGCTTTACTTCTTAAATACCATATTCTGCTTGATAGACTATTCTAAGCAACTAGTCCAGTCAATAGTCCAGTCTACTATTCTAAGCAAATAGTCCAGTCTAAGCTGGACTATTCTGTCCAGCTCTTTCTTCCAATAGCAGCACTGCTTTCCTGAAGATATTGGTTCTAGATCTGGATGCTTTCTGTTTGGTCCATTCCACAATAGTTCACAGCGCTATGCTGGACTGAGTTAAGACATGTGACAGGAAAGAAGAGATGGTTAAAGCTACAGAAGTGGTTATTGGTGGAGAATAGGGAACTTGAGTGAGTTCATGTTAGATAGACTTTTCAGTGAAATAGAAGTAGTCTTGAGGGGGAAAGGACCTGGGATGATGATAATGGGGGCTTGAGAAGAGAGGAAATAGTTTGCACCAGGTACTGTGGGAAAAAAATCAGAGATAACTGACTTGCTGAGGCTATATAGCAAGAATGTTCAGTGAATTTGTTTAGTAAGTGTGATTAATTGATTTTTCTCCAGTAATGCTGAGCTGACCAGGAGGAGGAGAGGGGAAAACCCAAGGACTTCTTAGGTTAGATTAGAGATGGGCAAATCAGATAAAGAAGAATATTAGGTGGGTGAGGCATTTGGCAGGGGGTAGAGGGACTAGTAAAGGTGTAATCTAGGCTCTGTTTTGTTTATACCTACTCCCAGTGTTTGAAATGTATTTTGTTTCACTTTTAGTTTATGTTATCTTGGTTTGTTTTTTAAAATATATAATTTTGAACACTACCTTACATTCTTTCTAAGACAAGCCTGGTAAGGTATAAATAAATAGGGTTTGATTCGTTAGAGTAGTTCAAATAGTAAATACTTATTTTAATTTTGGGGTACTAATCTTATGTTTCCACCACCCATCTGATCAGAATTTGTCTTGCATTTTCTAATTATTTAAAGAATATTATGAAGAGTATTACTTGACAGAGAATTGAGTAATATTACTTAAAAAATATTACTCAACATAGTGTCCTCAAGGTCCATCCATGAAAAAACTGTGGTGTGAAATCTTTGAAGACTGAAAGAGGTAATTTGTAAAGGAAAAAAAAAGTAAATCATAAAGTATTTATAATATTTGGGAAATAGAGCGTTACTAGATTTATTACGTTTAAAAATTCATAAAATCATTTTTTCTTTTATCCTTTTATTCTCTGGATATACTTTTATTCTTTTAAGACAAAAAGAAGATATGTAGCACAAACCCTTCTATGAAGAATTTTGCAAGTAGTTTTTTCCCATGTTTTTCTTCATAATTTGTCTTCCCTTTCTCCCATTAACTCTTTTTTTAAATTGAGATATAATTTTGACATTTAACATTTTATTAGTTTTAGGTGTACAACATAATGATTTGATATAGATATATTGTGAAGTAATTACCACATTAAGTTTAGTTGACATCCATCACCAAACAATTTTTGTTTTCTTGTGATGAGAATTTTTAAGATCTACTTTTTTAGCAACTTTCAAACATACAGTGTAGTATTATTAACTGTAGTCACCATACTGTACATTACATCTCAGGACTCATTTATTTTGTAACTGGAAGTCTGTCCCTTTTGACCACCTTTACCCATTTTGCCCACTCCCTCCACTTGCCTCTGGCAACCACCTGTCCATTCTCTGTGAGTTTGTTTTTGTTTTTAATATTTCACATATAAGTGAGATTATACAGTATTTGCCTTGGACTTATTTCATTTAACATAATGTCCTCAAAGTCCATCCATGTTGTTGCAAATGCCGGGATTTTCTTCTTTTTTATGGCTGAATAATACTCTATTGTATATATAGACCACATTTTCTTTATCCGTTTATCTGTTGATGGACACAGGTTGTTTCCATGCCTTGGGTATTGTAAATAATGATTCAGTGAACATGGGAGTGCAGATATCTTTTCAAGATAGTGATTTCATTTGCTTTGGATAAATACCCAGAAGTGGAATTGCTCATATGATAGTTCCATTTTTAATTTTTTGAGGAATCTCCACACTGCTTTTCAGAGTGGCTGTACCAATTTACATTCCCAACAGTACATGAGGTTTCCCTTTTTTCCATATCCTCAGCAGCACTTGTTATCCCTTGTCTTTTTTATGACAGTTATTCTAACAGGTTTGAGGTGATACCTCGTTGTAGTTTTGATTTGTATTTCCCTGATGTAGTTTTCTATAGGCACCTTTGAAGATTTCCCTCTAAAAAGTGGGGAAAGCATGGGAAAAGGCTTAGAAATAAGAAAAAAAAACTATGGTGTGAAATCTTTGAAGACCAAAAGAGGTAATTTATAAAGGAAAAAAAAGTAAATCATAAATTATTTATAATATTTGGGAAATAGCATGTTACTGGATTTATTATGTTTAAAAATTCATAAAATCTTTTTTCTTTGCCTTATGCAAATTATATTTTCTATAGATTAAATTAGTATTCTTGTTTTAGCATGATACAATAAAAATTATTTTACTTTAGTAATTAAGATTTTTAAAACCTCCTTAGGTAATTATTCTGAACATAAGTTATAGTGTAGGGTGCTGGGGATCAAGAAGGTACAGCAAATTGAGGAAAATCTCTTAGTATTTCAGTATGAAGGTAGTGCTTTGGCATAAATTCCTTACCTGAATTTTCATTATTTATACTTAAAAATCCATTTTTAATTAATGGAATTTTTTGATTACTTAAGGTTACCTTTAGTACTATGCATAGGAATTATAGATTTTATACATTCTCTTCCGTAATAGAATATATTAAGTAAAAATATACAGGATTAAGGTGAGTTTAGCTAAATTCATAGATAATAGCAGCTTAGTGGATTATTTTTTTTCTATTTTTTAAATTAATTTATTTTTTAGTGGATTACTAAAAGAAGCCAGGTATGTGTTTTGATATTATGAAGGATAATTATGACTTTCCCCCCAATATATGCAATTCCATGGAATTGGACAGGCCATGGCTTTATCCTCAGTTATTATTTCTTAGGCTCTTGTGTACCGGTTAATGTAGCAGAGATGCTTTTTCATATCTTAAAGGCTATTTATAAGATGAGGACTATAGGGACTTCCCTGGCGGTCCAGTGGTTAAGACATCGCCTTCCAATGCAGGGGCGGGTTCGATCCCTGGTCATGGAGCTAAGATCCCACATGCCTTGTGGCCAAAAAACCAAAACATAAAACAAACAATATTGCAACAAATTCAATAAAGACTTTAGAAATGGTCCGTGTCAAACAAAAACAAAAACAAAACAAACCGGAAACAATATTGTAAAAAATTCAATAAAGACTGTAGAAATGGTCCATGTCAAAACAAACAAACAAAAAAAAAGATGAGGACTATAGAGTTTAAAAGATTGCTGAAAGAGTTGCAGGTAGTGTTTTCATCTGTGTTGGCTTTTTGTACTGCAAGTATCATGTGGCAGTTGTCTTGAAATAGGAATAGATAAATTTCTGTATGGCAGTTACATTTTGTTTAGATTTTTCTGAGTTGTTCAGTGTTTTGTGGTTTTCAGAGCATAATATTACTATTATCTGAGTGCTCTAAAGCAAGTTTCTCATTCACCTAAATGTATTACTTTTGGTGGGGGTGAGAATGAGCATGAGAAGTTGGAGAATGTACTGACAAAGGTTATAGTTACAAAAAGAGAAACAGAGGGGAAACAATGGAAATAATGGAAATGAGATGTCCATTTTCCTGGAAATGAGGTTCTCCTCCATCCGCAGGGCTTGCTGTGTTTTGTTATTTATTTGCTTGTTTGTTTTTATTGTAGCGGGCTGTCTTTGTGCTGGGTAACAGCCTGAAGTGTAAACTTATGGTTTTCTCATGTCTTTTCTGAGCCTTTCCCTGGGCAAGTGTGGTCATTTAAAATTTTTTCCCATATATGCATTTTCTTTTGAAGGTCCTAGTCTTTAATGTCTGGTTCCCAAAAGGGGAAAAAGAAAAATGGAGGTGGGAGGTAAAGGGTACCAGTCTGCTAAGTCCTGGAAGTCACTTTGGACCAACGGGTGGGGTTTGCAATAATAGGAGGGGTCACCCACCTCTTTGTCTGCCATCATGTGATGAGAAGCAGCAATCAGTGATCAGAGCACATATCCCCAATATTTGGAGGACAGGGTTCATTTTGTCCAACCTGGCTCCTAAAAGCTGTGACATGCTGCTGCAGGAACATGTGCACAGCTACTTGCCATGTGGCTTAGGATGGGGGATAGGTAGCTACTACTGTACTAAGAGCTGAAATTGACCAAAATTAACTGTAATTTACCTGTGCCAGCCTTTCCCTGGAAGTTGCAAGCCTTCAGTAGACTCCAGAGTTCCAAAATAGATAAGTCAGACAGATTCTGCTAATGTAATTGTTGTCTAGGTTGAGACTCAGATTCCTATTCCTTTCTATTCTGCCATCTTCCCCCCATATTTTTAAATACGCTACTTTTTAAAGTTAATTAATTAACTTATTTGCTTATTTTTGGCTGTGTTGGGTCTTCGTTACTGTGCACGGGCTTTCTCTAGTCGCGGTGAGCAGGGGCTGCTCTTAGTTGTGGTGCGCGGGCTTCTCATTGCGGTGGTTTCTCTTGTTGTGGAGCACGGGCTTGAGGTGTGCGGGCTTTGGTCGTTGTGGCACACGGGCTCGGTAGCTGTGGCTTGCAGGCTCAGTAGTTGTAGCTCACAGGCCTAGCTGCTTTGTGGCATGTGGGATCTTCCCGGACCAGGGCATGAACCCGTGTCCCCTGCATTGGCAGGCAGGTTCTTAACCACTGTGCCACCAGGGAAGCCCTAAAAATGCTACTTTAATACATTCTTTTCATAAATAAATTTATATATTTTCTTTTATACGTAGTAAAGGCCACCAACCAAAATGATCCATTTATTTTTGTTCACTTCTGAGAGTCTGTTTTTACAGAACTTCCTTAGTTGGTATATTCAGTACAGCTTGCTATTAATTAAGATTCAAGGATATTATAGCTGTGACAAGATGTAGAGTCAGGGTCAATGAATACTTTGATTTTCTGGTGTCACAGTGTATGTCACTTGAGGAAAAATCATGATTTCCTAATGGAAACTATCTGGGCTTCTTATGTTGGTTCACTTAAACATGTAGCAGTATTACATGTGTTTTTATTATACTTATTAGGGATACATGGAATTGCTTGATACATTATACTTATTTTTGTTTCTCTTACAAGAATGTATGTGCTTTTCTGTATGTATAATCATTGTATACCCTATGGTCACATGTTCCTGTGTATATTTTCATATATTCTAAACATATACCTGAATTTTGTATTTATAGAAAACATAGCTAATGCTGGAAGGTAAAAATAAATGTATGAACTTATATTTTTTTCTTTATGTAGGCAGTGTTCAGAATGTGACCAGGCAGGGAGTAGTGACATGGAAGCAGACATGGCCATGGAAACCTTACCAGATGGGACCAAACGATCAAGGAGGCAGATTAAGGAACCAGTGAAATTTGTTCCGCAGGATATGCCTCCAGAACCCAAGAAGATTCCAATAAGAAACACGGTAATTTACTCCCTAGTTATCATAACCATTACAAAATTCTGAGGTCAAAATTTAAGGGGTGAGAAAGACAAAGGGTAAACATATACTCAGTAGCCAATGAAAGAAACATGTATATTGCTATTGGTTATTCTTAAAAGTTTATTTTGTATTATGAAATATACCAATCATACATGAGAATGTACAGTTTTTATGTTCAACATAAAGCATAATAATAATGAAGGCCCATTGTGTTCACAAACCCACTTCAAAAACAGAATATTACCAAAGCCTTTGAAGTCACCTTTGAATCCCTCAGTACTCACTTCACCATCCATCTAGCCCAGAGGTTACCACGTTTCTCAACTTTGTATTTTTCATTCACTCCTTTTTTTATACGTATTGATATGTATGTATATATGTATTCATAAATAATACATAGTTTTTCAGGGTTTGAACTTCATATAAATGAAGTCAGACTTTTTTCCTGTTATTTGATACTTTGACCAACGTTATCTTGATTTGATTCACACATGCTGATCTGTGTAATTGTAGTTCATTTATTTTCACTAATATGTAGTTTTTTATTGAAACAATAGATCGTTATTAATTTATCTTTTGTTCTATAGTTTGGCAGTTTTGTTGTCTCCATCTTTCTACTTTTATAAACAACTCATTTTTAAATATCTTTCTAAATGTCTCCTGCAGCATGGTAACAGGGAGTTAGGGTATATAGCAAGGCATGGATTTGCTTAGTTATAGGATATCTGCATCTTCAGTTTTGCTAGGTAATTCCAATATTTTCCAAACCGGTTTACACTTATACCAGTAATGAATAAGTGGTATAAGTTTTGCTCCCAAACATGTTTTGTCCAATGTTTTAATGCTTTCCAGTGTGATACATGTAAAATAGTACAGGGACATTTTATTTTGCATTTCCCTCAATACTTAGATGACTTAGAGCATGTATTTGCATATTTTTGGTCAGTTGTATTTCCTCTTCTAGGATATGTATGTGCAAGTCTTATTCAGCTTTTCTATCAGGTTGTTAGCCTATTTCTCATTGAAAATTCTTTGAGGTCAGAGTTATTACCAGGTGCCTGGGAGCTCTACCAACCTAAGACCATTTTAAATAAAAGTTTAGCATGTGTGTCTCTTCCATTACATGAGTAGTGTTAATTTCTACTCCAAACCCATGAGGGGTGGCTTGCAGTTATGAATTCTAAGGGGAGACATTTTTCACCTTCTTACCTTGAGCCAAGGCAGGCACATTTAAAAAATCTGCCTTCCCCTGAGGGAGATGTAAATATGTATTTAGGGTTAGTTATCATCATTCATTTGTTTTATCTGTTTGGTTTTAGAGAGTCTTAATTTTTTTTTCCTTAAACTAACAGTTTTCTCAAAAGTTTTTTTTAATCTGTAGTCTATATTACAATATAATCACTTAAAAGATTTTGTTTAAGAGAAATCACTTAGATTATTTAGTTCAGTTTTGTGTTATGGACTCATTTGAAATCAAAGAGGCAAATCTGGGAATTTTTATCTTTTAGATAATTGAAGTAGTTAATTTTGAGTGCTCTAAATTGATCAACTTGAAATAGTTTTATCTATAATTTCTACTAGTTTAAAACATTTTTTAGACTTCACAAATATATTTGGTTTACAGATGAACTAGAGAGAATTTTCCTTCTTTAAATAAGCCTGTTTGTTTCTATTTCTAAAATATTTTCTATAACTTTGTTCCTACTATCTGAAGCTATTCTTAAAATCTTAGAGAAAAACTTCTTATGTCTACAAAATTATCCTCTTATGAAACATTTTTTCTAGTTTCTTTATTGTTTAAAGAAATCCTTAGGAACAGTATTATCATTTTTTAACTTTGGAGTTATCATATAGAGGGGAATTTTGTACATATTATAGTGATATTTATGTGCCCATAGTTTAGTATTACTTAAGATAAATGAGGATTCTGTTGTTTTTTTTTTCTAATTTACCTGTCTGCTTTTCCAGCCTAGAATTACAAGGAAGCTTTAAAATTTTCTAATTTAGTCCAATTCCTCTCATCTTATTCTTTGTCTGTAGTTTTCTTGTGTTAAAGTTTTAGTCTTCTTGTAGATGTTGGTAGGTAAAAGACGAGAAAGGATTCTATGCCCAGTAATTTTAGGAAATATAGTATGGTTATTTTTTCTTTGGGGGGAATTCAAATGCATATTGAAGCTTTGAGAAATACTAATGTTTAGAAAAATGATTACTTTTCCTTATTTATCCTTTTTCCTAACTTATTTTATCAAAGAGCACTTTTTTTCAAGACAATATTTTATTGTGGCATAGAGCACCATGAGGTACCATCTTTGGAAATGGTATTCTAGAGGCCACAGATTCCTTGCATCAGGATCACCTGGGGCGTTTGTTGAAATGTAGACTTTGGAGTCATCCTAGAGCTAATGAATTAGAATTAGGGGGTTGGGCTAAGCAGATATCTTAGGTGTTAGTCTTATGCAGACTAAAGTCTGAAAGTAACTCTCTGGATAACATTTATGATTATTACTCTTACTCTTTTCATTCTTCTCTGCCTTTGCTCCATCAGTCTGTACAGCAGTTCAGAAAACTTGTGATGAGCATATTCAGTTGGTCAGGTAACAGACTGAGGAACTTAAGAATTGAGAGATGTAGAAGAGAATGATCAGTCTCTTGATCTTGATCTTGGCTGAGTTTCTATTGTTACCTTAATTTTTTTTAAATTAAATTTATTTATTTATTTATTTTTTGTTTTGGCTGCATTGGGTCTTCGTTGCTGCCCGTGGGCTTTCTCTAGTTTCAGTGAGGGGGGTCTACTCTTCGTTGCAGTGCACAGGCTTCTCACTGCGGTGCCTTCTCTTGTTGCAGAGCACAGGCTCTAGGCACCGGGCTTCAGTAATTGTGGCTCGCAGGCCCAGTAGTTGTGGCTCGCAGGCTCCAGAGCGCAGGCTCAGTAGTTGTGGCACACAGGCTTAGCTGTTCCACGGCATGTGGGATTTTCCCAGACCAGGGCTCAAACCCATGTCCCCTGCATTGGCAGGTGGATTCTTAACCACTGCACCACTAAGGAAGTCCCTACCTTAATTTTTTATCGGTCATTTTTGTTTGAGTTGTATTAACATTTTAAAGTTTCTTTTCTTAGCACTCTGTTAATTATGGGAATTCAAGTATATTACTGCCTAATAATAATTTGTCTAGTCAAGTACCTTTCACAATAAATAACTGATTTATCTCTTCCTTTAATTTTTTAATTGTTGTTCCTAGTATCTTCCTACTTACACCTTTTATTTTAGTACATATGTTACATTTTGGGATATTCCATCCTTAAATTCTTTCTAATAGTATTTTTGCTTTTGCTAGTTTTTTGTTTTTCCAGCCGTTATTCATCAAAATATAGTTCATTTCACAGTAGTCATAGTATTCTATCTGAATTTTCAAGAAAATTTTACCCTTGTGACATAGGGGATTCATGACAGAACTTAAACTTCAGTTTCTCATTTCAAAGTAATATCTCACTCAGTAAAACTGTTGAAATGATCATCTCTTCTAAAACTTGCCATTTCTGTTAAGTTTGTTATGTTCCCTTGGGTTATAGTGATAGCACAGTTTTTAGAAAAGTAGTTTGGGGTTATTTCATGCTAGTAAAAATGATTTCATCTTGTTTCAGAAATCCATCTTGTGTGATATATGAATTGATATTCTGTTAGAATAATTTTATTTTTAAAAATTCAAACTTTGCAGTATAATTAAGTATATATAGCGCTTTAATCTGTTTTTTTGAAGTCTGTCTCTGTGGGATTGTCCAAGAATCATCAAAAACAAAAAATGATCAGGGCTACTATAGATTGAAGTTCCACTTTTATTGAGTATCTTTTCTTACCATCTGTTATTAACTTTCTCTCCTTTTATACTTTATATCTTTATGTTTAAAAATAACATCATGGTGGTAGTAAGGGAGTGAAAGGGAGAAGGAAGGGATTCACGTGTTGGAATATTTGAGTAAATCCTGGTATATTACTACTATTAATATAACATCTTTTAAATCTGTATTACTGATAAATCCAACCATTTTATTATTCTCTATTTCTTCCTATTATTTGACCTTTGTATATTTTACTTCATTACATTTTTCAAAGGTAGGTAAGTCAGAAGTGGATGTGGGGAATTAGTTTACTTTTATATAAGATGGTTTAATAATAATAATACCTAACATTTGCTGAGGACTGATCATATACCAGATACTGTAGTAATCCTCCACCCTACTCCCTCTTTAAAAAAATAAGTTACTTTTAACTTTTCATAACTCCTATATTACTCAAAATGAATCTGAGGCACAGAAGCCTTAAGTAATTTACCTGTGATCTTACAGATAGTAAGTGGAATAGGAATTGAACCCAGACAGCCTGAATTAAGAACTGGTGTCTTTTCTGAGGTCTGTAAAAGAGCATTTAGTTGAGGTACAAATGGAGTAGTTATAAAAACATTTGATCATTAGATAGCATAGTTGGGAATGTGATATTCTAATCTTATACCAAAATGGTCATGTGTCGTTCCATACCGTAGTGTTATCTGTGGGAAGCCAGGCATATATCCACTTACTAACTCATGTAACTGAGTTCATTCACATTAAATATTACATTTAACACTCCTTTTCTTTGTACTTTCATTTAGGTGTGAACAATTTTCCTTTTCAACCTTGTGCAAGCGCATTGGCATTAATCTTGTCAGTTACAGTGTAATAGTGTAGAAGTTAATAAAATGTTTGAAGGTTATTTTACCTCGAGGAAATTGGTATTTAAAAAGATCAAACAAAAAGAAAAACAATTAGAAGCAGCAAATGAATAAGTACACTGACAGCATGTGTATGTATGAACTGCCAGTATATGTTTGTTTTGCTGTTCTCTATTTTGGTTTGCTTTTTTTTCCCACCAAATTGAGTACTATGAAACCTGCTGTGGGAAAAAAAGAGTGTATGCTCTGCATTGAGAGTGAAGTTGGAGAAGTACATAGTGGTTTTCTTTACTATTTTTTTTCTTTCCTAACTAGTCTCTCCAAATCTACCTAAAACATTTGGCTTACCGCATCTCAGGTTTTTTTGATTAAGCAACAAATATCTTTTTGATTGTTTCACTTGGTTTGATCAGTGTTAAAAGAGATGAGCCCATAGACTCAGTCTCTGTGCTCCAGTGCCGCTTTTATGCCAAACAAGGCTGCTGTTAGAAAAATGGCATCCACTTTTTCCTGCTGACAGGCAGTTGCCATTTATCATGGCCAAAGTGTACAACGGGAGTAGAACACTTCGTTAAACCTTACTGTATTTTTATTATTTGGATACTGAGGAAAGTCATTTTTTATATCATTCTACTCTGATTTCCTTAATAAGGATTTATAGAAATCTGAAGGAATACAGCATATTTTGAGACAGTTGATTTAATATGATATAGATGCTTTTCAAAGTGAATAGTCTCGGTGTTACTTTTTTCTCCTAGATTATTTGTACCCAAAGATCATAAAAAGATTGGCCAGAAAAGTTGTTTGAAAAAAATTATAGCACTAAAGATTTAGTGTTTTTTTTTAAATGGGGTAAAAGAGCTATTTATCTGTATAAGAATGAAAATAGTATACTTTCAGAAAATACCCTTCTTAAACAAACATGGAGATTCTCTCTGTTTCACATTTTAATGTTATCATATTTAATTGTTAGTTATCAATGTTTTTGAAATTTATCATTCTGAATGTTAGAATTATTTTTAAATTAAGTTTTAACTATAAAAGTAATATGTGAATACTTTTTGTTCTAATAAATTAAAAATAGAATTAAAGTCTTCTTTAACTTTTCTCCCAACATTCCCCTTCTCCAACCCAATTCACATGCCTTGAATCTGTCTTTATTATGAGGGCACATATTTTGAACTTTGATTATCTGACATTTCTATAGGTATATCTGTCAAAAAAATAAGAAAAAAATTGAAGAATGAGCCATATGGAAAAGCAGTATGGAGGTAGTTCAAAAAACATAGAAATATTCAAGTATTAATAAATAAAAGAGGAATGATCTGGTTTTAGAAAATTCTTCACATGTTGTTTCCTGCTCCAGAGATAAGACTTTGTAACATCTTCTTAGATTGGCTCACAAATATCCCATCTCCAGTATTTAAGCATCTCAGTAGCCATTATTCTCTTTTATTACTGGGTACAAATAGGAGGACTAAGTCTAAAGAAGAAAAAGGGTTGAAAAGCATATTTCTATTTAACCTTTACCTGTTATTTACTGTGTATTTTATATTTATTCGATTGTCGTAGCTACCCTGTGAAGCAGTAACTAATATCATTGCCATTTACAAATGAGAAACTGAGGCAGAGAGTTTAAGTAACCTATCTAATAAGGACATACAGCTTCAAAGTGGTAGGGACAGGAATCAAATTTAGCTAGCTCCTGAGCCCATACTTTAATTACTTTATTAGACTGCCTTTCTAGACAAGATTACTAGTAGTTGTTCCTGGTATTTCTTGGGCTAGAGTCACAGTATCTTCATGCTTCCAGCAGCTTAGTGACTAAGGGTTTGGTCAGGAAAATGGAAGTCACTCTATGGAGAATTATGGCCTTATACTACTGTTGGCATAGCTGAGGGCGTGGATATCAAGAAAGCTGTCACCATAGGTCAGAGGAGCTCTACTGAACATCAGAGAAACTGTCAATGAAATATCTATCCTGAAGCACCAAGCAGGTGGTAGGAGCTGACATTAGGTCAGAGAACTTGACAGTGAAGACCTCAGCGTGAACATCACTGGTGAGTGGGTAGAAAAGTGAGAGTTTGTGGGGAAGTCTGCAAAGCCTGCCAGGACTGTGAAGTGGGAGCTGATGGAAAGGTCAGCAAGGCTACAGCATCTGAAAAAGCCAAGCATCTGACTCCCATGACCTCCTGAGAAAAAATGGCCTTCACTTTACTTATCTGCTTCAAATATGAGGTTACAGACATGGAACTCTCCAGGGAAGGGGGACTGTGGGGAATGTGGTTTCCACCCTTAGACAGACTAAGCAAGGGTGGTGGGGGTGGTGGTGTGTGCCAGACTGACCACAGACAATCTAGCATAGTAACCAACTGCAGCTTAAAAAGTGCTTAATGTAGTGCTTACTTGGCACGCGGTGGGTGCCCTAAAAAGCAACATTTTCAGACTCCTTTCCCCACCCCCACTCCTGCCCCCTTTCCTTTCCTCTTAGAGGACTTGTGATACCGTCTTCATCCATATTCTCCCAGCTCTGAGCCCTCTGCAAGGCAAGCTTGAAGTTCTTAATAAAACGGTTATATGCATCACTGACAGCATAAATACAGAACTGAAGAGTTATAAAATACCAAGAGGATAACCTCAGTGTAGGCCAAAGAGGGTGAACGTGGGCTTTTTACAGGCTTAGCAGTATTTAAAAGAGAGAGAGAGAAGTTTAACTCCTTCCCTAGCTTGCTGAATATCCAGTGGAGCCCTCACAGTGTTTGCCGTTGATTTACAGGTGAGTCACAGGTTTTTTCTCACCCTTGTATTTCTTTTCATTTCTTTCTTTTTTTAGTTAATTAAAAGGAAGCATGAGAGAAGTAGAGAATCTTAAAAGATAAAGGTTCTTGTGATAGATGTCAGCATTGTTAACTTAATGACTCTCTTCCTCTGTTCCTCTTATAAAAGCTACACAAATGAATATAGGGCTTTTCTCATTAGAGATTTTGACAAAGAGAGTCCCTTTTATTTTGATTACATTAAGCAATTCTTTCTTCCAGAATTCCTACAATTTATACCATCCATTGCCAATGTATATTTCAGAAGTCAGCTTTGATGTAATTTATTTATTTTTTAGTGGTTGAGCCTATGCTTTGGATCCATAGATTCAGTATAAATGGTATAATACCACTTTATAAAATAATAACTGTCATATGTCTAATTATACATTCTGGAGAAAGCTAGCAGTTTTCTCTAATGGTTTTAACTTCTGCGTTAGCCAGTAATAATAATTGGGGATAATTTTTAAATATAGTTTTCATTTACTGTAGGAATGAAAATGTTTTGTTTGGGGAACTGGGATCTCATTTATCACAATATAATTCAGCTTCTTTTGCTCTGGGAGAATTGCTTTACTTCTCCTGCATGAAAGCCTTTTTATAGGTATTAGTTTTATATACCTAGCGCACCTTTAAATGTAAAATGACCATACTTCATACATACTGTTTTCCTTTGATTCCTATATTAGATAAAATATTTTTTCTCAAACTTCTTAAAATGTTACGTGGTTCTAATCTTTCAACTATGAATTTTTATTATAGTACTTTCTTTCTACTAGTTTAAAATAGTATCTTTTTCCTTCCACTTTTCCAGTTTGTTTCTATGGCATCAAGCCAGAACAACTTGTAATACCACTGACCTTGTAGGTTGCTGTTTTAGTGATATGTGATGCATTCACTGTCTGGTATCACACAGTCTGTTTTATGATGTTATAGTATTCTAGTTTTAAGACTTAATTGCTTTGTTTTTTACACCTTTACGGATCCCAGTAATTCTGTATTTATTTCATCTCCCCTGATTTTGCTAATTTTCAGCTTTATCTCACATCGCTTAGAGGGTAGATAGTGACTTGTAATGCATACAACACAATTCTCAGCCTCAGTGGTTTGATCTTTATTTTGTCCTCTTGGGAAAACCTTCAGAGTCCAGTGAAGGGAAGACAGTACTTTAAGATGAACTTCTGTTTATAATGTATAGAAGCATGAATTGATGTTATATTTTCTTCACAATTGTCAAAATTGTAGGTAATTATCTTTTGTGTGAGTGCTTTATATTTATTCCTGAGTTTAATAGTTAAGCAGTAAAAATTGCCTGCGTGGGAATCCACGTCTTTCCATACTCTCTGGTCTTTGTGACTCCTTGCCCTACTCTTGAACCATGGATCAGGTTAACTTTTTCAGTATACACCTATTGAGCAACTAACGAGGTAAGGCACCGGGCAGTAGATGCTGAATAGAACTCTAAAGTGAAGACATGGTCTATGTCCTCAAAGAACTATGGTGATAGAAAGTTGACCCTCAAATAATGTAATGTAAACTAGAAGGTAAGAGTGTCCATATGAGAGGTACATTAAATTACCCTAGAGGTAACATAACTGAAATGGAAGAGGAAAGGCAGAAGATTGAGGTGAGCAACAAAACTAGAAGTTGACTATTAATACTAGTAGGAAAGTATTCTACTGGCTGAGAAAGTCTTTATTTTCCACTGCCCCAAACCTTTGAATTAAGAAGTTGAAATTTTTAAAGTAACAGCAAGCTGAACACCTGTAAAAGCATTGGAGCCTTTAGCATAAAATTTAGTGTAAAAATTTTGAACCACATTTAGATATCATCTAACACCCGTATTTGTCTTTCTTACAATATGTTTTTATGATAGGCATCTTGATGGCTGGCAACAGCTTCTTGCATTAGTAACTTGGCAAAATTTTAAAGAAGTTAATTGGATCAAATCTTAATAGCTTAGTGTTAGTACAGATTCACTTATCAATTAAGGTTATTGATGATTAATGACTTAGAGCACCTTCAGCAAAAAGTCACTTAATATTTCATTCATTCAGTTTTTTCAGATAAATAGGTGTGAACATTTTTTAGGATAGGTCATTTCTCTTTAAATTTTTCCTGTGTTAAGGAAATTTTGATCATTAGTATATTGATTGATTGAAGTGGTTTTTTTTTTAACTTAACTAACTTTCTCACATTTATTTAATTAGAAATATATATGGATATGACTTCTAATTATACTTGAGAAAATAATCAACCGTTTAAAATGTAATGGTATTTTCCTCTCTAGGACAATTTTTTTGTAGCATTATTCCCTGTAAAAGATAAATGGTACAAAATCAAATTCTTAAGTGTTTTAGACAGCATCAAAACCTGTGAGATAGCCTAGTGTGTGGTGGAAAGTACCTGGACTAGCACATGATAAATTCGAATTCTGGTCCATACTCTGGCAATAACCCTGTATGTGGCCTTGGATAAGTAATTTAACTTACCCTGTTTGCGCTCAATATCCTCATTTATAAAATAAATTAGATGATCTGCAATCTTTTCTAGAACCAAAAGTCTCTTTCTAAATTTCACAATTGTATTCATTTTTTATCCCTAAGACTGTTTACGGGAGGGTTAAAATATACACATCGACATTCAAATAATCTGGAAATGGTAATACTTTGTAATTATACTATACTTCAGGGTTTTAATTTATTTGTGTATTTATTTTATCATTTTAATCATTTTAAATGTACAGTTCAGAGGCATTATGTACATTCACAGGGTTGTGCAACCATCACCACCATCCACTTCCAGAACTTTTTCATCATCCCAAACAGAAACTCCATACCCATTAAACGATAATTCCCTGTTCCTTCTTATGCCCAGCCTCTTGCAACCACCATTCTATTTTCTATCTCTGTCAGTTTGCCTTTTCTGCATACCTCATGTAAGTGACTGGCTTATTTCACTTAGCATAATATCCTCAAGCTTCATCCACGTTGTAGCATGTGTCAGAATTTCATTCCTTTTTAAGGCTGAATTACATTTCTTTGTATGTCTGTACCACATTTTGTTTGTCCATTCATCTGTTGGTGAACACTTGGGTTGCTTCCACCTCTTGACTGTTGTCAGTAATGCTGCTATGAGCATGGGGTATACAAACACCTGTTTGAGTTCCTGCTTTCAGTTCTTTTGGCTATAAACGTAAGAGTATAATTGCTGGATCATATGGTAATTCTGTGTTATACTCTTTGAGTGACTACCAAACTGTTTTCCACAGCACTACACCATTTTACATTTTCACCAGCACTACACAAGGATTCTAATTTCTCCATATTCTTTTTTTTTTTTTTTTTTTGCGGTACGCGGGCCGTTCACTGTTGTGGCCTCTCCCATTGCGGCACACAGGCTCTGAACGTGCAGGCTCAGCATCCATGGCTCACGGGCCTAGCCGCTCCGCGGCATGTGGCATCTTCCCGGACCGGGGCATGAACCCGCGTCCCCTGCATCGGCAGGCGGACTCTCAACCACTGCACCACCAGGGAAGCCCTCTCCATATTCTTGCCAACACTTTTTTTTTTTTTTTTAATTTGTTGATAATAGACATCCTAATGGGTGTGATGTTGTATCTCTTAGTTTTGGTTTGCATTTCCCTAATGACTAATGTTGAGCATCTTTTCATGTGTTTATTGGCCATTTGTATATTTTCTTTGGAGAAAAGCTTATTCAAGTCCTTTCTCATTTTTTGATATAGTAGTTTGTCTTGGCATTCTTGTGGAAAATCTGTTAGAAATGTGAGATATAGGGGCTTCCCTGGCAGTCCAGTGGTTTAAGACTCCGCGCTTCCACTGTAGGGGGCGTGGGTTCGGTCCCTGGTTGGGGAACTAAGATCCCGTATGCAGCGTGAAATGGTAATACTTTGTGATTTTATTTTACTTTACTTTAGGGTTTTTACTTTTGTTTTATTTTTAAAGATCACATTGGTTGATAACCTTTATTTTTTCCCTTTTTGGCACTTACCTTTATTATAATCATTGTCTTCTGAAAAAATCGTATGAATGATTACAAGAAACATTTGTGATCAAGTGGGCCACCAGATGTATATACTGCAGGGCGACTTATTTTCAAGATTTTATTTTTTTGAAATTTTCCTTTTGCTTCATTTACAAGTGACATTTGATTGGCTTAGCCCATTTTCTTCATGATAGAAACTTCCCAAAGATAAAATATTGTTTAAGAATAATAGAGCCATGCTCTCTGAACACTTTATGAACTTTTAAACAATAGCACACTTTTTACCCTATTACTGGTCTAAGGCTGGGTAGGCAGGAGTGAGGCGGATTCTGAAGGAAAGAATACAGTCAGACTGTCTCACTAAGTTTTGAGGATCCTCATTCATTCAGTTTATTTTTAAAGAAAGGAATGAATAGTTTTAAAAATAAACCATTTGCCCTTCATTGTATTTTCAATTTGTTTAGTTTCTTTGAATCTAAGACTGAGTCTTCTCATAGCCTTCAACTACCTTGTAAAATATCTCTGATAGACAGTTTTCCATATGGTCAGCCATGTCAGATAATTTCTTAGATATTTTCTCTGAGCCCTCTCTGCTCCAGCTCTAATGTGAATTGTTTTTTTTTATGTTATCCTTGAACTTTATTTCATCATCATCCTGGTAATTCCTTTTAACCTTTGGTGGGTGGAATTTTCTGTTGCTTGCATTTCAGTTTCTTTTTTCATTTAGTCCCTGATCTTGATGGGGCAATGCTTTCAATGACTTATTGAGTAAAGATTAATGAGAGGTAAATTTTTTGAGATGTTACATGTCTAAAAATTTTTAAATTTCTTATACTTTATTAGTTATTTGGCTGTGTATAAAATACTGCATATTTTTTAAAGCATCACTCTACTGACTCCTGGCTTCCAGTATTGCTTTCTGCATTTCTAACTTTTTTTTCCCCTTCTCTTGAAACACTTAGGATTTTCTCTTTCTGAGTTAGGATGAGTATGTACTTTCTCTGTTTCTTTTAATAGTAGATGTTCTTATTTCATGATTGCAAAGACTTCTTTTATATCTTTATGAATATTAGTTATATTTTCAAAATTTTTTTCTGTATCGTGCATTGTCTGTGTTTCCTGTGGTTTCATTATTTCTATTCATGTTCATCTCTTTCATATTGATGCTTTCGGATGCCTAAGGATCTTTGGATGTCCACTCCTATTTTGTTCTAAAAAAGGTAATTAAGTTTGTATAGGGCTGATAAACCCATTGTTTTCCCTGTAGTGTGATTTTATGATCAGGGGGCTTTTTCTTTGGGAACCTTCTTAATGTCAGTATCTGTAGGTTTTTTCCACAATAATTCAGTAGAAGTATTCTCTCATCTCCTAACTGATAGGTATAATTTTGACTGTCAGACTCCTGGACAGGTGAGGAGAAAGGGGCTAAAGGTCTCATGGTTTAGAAAGCAGAATTGCATTTAAGCTTCCTGGTTTCTGTTTGCTACCTCATTGCTCCCTTCTCTGTGCCTGATAAACCCTTGTACAGAGTCTGTCTGGTTCTTTTTCTCCAGAGGATATGCCTACTGTGTCCTATGGGAGAAGGGTAATCTCTTGACTGCATAGAGAGGGAGTGAAATCCTTATACTTTTATGTTCTTGAAGTTTAACCCAAAGTAGCATTTTATTTCTTACCTATGCACGTTTGTGTGATTGTAATATACTTAGGGATTTTGTTTTTCAAGTGTTACTACTGTTAAATGCCCCATTTCCATCTATAGGATGATAGTTTTAATAAATTCATTTAGTGTATAAATTTGATTTCCACAGTGTTGAGTATTGTAGGCAGAATAATGCCCCCCCGCAAAGATATCCGTGTCCTAATCCCCAGAACCTGTTTATGTGTTACCTTACATGGCAGAAGGGGCTTTGCAGGTATGATTAAAGTTATGGACCTTGAGATGGGAAGATTCAGCAGTATTATGTGGGCTCAAACTAATTACATGTGGACCTAAAAGGCGAGGACCTTCCCTGACTGTAAGTGAGAGGGAGATGTGACTACAGACAATGGGTCTGAGATATATAGCATCCCTGCCTTTAAAGATGGAAGAAGGGGGCCTTGGACCAAGGAATGTTGGCAATCTCTAGGAGATGGAATAACCAAGCAAACTGATTCTCTTCCTAGAGCCTCCAGAAAGGAATGCAGCCTGCCAACACCTTGATTTTAGCCCAGCGACACTTGTGTTGTATCGCTGTTTTTTTTTTGTTTTTTTTTTTTTTTCGGTACGCGGGCCTCTCACTGTTGTGGCCTCTCCCATTGCGGAGCACGAGCTCCGGACGCGCAGGCTCAGCGGCCATGGCTCACGGGCCCAGCCGCTCCGCGGCATGTGGGATCTTCGCGGACTGCGGCACGAACCCGTGTCCCCTGCATCGGCAAGCGGACTCTCAACCACTGAGCCACCAGGGAAGCCCACACTGTGTTTTGTTTTGTTTTGTTTTGTTTTTTTTTGCGGTATGCGGGCCTCTCAGTGTTGTGGCCTCTCCCGTTGCGGAGCACAGGCTCCGGGAGCGGAGGCTCAGTGGCAATGGCTCATGGGCCCAGCTGCTCCGCAGCATGTGGGATCTTCCCGGACTGGGGCACGAACCCATGTCCCCTGCATCGGCAGGCGGACTCTCAACCACTGCGCCACCAGGGAAGCCCCTCACTGTGGTTTTGATATGCATTTCTTTGTTGGCTAATGGTACTGTTGATATTGTAAAAGAAAAAAAAAATGGTGCAGGCCCTTTTCCCTTTCTGCTATCTATGCTATGTTCCATAGTGCAAAAATGATGTTCTAATTGGACTCTTTAACAAATGAAAAATGACAGAGATTGTAGATCTGTTGTAAAGTGTTAATTAATCCTCTGTCATTATTGCCATCATCCCTCAATTTTAGCTCATATGAACTAAGAAAGCAAAACCTAATGTGATACTATGATGAAGTTCTAGAAAAGCACTCTGAGGAGTAATTAATTGAAACATTGTACACATAGCACTATTTTATTTTGCTGCCCTTGTCACAAGTGTAATTACGTTTTTTTGGTATGTTTATTAGTTTAATAAATGAATAAACAGACTCTTTACATAATAAAGACCTGGTCATTTATCTTTAAATATCTAAATTTCTGTTACATGAATTCTAGGATAAGTTCAGATAGTAAAACTGGGACCAACAATTAGAACTGTGTCATATGGAACATGCTTCCTTGTTATCCAGAATAATTGAGGCTATATGACTATCAGGGATATTTTTGGAAGAGTTATCTGCATTGGGTAGAGAGTATTGTATGAAATAATATTTGATTTTAATTTTAAGATGCTTGTGAAATAATCATGATTAAATTCATTTGACCTCAGTATGTTGCGGGTTTCTTCTTTACATTTCTAGTCCAATAGCCATCTTTATTCTCACAGTTACTCAGCAGCCTGGTTATCTAGGTGCCTCATGCCTTCACTTAGAGTTCCAGTATCTTTTCTCGATCCTATGTTCAGTTATTTTAGTAATGCTTTTGCTGCTGTCCTTGATTCTTTTATCCTCTTGCCAATCTGAACTCTTTCTTTTTCCATTCCTGCCTGAGGGTTGCCAGAGTCACACGTAAGTGTGTTCCTTTGAGAATTTTTTTTTCCAATTTGTTAGGCATTTTCTCCATACGCATCTTTAAGGTGAATGTAGTTTTATATCATTATTAAGGGCATTAAAATTATGACTGATTCTTAAATTTAAGAACAGTTTTGATTATAGTGAGATTTTGAAAGATCTGAGCAGTATGTGACTGTTTTTATCCTTCACTTTAGTTGCACTTACCGTATTTATAAATCATTATCCATTTAATTGTTTGGTATCTGTAGACTCATGGACCTGAACCCAGGTGGACAGGAGCTGTCCTGTTCACCACTATATGCATTACCTACCACAGAAGGTACTTAGTTTGTATTGCACAAATGAGTTCTTTTCTCTTCCACTGTGGCTATGCATCTGAAGACAGTGTACTTCGAAAGTGTCTTTTTTTCTGGCCCTTTATAGTTAGGAAGGGAATTAGTCCCTTTCTCCTTGTATATTAATCATATTTCATTGGTGAAACTATAGAATTACTCTAAAGGTAGCCTGGGATACTTCTTTTTAAGTACCTTGTTAGACATTTTCTCTGCATTTTTTTTTTTAAATGTGGAAACTTTTCACTTGCTTTTAGAGAAGGAAATTACTTTTTTTTGTTGTTTTGCGGTACGTGGGCCTCTCACTGCTGTGGCCTCTCCCGTTGCGGAGCACAGGCTCCGGACGCGCAGGCTCAGCGGCCGTGGCTCACGGGCCCAGCTGCTCCGCGGCACGTGGGATTCTCCCGGACCGGGGCACAAACCTGTGTCCCCTGCATCGGCAGGCAGACTGTCAACCACTGCGCCATCAGGGAAGCCCAGGAAATTACTTTCGAAGAAAATATAAATTAGCTTAATGTTCCTTTGAAGTTACTTTAAAATTGACCTTTGTACTTTTTGGCATATTTTCTAATAACTTTAATGTAACTTGAAAGCTTTCAGATTTTCTTTTCGTTTTCTTTTCACTCTATGTCATCTAGTGACTTTTCATCTTTTATACAAGTGCCAAAGGGACTTGTTGAGACTATCTTTCCATAGTCTTTTACACAGTGTATCATCTTCTACTCTGTTTGAAGTTGTCAGATCTTTCTTCCTGTCTCATACATTTTTATATTGTTTTGTATCCCTCCTTTTTTGGGAAGATAAAGGCAGTAAAAAGTCAAAGTACTTTTTAGCAGCTTTGACTGAAACCATATTGTTTTTCAGGATGCATCTTTTCTTATAGATCATTTTTTTGGAAATAGACTTAAACACATCGTTAATCTGTTTTCCATTTTATTTAACAGTATAAATCAATAGCCTGTTAAAAGTGCAGTCTTCATTTGAGAGATAATCAAATATCCTAGAGTCTGTTTTCGTTATGTTTGTTTTTAAAATATTTTTTAGATGCTAGTTCAGTAGAAATATAGAAACGTTTAGATTCAGCCCTATTGAAATGACTAAAGTGTACTAGGCATTCATGATGCCCATGTCTTAATTTACTTGTTATCTTTATACTAATTGTTTTGATTAAATTAATGCAGTTCTGGGAAGAAAGGGTTATACATGGGGGCTTTAGATATCAGAGTTATTATTGAATTTATTATCAGACCCAAGGTGACCTCTGAAGTACTAAACAGATTATATAACCTGTGTCTGTCACAGAACCTTAGAAGAAACCCTAGCAAAAATTTTTGTGGTGAACTAAACCATACTTAAGTCACTTTGGCTCACTTGGAAGAGATCCACTGTGAGTGTCCTTAGGGCAAGTAATCGTATTCAGAACCCCAAGGCTCCTGCTATGCTTTTTGCCTCCTGGAAATTCATCATTTTTATTTATTTCCAGGAGCATGGAATAAAGGGAACAGGGACGAGGCAGAGCTTCAGGATTTTACTTATTTTGAATATACCGTTATCTATGAGAAGAGTTTTATAGAAACATTTATTATGTAGGATGTATCTTTTATATTTTTAGGCTTGTGGTTATTTTAATTAATAGTGTTAAGCCAATTAGATCATGATGTTCTTTTTATTTTCCACCTATTTTCCTAACGCTGTTAATATAAATTAGATTAGATAAAAAGAAACTCTACAGCCAACTGACAAGAAGGGAAGACACTCATTTTGGGGGATCACCATTCCATCTGTTGTATGCCAATAGCCCAACAGAAACTGGTGGTGCTTTTGTTCACACTTTGTTTATATATGTAACATTTTTCTTTTGAATATTTTATTAGCTTTAATATATGATTGTTTTCAATACATTGTTTTATAATTGGAAAACAAATACTTTTTAAGGAAATACATATACTGTATATATTTCATTGAAGCATTTTGAACAGCTGCCAGACAGCCCCAACATTTATTCCTCAGCATAAATCTGAAGATATTTTAGCTTGACAGGTTTTCAAGGTTTGGCTGTTGTCCTAATTAACATTGAATTTGGAATTTTCTCATAAACAAGCATTTTCTCTTTTTATATATAAATTACGTAGGAGGGTATCTTTATGTTTCATCTAACCATGTATGGGTTATTTATTGTCATTTGTATAAATATTGATTTGTCATCAAAAAAATAAGTGTTGAATTTAGAGAAATCAGTGTACGAATGAATATGTGAAATCCATCTTAGTGATCTCAAAGATGCTGAGACACTGTCTTTTAGTTTTAAATCTAGTTCATTTGTGAAATGAATCATTCTAACCTTGGAAAAATCATCATGCATCTGACTTAATTATAAATTAAAACAACCCAGCTCTAAACAATTAATTAAAATTTGTTGCATGTTTTCTAGTCCAAATGAGTGAAGTTATTGAAACATTTAATTATTTGTTTTAGGTGAATAAGCTATTAAAATGATGCCTATAGTTAAAAATGTTTTATTCTCTCCTAACTTAGATACATTGTCTCTAATATCATGCCACTCTTTGTGGATGATTTTATCACATCCTGTTTTCAAGTAAATGTACCAAAGACAGATAAAGAGCCAGATGATCTAAGCAGCTCAGATTGTCAGTGTTCCCTAAGAAAATAAAGTTCTTAAAAACTAACAAAGAAGAAAAAAATAGGAATGTGTCAAGATTTGGAATGATTTTCAAACTTTCTTTTACTTTTAACAAAAGGAAGCACAATTTGGAAATATACCGTCAATCATTTGGAATGTCTAGATAATTTATCTGTGTTAAGTTCTAAAGCACATATTTGTTAAATAATGTTTTTCCTTCTTCCACACCCTGTGTTCTCCCTTCTGCTTTATTTATCTTGTTTCTAAAATAGTGTCAGCCTCAATGTATACCATGAAATGACAACCTGGTTACAAATACTTCTGTACATCTAAGGTGGGGCAAGCTCTTTGATTATTGAAATTATTATTTGATTATTGAAATTTGTTGGATGAGCCAAGCATGGTTTTTTTCTTTTTTCCATCGTTTCTCCCTCTTTTTAACTCCCCTTATATTTTCTGATTCATTCAGGGATACCATGTTTAAGATATCTTATCTGTTATGATTGTAGGCAGGTATGAGTTATAACAGTTACAGTTGCTGCCACTTCATTACAACTAGAAAAAACCCCCACAACTCTCAGCATTTTCTTTGTTGGGGAACTTGATATTGTGAAACATTGTGTTTGGATTAAATCCTCTTATTTTCAATTTTTGGAAATACTAGTTGTGTGATAAATGCTAAGGCTTGCTGCAAGTTATTTCGGTAATGGATCATGTTAGTCATTGCATGTATAAGGTACCAAATTGGATAGAATATAGTGTCAGTTTGAAGTATTGAGGTCTCCTCTCCATTGGGTAAATTGTCTTATTTACTTGTTTCAAAATATAAAAACTCTTCATTTACGCGTCACGGTATTACAGTTTATTTACATATTCAAGTGAGAATAAGAGATTTGCTTTCTTATGATAATTTGCTCATCTCTATTTGGGATTAAATTTAATCTTGGATTTGTCATGCAAGAAAAATCACTGAATTGAGAGTTGAGAGACCTGGGTTGAAGTTTACCTCTGTCAGTTTTCAGCTGTCTGATCATCAAGTCATTTCCCTGGCCTGCTATCTCAGAGCTCTAAGATGCTGTAATTTCGTATTGCTTGTAACAACTCTGGTTTTCTGGCTAGAATTTGTTTATGTTGCTTATGTTTAGTTATTTAAAATTACTGCAGGAATACATCAATGATTACCTTTTTGTAATACTGATACATGCATTTAAAATGACTGTTTTAGATAATTATATTTTTATTCATTTAAAAATATTTAATAAAATATAATAAAAAGGAATTTATAAATGCAGAGGTATGTAACTATGTCATTGTGTGATAGGATCATTCTGTGGCATTATGCTTTTTGATGCTAACTGCAGTATGGGTTTGAAGAACTTCCAATTGACGGAATCAAACCAGATGTTCAAAGATTTAAAGTATTAATCAGAAATGGTAAATAATTATATATCTTCAAAAGAATTGAAAACATGAACTTGGAGCATTCACACATATACTTCAAAAATTAATTCAGTGATTAGATGATTCAAAAACTAGATGACTCAACAAAAGATGGGTTGAATGAAGAAAATATGGAAATGTGTGAAGGCCTTTTGAGCATTCTTTAGATATTTATAGAATTAAGATAAGTAATTTGAATATTTTCCCTTTGATATTGGTTATTAATTTTGATCACCTTTTTGAAATGGATGGCTATATGCATAAATTATGCAAATTGAAAATAGATTACCAGAGAAGGGAACAATAATTTACCCTTTTTGTCAGTTGTTTTATCATTTGTATTATCTAGCGTGTTCATCTGTGAGTTTCAATCGAAACACTTATTATTTATTTTATTAAAACAAATTTATTGAACTTTTATGTAATATGTATTGTATTAAATTTAAGTCTAGAAAGATGAATATGACATGGTCCTTACCAGTTTTGGGATAAATTGCACTGGGGGACAGAAATTGAAGCATGAGGAAAGGAGTGTCACAGAGGGGAAAGATGACTATACAAAGGGCTAGCCATAAGGTTTTAATTAGGACTTGGAGAAGTGTTGTCAGTATTAAGGGCTGTTTTCAAACTTTAATGTGTGTATGACTTACTTGGGGATCTTTTTAAATGGCAGGTTCTCTAGTTCAGTATGTTGTTCCGGGCATGAGATTCTTCATTTCTAACTAACTCCCTGGGGATGCCAGTGCTTATGAACCATGATTGGTATTTTGAGGAGCAAGGCTTAGTACTAATTCTTTGGAAGTAAGAACAGATGTAGGGCCTGCATTTAAAACCTTTTCCTAGGTATAGTCTTACTTTTTCTTCCTTATTTCTTCCATAATGTAATTAAAACATACTGATTGGCAATATAAATGTAAATGAATATGTAGTCTATAAATTTACTTATTTTGAACGGCTAATTTAGTCAACTCTTGGTTATCTAGGGGCAGATTAAACAGAGTGCAGTTAGCCTGGGTACTGAATAACAAGTGACTCGGTATTGTAGAGAATTGAAATGACAGTAATTTAGAAAAACATGAATGTTTTTTATATTGGACAGCAATTCTCTTTAGAATTATTTGGTACCTACTCTAACGTGGGAATGATCTTTGATCTCAACAGTCAGGTAAAGTAATTTTGGGGAGTGGTGCCTCCTTTTTCTTCCAGTCTCTCTAAAGAGCAGTGATCTTCACATGGGGATTATAAACCTCCAGAGGCTGTGCTACATGGGTGGAGATTTTTAACATATTGGCTGCAAATCCTATTGTACTTATATTACTTTCAAACATATGGATGTCATCTTTCAAATGGGAAATGTGTTCCAAAATACAGGATATAAATTTTAAGGAAATAAGCTTGAGTCACTTATACCATGTTTTTTTTAGTTAGTTTTATTTTAACTAGGATTGGGAGACATCTGAGACCTTTGCCTCCCACTTATTTACAGCTGTTAAAGATTGTTTCTTTATGTTATTCAAACCTGTTTGTGCACGCACGCACACACACACAGAGGCATACAATAGATGTGAGTCCAGGTTTAGCATTTTAGCTCTAGAAGTCGTGTAAGTTATGAAAATTTAAATGTTCTGCATAAATCATCATTGTGTGATGTGTATGAGGTGTTCAGAAATATTCAAGCTAATTTTGTAGAACTTATTTTTCTTATCAGATACCTGTGTTATTTAACAGTAAAACACTGTCACTGTTGAGTGTATTTAATTTGTCTTGTGTTTATTTCCTCTGGCATAAATTGTAATAAAGTGCAATAGAGCAGTACAGCATTAATTAGAAACGCTAATTTTCCAAGTGCTTAACCGAAGCAGTAACATTTAACAGAGAAAATTTATTTTTATTATTAATTAAACATTAGATATTTTTGTGGATTTTTCTTTTTTTTTTTCCTTTCTTTCTTTTTTTTTTTTTTTTAGAGAACCAGAGGACGAAAACGAAGCTTCATTCCTGAGGAAGAAAAACATGAGGTTGGAATAAGTTAAGCATATTTTACACAATCTAAATTTGAGAAACTTTCTTGCTTAAAATTATTTCTGTTTTCCTCATATCCTGATTTTATGTTTTGTTTCATCCTCCCTTGTATGGCAGGAGAGAGTTCCTAGAGAGAGGAGACAAAGGCAGTCTGTGTTACAAAAGAAGCCCAAGGCTGAGGATTTACGAACTGAATGTGCCACTTGCAAGGGAACTGGAGACAATGAAAACCTTGTCAGGTAAGCTGGATGCTGAGACCTTGGCTTTGGGGGATTAAGGCTCCATCTTCTTCATTTTCTCATCACAGATATAATGGGGAAAGCAAATCACAGCATAGGACCTTTCTTAAAGTCTTATTTAGTGGAAACAGTACTTCAGAAACAGATTTCATCCACTTAGTAACCTGCCACACATGGTTATTCTCTGGATTTAGATGTAATTAAGAGTGATTATCTGGATTTTGAACAAAAGAGAATTAATTTTCCATTGACAAGAGAAGTTGACCATGCTCTGCATATTGAGGCCACAAAAATATATAATTTGATCCAAACCCTTTGTGCTAAGATTACTATGTTTTATCTCATAAAACAATAAAATTACTAAGTTCTGTTAGCATATTATAAAAGTTGAAGTTTATTAGAGATAATGATGGCAGATACTTTTTCTTGACAAAAACTTCGTTAGCACTTCCTTATCATTTTTCAAAACAATGTGTTAAATGCTTCTCTCTTATGAAATAAAGAAAGGTGAAAAGATGGCCTAGATAGACATTTTTTGTTTTTTGTTTGGTTTTCTTCTTTGCTTCTTTGTTTTGTTCTGTTACTTTTTTTTTTTTTTAAATTAGACATAATTCTAATCAGGAATCTCAGCTGATACGGCACAGTGGCTATTCCTGAGGGTCCAGAGACTGCTAATTTTAGCCATTTGCCTCTCTTGCTGAGATGAAGAAATTGCTCAAAGCCCTGGGTGAGATGAAGGAGTGGGGGGGTGATCTAAAGGGGACCTCATCTAAATAAAAGAGGTATCCTCTTTTCAAAGGACAGTGACACAAAGAATCTTTTAGTATGTTACAGGAACGCTTTCTGATTTCCTTCAAAAATTGTCTTTTGATAAAGCCCTATTGAACTAACTCATGGCACAGAAATTAAATGTTTCAAAAAGAGTAAGTTGATAAAATGCATATTAGTACTGTTACAGGATTTTAAATATTTGCTTCCAAAATGATGTCATTAAAAGTATAATTTGTTTGTTTTAATTCCTCAAGTAAAGGCACCTGGTTTTAAATTTCATGAGGTTTTTATAATGTCGCTGAGGAAGGTAATGAGAAAGTAAAAATTCCAGTAAAGAAATACAAAGTGCTTCAACAAAGTTGAGAAAGTCTGTCATATTAGGCCACTGTTTTTTGAAGTAGTTTGTGTAGAATATCATGAGAGCTCTCCTGGAGGTTAAACTCATTTAAGTTTAAGGTAAATTAGTTCTAATGTCAGAAGATACACATGAATAATTCTGACTGCAACATAATTTTCTGATTTATGTAAAAAAAGGAAAGCATAAGCATAACAGAGTGGAGTACATAAAACAACAAAAATAAAAGAAAAAATTATAAAAACAGTCTTACGTAATGAAGAAAAATTCAGTCTAGAAGAAAATTCCCATGGGGGTTGAGGGTGGCATTATAGGGCATGATCATTTTGAAACACTAGTTAAAAACTTAAGAGACCTGGTTATACTCTTTAATTACTTAAACCTATGTAAATATCTACCTCTAATTTATTTTTTTAAGATAGTAGCTTGATTCAGGCCTTGTTGCTGTAGGCCCTATATGTTTTTGCCAGGTTTTTATTTTATTTTTTTGGTCATGTATTTGAAAGAAAGAACCTAGGAAATAAGTACAATTTTATTTCAAAAGCCACCTAATACAAGAGCATCTCCAAGACATTGTATTATATAGTTGTTTTAAAAAAAATAGGTATCGGGCTTCCCTGGTGGTGCAGTGGTTGAGAATCCGCCTGCCGATGCAGGGGACACGGGTTCGTGCCCCGGTCCGGAAAGACCCCACATGCCGCGGAGCGGCTAGGCCCGTGAGCCATGGCCGCTGAGCCTGCGTGTCCAGAGCCTGTGCTGCATAACGGGAGAGCCCACAACAGTGAGAGGCCCGCGTACTGCAAAAAAAAAAA
>NW_021703776.1:41247461-41393334 GCF_005190385.1 Monodon monoceros | reverse complement strand
ATCTTTCTTTGATTCTTGATAAGATTTTTAATTAATATTAGCCTTTCCTCTCATTTAATTAGTTCCTGTTATAAAATTTTCATCCTTAATTACATTATTATAACATTCCAGTGTCTGGGGTTTTTGTGAAAGTCTCGTGAAAGGTAAAGATATTTTTGTTACTCTAGAAATGATGGATATACAAAGTCTTTTTCCTTGGTTTTGCCTTGTTAAGAAGATAACATCACAGATTTTATGCAAAGGTTTTAAAAAGGTTATGAAGAGGGAATTAAATGTTTTATAAATATTATATATTAATAATGTTTCTGAGGATAAAACAAGCTGGATACACATTCAGTTTAAGCACATTGCTCTTGGGATAAAGAATTTTATGTAGAATTTCATGTGTTTAAAAAGGTACTCATAAGCTAATATCTGCCATTTCCCTTAACATCTCTTTTATTTAGTAATTGGCACCATCATTTTTGCAGATCTGCCCCAAAAGCCCATACTTTTATGATTAAGTTGCATCTTAAATATTATGTATACATGCTATTTTTAACTTTATTTTAAGACATTTTAAATTACACTTTATTTTCCCTAAAGATATATTTCAGTGCTTGATCATTATACTTACTATGTATGTCTATTAAATTCTCTTATAAAATTAAACTTCTTGGATCATAATTTAATTAATTTACTTAATTTTTTATTGAATTTACTGTATTTTCTCAAGTTCCTCTGAACTAATATACATGACTCTTTAGAATCAGCAGTTTAGCAGTTTTGATTTTGAAACCACACTTCTCTATGTAATTCAGGCTGTATAAAAAAATTCTTTCTTATTTTTTTCCTTTCTGTTTCAGTTATTTGTATATATGTATACGTTAATTTACATGTATAATTTTTTAATATCACTAGGAAATTGCATTCAATTTATCAGTTCACTGTAATAATAGGTTCCAAATGTTATTTTCTGTTTTGTCTTTAAGTTTTTCTCAGGCCTTTGCCAAGTAATTTAGTATTTCTGGGTCTTAGTTTTTCCCTCTGTTGTACATGATCAGAATTGTACTATGCTCCATTACAGGCTTTGTGAGTAATTCTGTATGAAATAGTAGGGCAGTGATATTACTTAGTAATTTAAAGAATACAGGGCTTCCCTGGTGGCACAGTGGTTGAGAGTCCGCCTGCCGATGCAGGGGACACGGGTTCGTGCCCCAGTTCGGGAAGATACCACATGCCGCAGAGCGGCTGGGCCCGTGAGCCATGGCCGCTGAGCCTGCGCGTCCAGAGCCTGTGCTCCGCAACGGGAGAGGCCACAACAGTGAGAGGCCCGCGTACCGCCAAAAAAAAAAAAAAAAAAAGAATACATATATGTGGGCTCTGAAATAAGGGTTCCTGTTGGTAAATATGATACAGTAATAATATAAATGCATATTTTTTACTTTTCAGAGAATGTGCATGTTTTTGTATTTAATTATTCCTGCAATATGGAGGACAAAAAATTTGAATTTGTTGAAACACATTCCCTAAAACGATTAGACTAATAAACTATTTCCGCTAAACATGGGAAATATGAAAATTACCACAAGGTGTTAAAGACAAAGATGGTTTACAGTATCATATGGATTTTTTTTTAAAAAATAGTGCTTCCTATTTTTGCCATCTACTTTTTAAACTTAATTAAAATTTGTCTGCAAAGTTTACAGTTGAAAATATATTCCTTTATGTTATTTAGTGCAATTAAATGCTGAAGGCCAAATTGAAACTGTCTTGGAATTGTGAGGTCTTTTGGGGTATTTATCTCCTTGCTGTGCATGTTCATTGTTGGAGGTAGTTTTGAGCCTTTAGTGATATCTTACTTGGTTTTGCTTCCACAGTTCCTGGGACATTTAATGCTCAGTAAATGCTTGGTAAATGAATGACTATGCCACATAAGTAGTGACTGATTATTCTTTGCTGAATTAATTAAAAAAAAAACCTTTTACTATTATAATTTATTCCTAGAACAAATTGATCACTCAGTGTAAGTATTTGATGAAGACGTTTAAAAGGCTTAATAAAGGAGGATTACTTTCATGTCACTAAAGAATAGTGGATGAGTTTTTTCTGTGTATTAGGTAAAGAACTAGGAATCACAGAGTTGAGATTAGTTGATACACTCATGTGACAGTAGAAATTATTCTTCTTTTTGAACATAGTTAATTTTCAAAGGATAGATTTTAGAGGTAGGTAGGCTTTTCTTCTCTATAAGTCTTTATTAAACTATCAAATTAGGAATAAGACCAAACTTGTAGGCCTCAAATTTTATCTTAACTGTGTAAACTCATTGTGACACATTTTATTACTTAATGGGTGATAGGAAGGAGCAAAAAGGTCTCCTAAAACTAAGAACCCTTAAAATCCATTGGTCCTCTTAAATAGCATCTTTAATTTTTATCTTGTATTGTGGCCATTACTTAGAAGCAGTGAAGGTAGGAAATGATCTATGAAGCTATTTTACTTTTATAGCTAAGTATACACCATTAAATGTTTGCTGTATTCTCTTCCTTATTTGAAGATATGGCAAGTTATATAGATATTGAACCATTTTGGTTACAAGGTTAGGATGTTTGTTTGGTCTGTTAACAATGTTGTTAGCACTTTTATTTATTTCACAATTTAAACATCTAGCTTCTGAGTGCCTTCCCCAAAACCAAATTTGATGGTATCATAAGTTATTAGGAGCACCAGCACAAATTCATATTTATCAAATTTTTATTTCAAATATTAGTCTCTTTGATAAATCAGATTTTTAAATTTTTAATTACGTGTCCTATTCTCACTGGTATGGAGGCTTATAGACTGCCTGGGTCATAGTAAGGGGTGTTTTCCCCCAGAGATTTGATTAGACCAACAGAGCAGGGTTTAGTTGTAACTTTAGTTACTGTGTTCACAGAACATAAGATCACTTTAAATAGATTGTTTTAGTGAATGAAATGAAACCTAGTTTCATTTCTTTTAAGAACAATTAAGATTGCATTTGATAGGTTGCTTAAAACAAATAGAATGAATTATTTTATTTTGATTATAGACTTACCAGTTTACTGTTTTTTATGCAGTTTATCACATAATAATCACTCTAAATGGTAAAATTTGCTTATTCATGTAGGAATATCAAATGATTGTAAAGTGATGGTGCAAATGTATATTATTTGGATACTTATAAACTAGAACTTAGAAACAAATAGAAATTTTAAAATGATTTGTCATCTAATAAATTTCAAATTATTAAAAACATTTCCTGCACAAAGACATTTCTGGCTAATCTTCTGTTTCTTTTCCTTACTTCTACCAACAACTTCAGGGATAGGTTTTAGGTTTTTGTTTTGTTTTGTCTTGTAACCCTGAGTCAGTGATTGGTATAGTATAAATTACTGTATTCTAAAGGATTGTTTCCAAAGTTTAGATTTCTAATATTTCTTTCAATTATGTGTGGTAAAATATATCCCCTCTTATCACCCTGATGTCCTGTGTGATATGCCTCTTTCTTCAAGTTTCACTGCTGTTAGCTCTGGAATATGTTTCACTTGGTTTTTCTCACTTGAAAGTATGACCATCTTAAAGGCAAGGTCTCTGTTTTACTTATCTTTACAGCTCCCATGTTCTTACTCCAAGTCACTGAGCAAGGGGTGCCTCCCCATGGTGGTTAGTGACTTACACACTTCATAGGAGGTTGCATTAAGGAATCATTGGCCAGATATTAAATCTTCCTAATATTTATTTTTAATATAAAATAGATTTTAAATAAAAAGCTGATCTAAAAATAGATTTAATATACAAGGCAAAGATAAAGTAGCATATCAAGATGTCTCAGAAAGCATATAGACTTCTTGTAACCCATAGCCTGAGGAAATATGCTGCCGAATTCTTTTAACAGGGAAGATAGGGCTTCCCTGGTGGCGCAGTGGTTGAGAGTCCGCCTGCCGATGCAGGGGACACGGGTTCGTTCCCAGGTCCGGGAAGATCCCACATGCCGCGGAGCGGCTGGGCCCGTGAGCCATGGCCGCTGAGCCTGCGCGTCCGGAGCCTGTGCTCCGCAACGGGAGAGGCCACAACAGTGAGAGGCCCACGTACTGCAAAAAAAAAAAAAAAACAGGGAAGATAAGTGTAGCATTCTAAATACAAGCTGATGAAGCATTAGGAATTATTTGAAAATTTAAACAAAGGAATATAATTATGACCTGAAACTTTGTTTTCTTAGATTTTTAACTGTTTAAAAAACTTTTACATTTACGTTATTTTTTAAATAAGCATTATAAGAAATAGTTTATAGAAACAGCTTTTCAAGGAAATTCTGATATGAATACCAAACAATAACATCATCTAATGCTTAAGTAAAATTGAAATTCAATAAAATTCAGAACACCTATTTCTGTCACATTCTGGAGGGTTTAACATAATTATGTCCCTATTTTGAGACAATATTTCTAAATTTTCATTTTGTTTAACAGTTTATTTTTAAGATTTTTGATTTAAAAACAATAAATTATCCATTCTACTTTAGTTTTGAAAGTTTATTATAGTTTTTGAAAACCAGGTCATTTAATTGTATTAACTTAAAAAAAAAAAACAACTAGTTAATTGAATTAGCTTAATACCAGAAGTAAAACTCTCTAAGAATGCCAATATTTAATATATGAGTAATGCTAGAATGTGTGAAGAAATCAGCCTGAGCATTAATAAACAAAAGATAGTTTTCTTTCTTTTTTTTTTGTCAAAGATAAGTAGGAAAAAAAATGCAAATATTACAACTATTTAAAGTTTCATAATGTATCACCCTTCCTGATATGTTTTTTTAAATAGGTATTTTGACAAAATATGATCTTAGTAATTTCGGTATAGACCAAAAAATTAAAAATCAAGTAACAAAAATGGCTGTATCTACTTAGAAACATAATTACATGTGCTTTGTTTCAGTGTTTTTAAATCCAGACTGTGTAAACTACTTAGAGAAACAATAATTCAACTTCCCAAAAGTTGTAAATTCTGAATTAATGATGAAACAAGCTTAAACAGTTTCATGGAAATTTTTTTTCAATTATTAAAATGTATTTATAAATTGTCTTGTCCGATTTAGGTCTCAGGACAATATATTTTTCTATTTGCTCAAGCTTAGAATATATAGGAAGTAGTTTCAGAATTGCCAACCCAAACCACGGCAAAAAAGTAAATCTAAGTTCAGTAGTTGTTTGGGTGTGTGTGTGTGGTAAAATTTACATACAATGAAATGCCTAAATGTTAAGTGAATAAAGTACTGAATTTTAACAAAAGCATGCACTCATGTAACCCCCATTTCTATCAAAGTATAGAACATTTTCATCACTCCCCAAAAGCTGTGCCCTTTCCTGGTCAGTCCCTCTTCTCAAAGGCAACCACTTTTCTATTTTTTTCCCTTATAAGTTGCCTCCTGTAGAGTTTCATATAAATGGCCTGTTTAGTATTTATTTGATGTCTGCCATTTTAATGAGTGTGTGAGGGAATCCCACTGTGGTTTTAGTTTGCATTACCCTGATGTATAATGATGTTGAGCACATTTTCATGTGCTCACTGGCTATTTGTATGTCTTCCTTTGTGAACTAATTATTTTGCCGATTAAAAAAAAATTGGGTTGTATGTTTAGTATTGAGTTATAGGAGCTTTTAATATGTTATGGATTTAAGTTTTTTTACAAATACATGTTTTTCAAACATATGCTCCTTATCTATGGCCTGCCTATTCATTTTCTTAATGGTGTTAAAGAGCAGGAGTTACTAATTTTACTAAGTCCAGTTTAGCAACTTTTATGATTATTGCTCTTGTTTCCTATCTAAGAAGTCTTGGCCTAGGTCCAGGTCACAAAAATTATCTCCTTTGTTTTCTTCTAGAAGCTTTATGATTTATCTTTTATATCGAGATATGTGATTCATCTGACATAAATTTTTATGGTCTCAGGTAGAGTTAAGGAAGGTTTGTTTATTATCCCATGTGGGTTTCCAGTTTTCCAGCGCCATTTGTTGAAAACGCTTGCCTTTCCACATTAAGTTGCTTTGGTTCCACTGTTAAATATCAATCGACTTTTTAAATGAGGGTCGATTTCTAGACTTTGTGTTGTGTTCCATCAAGCTGTGTACTTATTTCTGTGCCAGTACCAGTCGTCTTGATTCTTGAGGCCTTATGATAAGCTCTTTTGTTTTTCTGGATCTTTTGCATCTTCGTATGAGTGTTAGAAAGAGCTTTTTATTTTCATTAAAAAGAATAAAGTCTGTATATAATACCAAAAAAGCACAGGCAGCAACAGCAACAACAAAAATATAGAAGTTGGACTTCATTCAAAATTAAAAATGTTTGTGTATCAAAAGAATCTATCAACAGAGTGAAAAGGCAACCCACAAAATGGGAGAGATATTTGCAAATCATATATCTGATGAGGTATTGATATCAAGAATATAAAAAGCACAAGAAGTCATTCACAGCAATAAGGAAAATACCTGATTAAAAATGAGCAAAGGACTTGAATAGACATTTCTCCAAAGAAGATATACAAATGAGTAATAAGCACATGAAAAGATGCTAAACATTAATCATTAGTGTAACTCAAATCAAAACCACAATGAGATACTGCTTCAGACCCATTAAAATGGCTATTATTAAACAAACAAACAAAAATAGAAAAATAAGTTTTGGGGAGGATGTGGAGAAGAAGGAATTTCATTTCTGAGTGTATACCCAAAAGAATTGAAAGCAGGGACTTAAAGAGATACTGTACATTCATATTCATGGCAGCATTATTGGCAGTAGCCGAATGGTGGAAGCAACCCAAGTGTCCATCAATGGATGGATGGATAAACAAAATGTGGTATATGCGTACAGTGGGATATTATTCAACCATAACAAGGAAGGAAATTCTGACGCATGCTATAACATGGATGAACATTGGAGACCTTATGCTGAGTGAAATAAGCTAGTCACAAAAGAACAAATGTTGTATGATTCTACTTAATATGGGATACTTAGTCAAGTTCATAGGGAAAGAAAATAGAATGGTAGTTGCCAGGAGCAGGGTGACTGTGGAGTTAGTGTTTAATGGGTACAGAGTTTCAGTTGGGTAAAATGAAAAAGTTCTGGAGGTGGTTGGTGGTGATGGTTGCACAACAGTGTGAAAATACTTAATGCTTCAGAAATATACACTTAAAAATGGTTAAAATGGTAAGTTTTATGTATATTTAACCAAATTTTTTCAAAAGAAGCCTACTGGGATTTTGATTAGCTTTGTGTTGAATACATGGATGAATTTGGGGGAACATTAACATCTTAACAGTATTGTTTTCTGATCCATGAACTAGGTATATCTCTACATTTATTCAGATTTTCAAATATCCATTATTTTTTCTCATTGGATGTTTTTGTAGTTTTCGTTGTAGAAGTCTTGTATGTCTATTATTAAATGTATTCCTAAGTATTTAATGTTTTTTGATGCTATTGTATAAGAATAAAATATGATTTCTTTTAACTGTTTATGCAAGTTTTGAGAGCTACCAGGAGTTGAGGTAGTCAGTTAGGATCACAAGCCAAGCTGAAAGTTACAATTAAAATTATTAATTTGTTGCGGTAGTATAAGCAAGAGGCCAAACAGGAAAGGTTGCTGGTTCCCGGAATGTTCCATTTCCCCCCACTGATAAGGGTCTAGTGGATTGGTGCTGAAATGGGGAGGGGTTGGGGCATTAAGGTCACTACTGAGGCAGCCTGGACAGAAGGTCCTTGCTGTTTAATGGACCCAGGGGCTGGAGGGGAGGAAAAGGAGAAGCGGTAGGCAATAGAACAGTACTGAGTCGGTGGAGCAAAGTGTCTTTAAGACCCCTCAATGAGGAGATCTTGGCAGAGGTGCACAAGCAGTCTTTCAGTCTGGCTTTTCCATTCCCCACGGAAAGAGGCCTCAAAAGTTGGATCAGCCTTACAGTCCTGGGATAAAACCCTCCTGGTCGTGAGGTATTGCCTCTTTTATATGTGTATTTTTTTATTTTTTGGATTTCATTTGCTAATATTTTGATACGGGTTTTGTGTCTCTATTCACGAAAGTATTATTCTTTTAATTTCAGTCTTTTGTTAAGTCTTTTAATTTCTTTTGTTAAGTCTTTTATCTTCTTTTGTTATCAGGTTATTGGCCTTCTAAAAGGTGTTACAAAGTATTCTGTTGTTTTTTTTTTTTGAAGCATTTTTGATTGATTTTATTTCTTCATTGAGTTTTCATTGAATTCCTCAATGAAACCATCTGGACCAGAGTTTCTTTGTTGGGACGTTTTTGGTAATTAATTCAATTTTTAAAATAGGTAATAGAGCTATTGAAATATTTTCTTTTGTCTTATGCTAGTTTTGGTAAGCTGTGTTTTTTCAAGCAATTTATTCATTTCATTTCAGTTGGAAGTTGCTTCTTTTCTTTAGTCTTGCTTTTATTTTGAATGTGCACTACAACTATTTGCTTGAGACTTTCCAGCTTCCTATAATATTTCGGATCATATTCTCTTCTTCCTTCTAAGACTAGGTCAGTATTTACTTCTTTCATGTATCCTTCCAGAGTTACATGATCCCATAATTATCTTTTTGTTACTTTGATTGCCTTTGGGACCCACATAAAATCCCACATCATGCTGTTATCCACTTGCTTGCAAATTGTCTATGAATTTTTACTTTTTTCACTAGATTAGGTCAGGCCTTCTATTTAGTCATGATGATTTCCTTAGTTTATACAATATGGCACAAGAAGTTAATTCAGAATAAATGCTTATTAAATTATTTACTGATGCATTGCTAAATCTTTATGCATTGCAGCTTTATACACTGAAATAGTATGTAATCTCTTTGAGGGCAGAGACATTTCTTTAAGTCCAAATTGATTGGTTTTTTTCATTTTTAATTATTAAAAACAAACTTTAAAATAGTATATATATGTTGCAAACAACAGCAAAAAAGAGTGGTAAAAAATGGTTTCTGATTGACTGCGGTTACTTCACTCAGAGTAGGAGATCTCAGTTAGTCCAAGCTTCTCACTTGCCAGTGCTGGCAAGTCACTTAATCTCTATGGATCTCAGTTTTCTTATTTTACTGGAGAAGATATCAGGCTATATCATCTCTGAGGTCTAACACACTAGCTCTGATATTCAAAGGTTATGTGATATTCCATGTTCCCAAATAAATACTGCCTATGTGTTTACATTCCGTCACAGCTCTCCTATAAACACCTACTTTCAGAATCTCTTGCTAGAGTATTCTGTAACTGTGTAGAATATGATTAATGATCAAGTCTCTTAGAGTGGAAGCCATTCTTGTTGCCCTTTCTCTCATTTAGCTAGAGAGGAGTGGAAGTCATTTCCTTTGATAAAGCGTACTTCCTTTGATAAAGAGCAAATATCTCTTTTCTTTTTTAAAATAACTGTATTGAGATTTCATTTTCATACCATACAAATTCAGCCATTTTAAGTGTAGACTGTAGTAATTTTTAATAAATTTATAGAAATGTTCAGCTATCACTACAATCCTATTTTAGAGCAATTCCATCACCTCAAAAAGTGCTGTGCATCTACACTGTAAATCCTAGCTTCCAACCCAGCCCCAGACAACCATGGCAAATGTTCTCTTGTCTCTGGTTCCTCATAGCCTATTCCTTTCCTGATCCTTTTTTTTTTTTTTTTTTATCTTAATATTACGCTTATACATGTTTCTGGTTTTTGGGTTTTTTTTTTTCAAAAAAATTTTAATGCACTAAAGGCAACAAAGATTCTTTTCTAGAGGAAACTTTAGTCAGGTTACTGAACTTTCTCCTCAGCTCATCTGTATATTTCCTTATAAAGTCCAGTGTTAGCAAGAACCCTGCTAAGTTACTTTAACCATAACCCCCCACCCTTGATATCTGATCCTAGATATCTGATCAGGTTCCTCATCCTCTACCATTCTGATCACCTTGGCCTGTCTTAAGCAAAAATCCTTTTAGGTCAGTTTAGCCAGAACCCCCTTAGCCCTGATGTTTCCACTTACTAATTTTCTATCCACTGATCCCCACCGTGTTCTTTGGCTATAAATTCCCACTTGCCCGTACTGTATTCAGAGTTGAGCCCAATCTTTCTCCCCCAATATAAAATCCCATTGCAGTTGTTCTTAAATCTATCATGATGGTCCTAAATAAAGCCTGCCATACCATCTTGAACAGCTGTCATTGAATATGTTTTTTGTTTAACAAAGGAATTTCTAATTAAAGAGATATTTCTAATTAAAGTGAGTCTTGAAATGTGAACAAATTACTCCATTTTATTCCTTCTTCAGCTTGATATTTTACATTGGATGTTTTTAAAACAAGCCTGCTAAATTTATGTGACGAGCCTAAATGTTATTAAATTTTAAAGTCTTTCTACATTTTGGGAGAGAGTTTTATATAATGAATGATTAAGTGGGGATTTATAGACACTCCACTGGGTATGAAACCTGTTGCTGTGATTTGTGAACTCTGCCTTTATGTTCCCTGTGGCTTAGTTTCTTTATCTGTAAAATAACCATAATCAGTAGTACCTAACCCATAGATTGTTGGAGGATTAATTGAGATAAATACAAGTAAGTGGCTTGGCACAAGTGTTAGAGAATTGTAAATGCCTTATATATGCAAATGACAACTGTAATAAACCATTTATATAATGCTTACTATGGGTCAGGTACCTCATGTATACATTTTGAATCATTTAATCCTTACAGCTTCCCTGTTAGGTGAGCAGTGTAGTATTATCTCCTTTGAATTGTCGGAGAAACTAAGGCATAGAGAGCTTAAATAACTTCCCAAAAGAAAGTAGAGAAACTGTTACTCAGATTCAGGTAGTCTGGCTCCAGAGCCTATGCTCTTAACCTATACAGTCTCAACATAAATTTACATTTCAGCTCCCTGGTAGAATAAAACTTGCCTTTGTTAAATGTATTTGTTTCAGGCTAAATGATGACATCTCTTTCAAGATCATATCTGATGTTCTGTTTATATTATGGTTTTCAAGACTATTTGATGTTCATAGAGATTGCAGTGCTATAATCTTTATTCTTCTAACTATGCTATTTGATTTTCTTTGATATTAAAAGGACTTATTTAAATAACTACTTTTCCTTTTTAACTTTAGATGTTATTAAATTATCCTTTATTCGTATTTATATTAAATGAGGATCATAGCACTCATAATAAATCCGACCTTTGTAGATGTTTATCTCTGGGACATTTGTGTTTTTTGTTTTTTTTTTCTTTATTTTGTTTTCGGCTGTGTTGGGTCTTAGCTGAGGCATGCGGGATCTTTCACTGCAGCGCGGGCTCTTCGTTGTGGCACGCAGGCTTCTTGCTAGTTGTGGTGCATGGATGGGCTTCTCTCTAGTTGGGGTGCATGGGCTACAGAGTGCGTGGGCTCTGTAGTTTGAGGCACGCCAGCTCAGTAGTTGTGGCACACGGGCTTAGTTGCCCTGTGGCATGTGGGATCATAGTTCCCTGACCAGGGATTGAACCCAAGTACCCTGCATTGGAAGGCAGATTCTTTACCACCGGACTACCAGGGAAGTCCCTGGGACATTTGCTTTTAACAAAATATACTCTGTCCTTTTTTAGGTGCAAGTTACATCTTTTACAAATAACTTTAAGATTGAAGGGTATATGAATATTATATTCATTCATGTATATGAATGAATATAATATATTTACATTGTATTTATGTTATATATACACACATTAAAATGGCATATGTGTACATACTTAATTCACACATATGATACATACATAATACCATATATATTAACTGAAGTTGCTGTTTGTGAAGATCTGTTATGCCATCTATATTTTTACCTTTTTGGTCACAAGTCATTTTAATTGTGATCATCTATTTACTGAATGCTTTTGTAGTCCCTCTATCTTGAAGAACAACGCACATCGCTCTAATTATAGATGAAGAAATCTGAGTATACAGGCACAATGATGTGAAATTTTAGAGAGGTGAGTATTTGCATTAACCACCAGTTGTGCGGGGGTGGGGAAAGATGACAGCACAGTGTAATTACATTTGGTAGATCAAATTTGGAGAATAGATATACCTCACAGATAGCCTCTTGATTACCTATGATCTGAGGGTTTTGCTTTGTTTTGAGAAGAGAGGTCATTTAAATGAGTAGAACAATACAAGATAATAGACAAAGAATTGCAGTCCTTTGAAATTTAGTGAGCTTAGCAAATAAGAACATTGTTATTTCAGAATCTTCATAAAATAAATGTCAGTTTGTTCCTTAGTTGAGAAGTTTTGCATCAACTTGATTCCTTCTTCAGCATACGTGAAACAGAGACTTAAATCTCAAGAAATACATAACCTCAGAATTATATAACCTTAGGGTGATCTTGTTCAGGTTTTAAAACGTGCGTGCGTGTGTGTGTGTGTGTGTGTGTGTGTGTCTGTATTATAACGTATTTGAACAATGCTTTCATATTTCTATCTCTATTTCATGATTCAAGATAAAAATGAGAAGATTTCAAGCCTCATTTTTTCCCTCATTTCACTTATTCTTTATGTGTGGTATGTGTCGTTAGTATAACTCTACTTTTCTACTTAATGTTGTTGACCTATATGGAGAGGTTGTTAATTAGGAAAACCAAGAATATAATTTTCTTACTTATTAAGGACAGTTTCTCTCTCTCTCTTTTTTTTTTGTGGTAGTGCATTTAGTATTTATCTTAATAGGCTCAAAAAATGAACCTCACTTGACAACTTAATTAGGTAACCAGGAAAAATGGTGGGGAAGATATAGGGCTAAAATTGGGAGGATGAAGACTGTGTCAACCATGAGGATGCAGATAACTTTTCTGGGAACCAGTTGTCTCATAAAATGAGCAGTGTGTTAGATTGATTTGAAAATCCTTTTTAATTTTCACATTCTATGATTTTATTATACCATAGGAATGAAGAAAAAGAGAAAGAAATTCTGGGATTCTGAATAATTTACAGCATAAACCTCCCACCAACAGTGCTATTTTTTATTGTATTAACTCATAATATTTTTTCTAATTTTAATTCAGTTATGTACTTTATAGGTCATAGCCTACCAGAAACATATGAGTTAAATATAAGGCAGCCACTTTTCATTTTTTACTAATTGAGATACAGGTTTGTGAGGAATGGTTTATAGTAGAAAATGTTTTCTTTCAATCTGAAAAGTTTTTTGTTTTCTTCTTAACTCTGTAAAACAAAATATTATAGATTGAGCTTTTAAATAGACTAAAACATTTGTAGATAATAATAACATGCTATTTGGATATTTATAGCATATCTCATATTTACTATAGCTGTATAGCTCCTAATAGGTTTACATGTATGATGTATGGTTCCTTTTCATTTTAATTCTTAATTTTTATTTTAATTCTTCATTTTAATCCTTTTTGTGAAACAGTTTCAAGAAGCAATTACATTTATCCTAAACTGGAAGGAATTAATATTATCAATTTCTGAATTAGCTCTTCCTATTACAATGCAGTTAATAGGATTTAAAGTTAAATATAGTATACCTGTATACAGCAGGCTCCCATTTAAAATGAGTTTTCTCCAATTCTGGCCTCACTTTCTAGACTGACCTCCTGTAAGAAAATACACAGTCAAGAATTAGGTTGACATAGTGAAATGACTTGGTAGCTGACTTTTATCATTGCACATAAACAGCACAGTTATTCTAAGTCACAGTATCACTTTCAGTCAGATAACCACTAAAGTCACTGCACTGTGGTTTCCTGAAAATGCCATAATCCTTCAAATGCCACATTAAACTGAGAGAGAAAACCATCAGTAGTGCCTGCACGGTTATGTAGAAGGATGAGCTATGAACCAAGTGAAAAGATGTTCTGGCAGAACAGTAACCTTTCCCTTGATGTGTGCATTTCCCATTACATTTTTGACACAAAATGTTGCAGAATGATTTAATGGTGGCATTTTGTTTTGCTGACTCGTTTTTTCATTAAAAAGAAACCAAAGTTTAGGATAGGAATGTAGAGGAAGAGTGACGAAGCACTGATTTCTATTACAGGAATCTGTTTTCAAAATAAATAAGTTAAATTTGTTTTAGGAACATGGCTTTTACCCCTTAACATTTTATGTTAACTGTGATAGACAAATCGTTTAGTTTTATTATATCTTTAAAACAATGTTGTTTGTTCTTTAAAGTTAATTTTTTTCTCCATTGTTCTCCCCTCTTCTTTTTTCCTTCCTAGTAACTCTTGATCAGAAATGACATGTCAATAAATAGGAAAGCTTTGTTCAGTAATTACATAGACTGCACTTATTGCATGTAACCCAGAAAGTGTCCTACTTTTTATTGTCACTTTAGATGTATATTACTAGAGCTGATTTTACAGGGAAACAAAGTACGAATATCACTGGTCTAAAAGATCAATGCCTATTAACTTTGAGAGGACACATTTCTATTGGGAATGAAGTCATAAAGTTGTCCCACATAAAAGTAGTACAAAGCTTTTTTGCACCTATGAAAACACGCTGAGAAAGAGAAAGAAACTTGCCAAAATATATTTTGTAAGACTTGCAGCACTGGACTTTCAGTTATAATGTTAATATGGAGTGCCTGGATATGGGCCCTGCCACACAGTTATTTAAAAAACAAAAACAAAAACTTGGGAATTTATTTTGCAAATACATATTTCTTAAAATCTCACTTTTGAAAAAAAGATACATCAGATAGTGTTTGACTAAACACTACTTTGGTCCCCCCCATCCCCCAGGATTATAAGAATATTCATAAAAGATGCAATTTCAACTAAAGAAATGGAAATTTGACTTGGAATTTCTCACTCAGTATGCCCTTTTTCCCAGCTGACTAACTTTTTAAACAGGAGACTGTCGCTCTTTATGAACTCTGTTAAGTGTCCATTATATTTAGTTTCCTGACGTGCTTTAATTCTGCTGCTCTTTCTTCCAAATGTCACAAAATGGAAGGGTTTACATTGAGTTCAACAATTCTTTATCTTCAAACTGTTACCTAGATCAGAAGAACTAATCAGAACAATATGCAGTGTGGATATATGTTTTCAACTAAAAGTGACTTAGGGGCTTGTTAGTGATATAATTAAAGTATACCTTACTGAACAAATACCTTTATTTTTCTTTCCTTTCCTTTTTCTCTTTCTTCCTTTTTTCCTTTGTTCCCCTTCCTCTCACCCTCCTTCCCTCTTCCTTCTTCCTTTCTCCTCCTTCCCTTCCTCTCCCCCCGACCCCGTCCCACCACCCACCCGCTCTCTCCATCATCAGGACCAGAAAGCCACAGAAATTTGTTACATAGAAATAATGTGTTTTCTGAAAATTCTCACATAATGGGAACTCAGTATAGGATTACCCGGAAAGATAATTGGGAAAAAAACAACCAAAAAAAAACAGTGGTAAGCAATAAAACCAATGAAGTTGTAAAATAATGGGTAGGTTTAAGTAAGTAGGGAAGAATGGAGCAAGACATTCCAGAAGAGAAAAGAGACTTTGTAAGCATACTCAGGAAGATGGGAAGTCCTTTTATGGCAGTAGGTAGTTTCAAGCAGGGATCTGTGCAGAATTATTTGACCTAAAATAGCACAATTTATGGTTGTTTTTGGGGATTGTAACATTACATAAGTAAGATATAAAAAGATACTTTATAAGAAGCTATTTCCATAGCTATTACTATTTGCTAAAAATGTAGTTAAAAATAATTACAAAACTTAAACATGTTCAGGAAGAAAATACATACACACATACAGTACACATATATTCTGGAAAAAATAAAAACCATTAGTAAAACAAATGTTTTGCATATACAGATAACCTTTTATTTCGGAGATACTGTCATACTGGATTTAGAACGCATTTATTAATTTATCAGGTTGTTTTTTAAGTACCAAAGCAATATATGTTGTTTGTAATCACTTAAATAATAAGTGTATAGAGGAATGTTATTTTCACCCTACTTACTCAAAACCCTGTTCATTTGGGGTAACAGACATAGTTTAGTGTATAATCATCCATACTTCTTTCTTCTATGTGCAAACAAAAAATTCAGGGCCCATTGGCTGGCCTCCTCCCTCTCTCCCTTCTATAGCTTTTGTAGGCTTTACTATGAAATTTGTTTTTTGTTATTTTTAACTTGAGAACACATAATGGGCTTTTTCAGTAAATATAGAACTAAGCCAGTCTTTTAAATAGCTACAAAATAATGTGGATGTGCCATAATTAATTGTAGTACTTCCCTATAAGTAGAAATTCATGGGTTTTTTTCTGTTTGATTTCTATCCCAAACTGAGTTTGCTAGACCAAAGTATATGCATATTTTACGTTTTAATGGATACTGTTATTTCTTTTCCCAATAGACATGATTGTGTGAGGATGTTATTGCATAAGTGTTTGACAATCTGGTGGGTAGAAATTGACACTTTGATTTTATTTTGTGACTGCCTGTGAGGTTGAGTGTTTATTCATATATTGATTAGCCATCTGGATTTTCTCATCCATGTGTTGTCTTTCCACATCCTGTGCCTCTTTATTTATGGAGATGTTTTCTCTTTTTTAAAAATGAGTTTATCACATATCTTTGAATAAGTTGCAGATCTTTTCTTTCAGGTATTTTGTGTGTGTGTTTGTGTGTGTACTTTGCTTGCTGATGGTACTTTTTACAAAATTGGAATTTTAATTTTTGTATGTTGTGATATTTATGTCTAAAAAAACTAATACGATGTGTTACTATGACAACCAACTAATATCTCCTACGTTATTTAAGCAGGCAGTGCATATTATTTGTCTTTGCCCTTTAGATGATCTTTGTGCAGTTTTGCTTGAAATATTTTTAAAGATCTGAGTTACTATGTCATTTTAAAATAATTGATTTTACATTAGCATAATATAAAACTGTTATTTTGCTTTACTAGTATATGTCAAATTCTGTTGATTTAAAAACATAATTTGTTTTACAGAGACTGTATTTTGTTAATTTTATCTGTTGAGAATGCAAATTTTCAAGCATGTTGAAGCTACTTGTCGATGTTGTAACCTTTTGTATGGTGTTTCAGACCTTGAGGAAGTTGAATACATGTTTGGTGATTGGACCTTGAGGAAGTGGAATATATGTTTGGTGGTTGATTACAGAGGCAAAAATTATTGTTTTCATTGAAGCAGTCACTGGCAAACTCTGAATCGCTAAATTCAATGGCCTTTTAATTTTCTATGTACTCTTCGTATTTGGTCTCATTTCAGCATTTAACATTGGTGACCAACGTTCCTTCTTAAAACTTTTGGTGTTCATAGTTTCAGTGTTTTACTCTAGTTCTTATCAGTGGCAAAACTGTGGTTCAGATAGTTGTATTTGGGAACCAAATTATTTGGGTTCAAATCCTCGGCCAGTAGTTATTAGTTTTGACTTTGCGTTAGTTATATTCTCTCTGTGCCTTAGTTTCCTCATTTATAAACTGGGAATAGTAATCACTCCTATCTCATAGAATTGCTGTGAGGATTAAATGAATAGAAATAGAAGTTATATGCCTTCATTAACTCCCTCATAGTCTATTATAGTAACCAGCACCTTTACTAGTTTGAATGTCACCAGTCTCCATCTAGTCGTATAAAGAATTTGTTCATGTTGTACTTAAATTTGTCCAGAAGCTTCTCATTTCTTACAAGGTAAATCCAGAGTTTAAAACATGGCTTCTAAGGCCCTCCAAATCTGACCTCAGTCTTTTTATCTTCATTTCATTTATTCACAGCTCCAGATAACCTAGTTCTCCTTCCTAAAACTTTCCTGTTAGTTTCATGCCATCTTGCTTTAACTTTAACTTGCTCTTATCTAAAATGATCGTCTGTTTTTCTCTGGAATGAGGGATTCTCAGTCATTTATATTTAGTCTATATTTCTTGTTCCACCCATGATTCTTAGTGTATAAGTACCATATCTTAATAATTAAGTTAATTTTAATATTCCCAGTCCCAGGCTCCATGCTTATGACATGGTATGCCCTTTACATAACTGTAGAGAATAGAGAATCTACAGATTTTAATTAAAGTCATTCATATTTAATATTTTAGAGTAACAGTCATCAGATATTAGTGATAACTTGGCTTAGTTACGTTATTTTTATGTACAAAATGTCAAAGCCTTATTTATTGGGTTGGCCAAAAAGTGCCTCGGTTTTTTAAGTAAAAATAAAAGACACATTTTTCATTTTCGCCAGGAACTTTATTGACCAGCATATTCACCCTTTTGTTCCACTACCTTTGCCGTTTTTCAGGCAACTTCATAATTCCATCTTCCCAAAACTTTTTATCTTTTTGAGCAAAGAACTGTTCCAGGTGCCTTTTACAGTCTTCCAGGGAATCAAAGTTTTTTCCATTAAGAGAATTTTGTACAGACCTAAATAAATTGAAATCTGAAGATGCAATGTCTGGTGAATACGGTGGATGAATCAGAACTTCCCAGCCAAGCTGTAGCAGTTTTTGCCTGGTCATCAAAGAAGCATGTGGTCTTGCGTTATCCTGCTGGAAGATTATGCGTTTTCTGTTGACTAAATCTGGACGCTTTTCGTCAAGTGCTTTCAGTTGGTCTAATTGGGAGTGGTACTTGTTGGAATTAATCCTTTGGTTTTTCAGAAGGAGCTCATAATAGAGGACTCCCTTCCACTCCCATCATATATACACAACATCACCTTCTTTGGATGAAGACCGGCCTTCGGTGTGGTTGGTGGTGGTTCATTTCGCTTGCGCCATGATCTTTTCCATTCTACATTATCGTACAGTATCCACTTTTCATTGCCCATCACAATTTGTTTTAAAAACGGAACATTTTCATTACATTTAAGTAGAGAATCGCATGTGGAAATACGGTCAAGGTTTTTTTCGCTTAACTTATGTGCAGCCCAAACATCAAAGTGATGAACATAACCAAGCTGGTACAGATGATTTTCAATGCTTGATTTGGAAATTTTGAGTATGTCGGCTATCTCCTGCATGGTATAACGTTGATTGTTCTCAGTTAATGTCTCAATTTGATCACTGTCAACTTCAAATGATCTACCCGACCATGGAGCATCGTCCAGCGAGAAATCTCCAGCACGAAACTTCACAAACATCTTTTGACACATTCAATCAGTCACAGCACCTTCTCCCTACAATGCACAAATCTTGTTTTGTGTTTCAGTTGCATTTTTACCTTTCTTGAAATAATAAAGCATAATATGCTGAAAATGTTGGGGTTTTTTTCTTCCATCTTCAACGTTAAAATGGCTACACAAAAATTCACCAATTTTGATAAGTCTTTTTTAAAAATGCACGCTGATATGACAGCGGTCACATACACTCTAACAAAATTGTTTCGAATGAAATTAAAAACAACTAAGTGCTACTAGAGCCATCTTATGGAAAAAAACAAATGAAACTTTTGGCCCACCCAGTAGATCGGGATAGTAGTTTTTGTCATACTTTGTTTTATTATAGTTTGTGTAGTAATTCAGTTCATTTTTTTCTTCATGGCTGTATTGTTCTATGAGTTAAGATATATTTAAAGTCTTAAATGAGTTTTATTACCCTTAACATTCCTCTTGTGTTTCTAAGGATAGTACCTGCTTCATTGAAATCTGAATTATCTTTAATCTGAAAATATGTATGTTTACCATTAATTTTTGCTAATTTTAACTGCTTGGGCAATGCAGAGTCAGTTAAGTTAGATCTGACTAGGTCATAATCTAATTTTAGTCAGAGTAGAGGAAATAAGACTGTACTTTGTTTTATAATTTTAATGGTCTGGATCTCCTTTCCATTTTAATCTGAAAGAAAATTATTAACAGGTTGAGAATTTCTAATTTGGCTTCTGGGGTAATTCCACAGCGATAAAAGACACTGGTTCTTTCTTTACCTTTTTTTTTTTTTTAATTGTTTGCTTTGTTTTTTGATGTGAAACTTGAACTTTCATTCCTGACAGCACCTATTTCCATTCTTCTCATGCTCCTTATTTCATCACCTTTTCTCTTCCTTCTTCATATTTAACAAATGACCTCGTCTCCTGCTTCACATAGAAAACAGAAGCCATCAGACAGAAATGCCTAAACTTTCTGACATGGAACCTGTAACTTACATATAACCTTATTGATATCCATAGGCGTCTCTCTTCCACCACCCTTCCCTCTCCTCTTTTCATAACAGTGCAGCAGAAGAGGTGTTCCCTGTCACTTTTATCCAACAAGTACTCTTAACTCCAACCTACCAAACTATGTGGATTTTCTGACATACTCTTTTTAAAAATTCCTCTGTACTTCCCTTCTGCATCAAATTTTACCCCACATATTCTCTCCCTGATAAATTCCTACTTACCTTTTAACACTTGCTTTAATCCTCTGTTAATCTTTTTTGTTTTGTTTTGTTAATCCTTTCCTTAACCTGCTCACTCCTACTTATCAAGCAAGATAGTCTGTCTACCTGATATGCTTCATTGGCAGTTTATATAGGCCTCTATGCTAATAATACTTACCACTCTGTATTGAATCTCTCCTATTCAGAGTCTTACACTTTTGTTCACTTGACCCCTCCATCAGACTGTGAATTTAATGAAGAGTTATACTTATATCTCAAGAGCTGGAATAAAATTTGGCATACTATAATCTTTCCGTAATTCTCTGGATGGATAGTTTGTAATCACTTGGTTAGTGTGAATTAGGTTTAGGACCCAGACCTCTTGACTTCAGCGTTCATTATCATACTGTTTCTACAGGTTCTGTGTTATTAAGTCCTTACAATAATCCTACTCTTTTTAAAGAGACTATTATAGTGCACAATTGTGTCCTTACATGCCCTATTAACAGTATTATTAGTTTTAATGAAATGTTTATACTTTTTAACACTTTTAGTCTAGTATCTGGACTGTTCATCATTTTAGTTGTCATTTTAGTTTTAGAGAATATAGCTCCTTCTGGATTAACTGCACAAGTCTTTTCATTGTTTAAATACTGGAAATAACTTTTGCAGTGTCATGTCACTGTATGTCATTGGGTTTCCACATTTCCCTTTTGTGACAGTAGCTACTTTTATTCTGTGACATTTAGTCTGGTCACTTGACTGGAAATGGTACAAAAACCTTAATTCTTCATGCATTGCTTGACCTTTAATCTTCACAGTCACATCTTTTTAAATTCTGCACCCATTATAGTAGTAGTAGTATATCCCATATATAAAATTGCTCACTTTATAAATTTCCTACTTCTTGTTCAGATGTTGTTTGGCTGTCTTAAATCCCTGAAAATAATTTTTGGTAACGATGTGTGGTTTATTGATACCAGAGAGACGTGTTATCTGTGGGCAAACTTTTCAGTCTCATTAAGCCTCTTTTTATACTGGTAAATAAGAATAACTCTTCTTTTATATATAAATATATATATATACATAAAATATACATAACATTGCTCCCTTTATACTTCTTAACGTGTAGTACTCGAAGATACGAATTAGATTTGGGGGAATTTCCTGGCAGTCCAGTGGTTAGGACTTGGTGCTTTCATTGCCGTGGCCAGAGTTCAGTCCATGGTTGGGGAACTAAGATCCCTCAAGCCATGCAGTGCGGCCAAAAAAAAAAAAAAAAAAGAAATTAGATTTGGAATTAGATTGTTTTCATCTTGTTTTTTTTATCTTTATCAACTACAATTTTGATTTATACTGACTTTATTAGTTAATAGAACTAGAGTTAGAAACTAGAACACAGTAAGTGAAATAATTACCAGAATCTTCTGAAAATTGCCAGAATTTTCAAAAGATTCATTTACTGTTAAATAGGATTTTTTTTTCATTTTAAAACCCTGCATATTTAAAAGAAAGAAAAAAGGTTCTTGTGATCTGTGTTCCCTTGCCAAAACAATACCTTTTCTCATTTACCCAAATTGGTTATTATGATATTTAATTCTATGCTAGGCAAGGGTATGTTGTCATTTAACCAAAGTTTGTTTTATTACACCCTTACTTTAATTCTTTGGTGAATGAAAGTAAAGAAAGAAATTTGGAAGAAAATTAAGAAGTGAATAACCCAGATTCTACAGCCTTTCTTTCATAGATACTCTATCAGTTACACAATTCTTTATAGTTTTCCTCTGAACCTTATCTGAATACTTCATAGTTTCTTTAAAAGTTGAAATTCATAACTCTGGAAACATTTTTTAATGAGGTACTTAATGTATGTCTATATTCTTAAAATACTTAGGCAAGTTTGAGAAAAATTACCTCATGACTATACTATTAAACAACTGTATGATTTGACTTTAGTATAATATTGTTCATGTATTGTGTGTGTGTATATATCATTTTTTGGTACAAAGATAATACATGAAGGGCCCTAAGTGTGATTTAGCCAGTTCTGATACATTGAACTACATAAAAGTAACTCTTTAAGTATGTTCTCTCCAAATAATAGCAAGTGGAGGAGGACTTCTGCTTTGGGTGAAATTGTTAGGCACTCCCTGTAGCGCTCAGTAAATCAGATGGACACAGACAGCTGCACAAGGAAGATAGGCCTAGGAAAGACTAAATAAGTGGGGTTCAGTCACATCCAAGTGAAATTATATCAGTCAATGACTTTCTTTTTAAGTGATTGGAATCTTCCAGACCCATTTCTTTTGTCAGTTTACTCACTGGTGTCAATTATTAAAGAATTGAAAAATTGCCTGGTTATATCAAGAACCTTGTTGTGACATGACCTGTAAATGTAGATCTTTTTAAAAGGAAAGTTGAGTTTCATGTAGTGAGAGCCTTGAGCACTCTGACCAAAAGTTTATTTGACTGTGCTTTTGACGCTTTCATTTGTAAAGAAAGTATAGAATCTATTTTCTCCCTATTTTTTTAAAAATAATATTCCTATGTTTATTCTCATCGAATTTATTTTCTAAACTATTTAATATTTATTAAGGATATGAAAATGCATTTACTTATTCATACATCAAACTGTTATATGGAAGGTATATAAGAGACATCAGAATTTAGAGGATAATGGGAATATTCCTAAAAGGATGAGGGAGAAATCTTATGTAAACCAAGGAGAAATTTGAGTTGCATCTTGAAGTATGTATGAGCAGGTTTCAGAAGATTGAGATGGGAGGTACCAAATCCTTCAAGAGAATGAATATGAATAAAGAAATAGCATGGGATCCTTGGAGTCATTTGTAATGTAGGTTAAAGGTAGATTGGGGCCTGGATTCAGTCTAAAGATTTTAAGAGTCCTAATGGGGATTTATTGAAGGTAAGAGATAATAGGGAGAATAGTCCTTTAGGAGATTGATATTGTGGTGGCCTGTGTGATGAAGGAATGGGCAGCTGGAGATAGACCAATTTGGGGGCCTAGAACTTAGACTGATGGAAAAATAAATGGAAAGGATTCAGTAGATTCAGGAGACGTAAGTTCAAAGTAGAAGTTACAGCAGATAATTAATGAAAATGAGGAGGCAAGGAAGAAAGGGGAGTGTTAAACCAAACTATCCGACTTTAAGATAACTAATTTGAAAGACTGGTGATACCAATAACAGAAAGATTAGTGGCTATATTTATTTTTTGGAGAGAAATACAATAGGTGAATGACACCATAGGGAATTGAGAGATTTCTTTTTAGGAGTTGTTGAATTAGAAATTTTCAGAATGCACTTAAAGTTATGTGATTATAAATACAGAGAGGAATCCAAACCCTGGAAATAGATGTAGTAACTGTTACAGATCTGTTCTGTACAACTCAAGTATCCAATCCTAATTTTCCTACCTTTACTTTAAGTAAATGACTGTGTCTCTGTGTCTCTGAAGGTCTGGTAAGGAATCATGTTCCATAAGAACAGAGGAACTGAAAGAATTGGGTAGATGTCCTTGGTTTAGTTGGACCACAGGCTGAGTCCAGAGAAATTGAATTATCTCATAGGAGATCCTCAAGATGAGATTGTTTAATATTCTGTGGGTTTTTTTTTTAAAGCTTTGTTTTGGTGACCACGGTATTTATGTGTACAAATAATATTTGTCTCTGCTTAGTTGAATGTCAACTGGAATATTTGTAATTTGTCTCCTACCTCCCTTTATTTTTTTTAGCTTTTGTTTCGAATGCCTCTTTCTTTGTGATTTCTTCACACCAGCTGAATTTAGTCTACTTTAAGGCTCTTAATCTTTAGGGTACATTGAAATCACCGGAAAGGCTTATTAAACCACAGAATTTCTGCTTTGGACTCTCTGGGGTGGTGCCCAAGAATTTATATTTGTAATAAATTCTCAGCTGTTGCTCTCATTCTGATGATTCGGGGACCATACTCTGAGAACCACTGCTTTGTTCCAGAAGCCCTTTAGCTGAAGCTTTAAGATAGTCGTTCTCAGCTTGGCTAGAGATGCAAGTTACCCATAGGAAGAATTACAAACAACAACAATGATAAAATTATTCTTGGAGATTCTGAATCAGTAGGTTCTAAATCTGTGGAGTAGAGTTTGGCAGAGGCAGAGTTAAGGCTAGCTTAATCCTCATCTGAAAGTCCCTTTCTTTCACATTCTCAAGTTCATTGTTTATCCTCATTGCATCTAACTCAGCAACTTTTTCAGTATCATCACACTGAATAAGAATCAGTAAAGTGTGAACACTCCCAGATCTTGGCATATTTGTCTCTTCCTCTATTTCTGTCTTTCTGGCATTCTTTGCCTTCATTTTTCTCTACCCCTGATCTATCAAAGGCACCATGATGTGAAGACTTTGACATTTAAATTTAAAGGGAGATGTGGTGGGGGGAAGGGGGGGAGTGTATGTGCTCAATTTTTCTGTAAATCTAAAACTTCTAAAAGATAAAGTCTATTAATTAAAATTTAAAGGCAGGTAAGTGAAATTTTCATGTATATTTAAAAAATTTTGTTCGTTATAAAAATATACTTACAAAACATCAAAAATATAAAAAAAGTTTGAATTACTATGATCTTATAGCATCTTAGTATATTTACTTTTATTCATATAATTTTAATAATTTTGTTCGAAAAGTTTAAAAAATATGCCTGCTTTGCATTATTTGAAAACTAAAAATATCAGAGTAATTGGGGAACCATTTTCCATCATAACATTTCTTGATCTCCATTTCTTTTTTTCCCATTTTTTCGGCTTACTTAAGACCTTTCTCAGTGCAGTGTCTACACTGTTCTCTGTGATGTTATTCTGTACACCTTAGCTGCTTCAGTGTTTCCTCTTGCCTTCTTTCTATGTTTCTCATTTCTGATTAGGCCTCCTTGGATCCCACTCTCTTTGCCCTGGCTGTACACATTTTTTATTGCTAGAGTATAACTGCTTTCTGTAGCTCTAATGTATCTTGATTCCTCCAACCTTCTGGGTTCTTCTCTTGCCTGATTAAATGGCCTAAACCCAAACTCCAGTCATTGAAGAAATTCTACCAAAATCCTCCCTAACTTTCAGAGCAGGCCATGCATTCTCCTGCTTCTTCATTTTCTGTTGAGCCCAGCTGTTCTTTATTCTCCAAATACAATTATTCCAAGGCTGTCTTGAACATTTACTGAACCATTCAGGGTAAAAGAGTCTAAAATTTAAAATTAAATGCTTTATACCACTGTTCTTAGGAGTTACTTGGCCATCCCTAACACTAAGAGTGTTCCCGTTATGCCCTAGACCTGGCTTTATAAAAAGCAGTGATCAATGATTTTAGTTAATGTCTTTAGAACTAAATTGATGCTGTATTGTACATCATGAAGAGATTAGATTCTAAAGAGGAAATTAGAAAATAAACTGGGTCTTGTGAAGGAAACAACTTAGAAGTTACATTTTAAGAATGCTTTTCTATTAGTAAAAATTGGAAAAGAGATGTTTAATATTCAAAATATTTATATTTGGATAATGAAAGTAGACAAGCTGCCACTGAACCTTTCTTATTAAGGTGGTATTCTGATAAAATTTGGATTGAAAAGAAAATGTTTATTCAGTATATTTTTTTCTTTATAATTAAGTTGATTTGATGATTTGTTAGACATGTGGAGTAGCTAACCTGCTTCACACATTTAATATTCAATGTATGACATTCTTTGATTTTCATATCTACATTAAAACATTAAACCTTTAAGTAACTTAGTGTGATTTATAAATATTTTTATGTTACATTATCAGTGTTTGAATTTTTAAATTTTCTTTTTCTCTTTAAAATAAATGCATTATAGACAAGTATTTAAAGAAAACAGAAGCCTGAACATGGTAACCATTAATTACATAGTGAAGTGTGGTATTTCTGGAGTATGCCGTTTTAGAGTAGTAAACATCATAATTTCTAGCATATATAGCAATGAAATATTTCTCGTTTCACTCATTTATTTTTCAGTAAAATTTATTTTTTGTAATTTCAAACTCATTTTCTATTGCAATGTGGTAATATTGTTAACTTGTTAACTTACACAAAAGGGATTATCTATTGTTAAGAAAGACTGGGACTCCACCGATAGTTCTGCTACTGGCTAGATGAATGACCTTGAATTAAGTTACCATGATAGTCATTTTCTCATCTATAAAATGAAGGCATCAACCTCAATTTTTCCCCAGATTTTGTAACTTTTGTAACTCAAAGCAATTTCAAAACAAGTATTAATACTATACAGTTCTGAAAAGGATCTCACTATTCTTTGACACTTGAATCATCTGCTCAGTATCACTACTAAAGCCACAGTTCAAAAGCTACTGCCAGGGATAGAAGTGTATAAGTAACCCATTCCCTCTTGAGGCAGCTCTGACCACTGGCAATTTCTTTCTCCAAGTGAGCTAACATATCTCTTCTTAATAATTTCAATCCTTGGAATCATATAAAACAAGCATAATCCAGCTTCTAGTATTAGAAACCAACTATATTGTTTTCTGGTCTTTCTTTCTTTTTTATTTTGAAACATCCTGTTTCATCTGTTCCTCCTATAACAAGGTTTTGATCTGTGTTGGTTTTTTATAGTTTCAGACATATAAAATAGACATATTAATGGAATTAGAATTTGTAGATAAGATTGGATATAAATTTTGGAGTTGATGATGGATTTTGATATCTAGGTAATAATGTATAAGAATCTCATATTTTTAACATTTTAATTGAACCCCATAGACATGTTAAAAGTCTGCATGAACTGGAAATTAAAGTAATGCTAGTGTTAGATGCTTACTATATCCCAGGCTCTATTCTCTGCTTTCTAAGTGTATTATCTCATTCAGTTTTTAACAACAGTCCTCTGAGGTATGGCCATCTCCATTTTGGAGATTAGGTAACTGAGGTACAGAGGCACTAAGCATCATGAAATAGAAATTATTCCAATTATATATTGAAATTCTGTTATATAAATTGTTATATATTAGAATACAGTTTTTTCCTTCCATTAAATACTACTAGTGTTTGATAAATTTACTGTTGTTCATATTAGTTGCTGAGATTTATAGAGTGCTTATTAAGGGCCAATGTGCTAATGCTTTGTATAGTTGATCTCATGTAATCCTCAAGGAAACTCCATTACACAGATATTGATTTTATCCCTATCTTATGGGTGAGGAAATTGAGAAGTATTACTTGTTCAAGATCATACAACTAGGAAGTGGTAGAATTGGAGTTTTGAGTCTAGGCAGTCTTGACTGTGTTGCTAATGCTCTAATCATTAGGCATACCGCTCACCAAACTATGCTCCTTTAGCATATTTGACTTCATTGGGGCAAAAGTAGGTGCTTCTTCTTGGTAGGCATCCAACTATACAGGATAACAGACCATTGGTGCTTGCATCAGGGAAGCCCTTTGAAAATAGTTAATTCCCTTTTTTCTACATTAATTTGTAAGTAAGCTTATTAGAAGCATATGGAATAAATACAAAGCCAAGACTTCAACTCTGATATAAAAGACCACATAGTAGTCTTCTGTCCTAAGAAGGCAGCAGCCAAGACAAGTCATGTTGCTTACTCTGAATATTAAGTGAAATTTTAGGATGGAAGAATACTAGTTAGAGCTTTTCAGTGTTTTTCAAAGTTAAATTTAGATTTAATTAGAATTTAAAGCAGATTTCTGTGACATCTAATGTATCTGTTGGGTTGGCCAAAAAGTTCACTCAGTTAGTGAATCGTTCAATAAAATTCTTGGTGAAAATGAAAAATGTCTTTTATTTTTACTTAAAACCAAACGAATTTTTTGGCCAACCCAATATATATTTAAATTCCTATCAGTGTTAACTACAAATGAATCTTTGGGTTGTCTGCTACTCTCTATCGTTTGTGCATGTAATTAAAACTTAAATGTACTTCTGTGGTAAATGATGTGGTTGCTTCCTCTTTCATTTTGCTTATATAGTAGTGCTTAACCTGCAGGCAAAGCACTTCTCAGAATATCAGATTTAGAATGTGCTTACATTTCATCACTTGGAGCCTGAAGCACTGAGAAAAGTTAGCACATGTGACTATTTAGCAAGGGAATTCAGCTCTTCCTATCTATTTCCTTGTTACTCAACGAGGGAATTCTGTTCTTTCTGTTTACTTCTCATATGTTGATAAGTACATTTCTCTGAAAACTATGTTTCACGTTATATTCTTTTTTTCTTGTACAATTTTGTTTTTCCTTTCTTTGGAGTTTATTCAATTTGGCATGGTAGCTCGTCGATGGCATAGTAGTGCTTTATTTATCTGTGATTGTGCCACTTTTCACTTTCTTTTTCTCAGTAGAACTTAGAAGCATTAAACACATCTCTCTAATACTTAAATATTGAAATGAACTTTTTCTATGATGTGTGACTAGTTGGTAATTTAATCTCATCTGCACAGATGTAAATATCTGAAGGAAATGATAAAATTTTGTTTTCCACAATCAAAAAGAAAGTTACTTCTCATCACCAGGCATCTAAAATTTCTCCTCTGAAAACGCGTCGGTAGGGAAATAAATACAAGAAAAACTAAAGAAAGTTTTGAAAAATAAATGCAAGTGAATGACTTGAAAATTTGGCCAACATTAGTGTTTTATAATCAATGACCAGGTCTTTACAGTGAGGTGTATTTTCTGTCACTTTTGTTGCACAAATCTACTAAAATAGCTAGCTAGGGATATACTTTTCATAATTGTAAGCAAACGTTTCCAATATAGTCTTTAAAAAAAGGAAGGCAGTATAGGCCCAGGGAATAAGAATCATCTGAATATTTACTCCCTGAGACTCTGTACTTGAGTAGAACCACTCCTGTAATGTACTGATTAGGTGTGCTTGTTTTCAGTATATTGCATGCTTTCTCAAGCATTGTTAACTTGCCATATTTGATGAAAAAATAGCAAACTGCTATTATTTAAAGCATCTATTAATCAAATTACATGTTTGCTTATATAAATACAAACCCCTCATCATTTTTATATTTTCTTTTTTGTTTTACTAAGATAGATTTATTGTGACAACTAAAAGTAATAATAATACAAGAGGCAACTCAGTGTTTCAAATGATGAAATAGTTCCATTTCAACTAGTAAGAACCTTTACAAGATCATGGCATTTAGGTTTAGGGCATCTGTCTCTTTGGACCAGATCATATGTTATTTGAATCTACTATGGTATTGTTAGTGTGTTTCATAAGACATAGTGCAGAGCTGCTGTGATCTTTAAATGTTAATGTTCTTTTCTTATCACTTTACTGTGTAGATACCCTTCATGAGACCCAACTCTGCCACAGCTCATCCTCGGAGGCAATCCTGGAAACCTCTTTTATAAGTGTGATTTTAAAAATGTGGATAACACTCTCAATAGAGTATATAAAGTAAAGGAGAACAGCTATCTTGTCTTTCCCATAAGCTTATCACTGCAAAAAGTTGCCTTTGCTTGTCAGGTTTGGATAGAATGTAATTGATTGGTTTGTTACTTGGACTGACAAGGCAGTTAATTTGCCTGTGTGGATTTTTTTCTTTTTTTTTTTTTGCACTAATCAGAAACATTTGATATGTGCATTGTTGAAAAATACTAGATAACGTCTTGTCAGAATTGTCCTATTAAGTAATGTCTTCCCCTCTTGCTTCTTTGGCAAATGATATACAGTATTTGGACTTACTTAAGAGTTACTGAAGCCTGTGGGACTTACATGCAATGTGCTACTTGTTGTTGAACAAATCTAGTAACAAACAAGAAACATAATGCATTCCATTAGTCTGCTATTCTGTTTCATCCAACTTAATACATATATTCATATATGAAGTACTGCATTGGGAAACAACTGTAGACTATATTAAATGTTACTTCTATTTATAATATTCAGCAAAAGTGAAAGACTTGTGAAAGCGTATGCCATTCTAGTTTTGACTCATTAGTTCTAGTGTGAAAGCACTAATATTAGTAGCATGCAGTTTTTGCAACTTCAGATTTTAAGCTTGTAAATAAGAATATATCTGTGTTGATCTCTAGATATTTTTTAGTAATAACCAAATATATTCACTCTTTATTGATTCAATACAAACTTTCTCTGTTCAGTATAATTTTATTTTTCTCAACCTTAAGTATGAGGTTACAAAATAAGGAGAGAGATACAAAGCTTTTGACTATACAACCTGCCAACTGAAAGATTTTCATCAACATTTGTATCTTTCCAAAGGTTTACAGAATTAAAATTTGGTCTTCAAGCTTTAATGAACAAGTCTTAAATCAACGACAGAAATATGTTGAATATTTCATCACTTCATCTTGAACTGATTTAGAAGAGACTGTTTGCTGAAATTGAAATACATATATACATGTAAATTGTCAACATGTCTCTTGGAATTTCCTGATTTATAAATGTGGTTTGGGACATCTTTTCAGGTATAGTGGCATTGAAAATAGTTCAAACATTAGGAATAGAGTAGGAAATGTTATAGATAATTAAAAGCAAGTGTAAATATAAAGTTGCTGTATGCTAGTAATCTTTAGTTATACTAAGGAACCATATTATTGGATATTTAATAAAAGCAGTATGTATATAAAATATGTATAAACTGAGATTATTAACTTATTGAAAGACCTAACATTGGAGGAAAAATATTAATAACCTGTAGCAAAACCAGTAGGCTTTTTTTTTTTTTTAGAAAAAGAACTCATTATTTATCACTGCATAAGCTTAAGAAAAAGTTGGTAGTTATTACTATTGATGAACTCCAGCTGATTTTAAGAAAAATGTCAGATTGCCATTTCCTTAAAAAAGAATATGCTAGTGCATTTGGACCTGACTCTCCTTTGATATATGGTAAGATATTACTAGTGGTCATTTTATTTTAGATTTTTTTGAAAAATCATTAAACCTTGTGGTTTTGGTGACACTATTAATCAAAGTCCTTTCCACCTGGTTCTATTTAGAATACCATATTATCATCATTCTCCATCTTACTCTTCAGTGGTGGATATGTGGTTCCATATTTGGTGCTAGCCCTAAGAATCTTTGTCACACATCACGAATATAAACCACATAATATTCATAAGATCATTGGTCCTGCAAATGTGTATTTGGAGTAGAACTTTTGAAGAGAGTAGAATGAAACACTTTCTCCTAATAATCTCCTAGACACTCTCATATTTCCATGGTACAAAATTAACCCTTTTCTGTAATTGGTCCAGTTGTTATTCAAAGGAGATGTTAATGTGTGTATCAAGAGAATATACACTAAATAGTTCATATTTTACATGTATAAGAGAAAGCAGTCCGACAGGTAAATGATGGTTATTTGTCGCATGATAGGGAAAGAAAAAAAACACTGAAATATCAAGAAGTAAAATAAATAACTCTGAACTACAAGAAGAATGACATGGCAGTATATAGCAGTGGTTCTCAAACTTTATAGTACATCAGAATCAAGGATTTGTTTAAAAGCAGATCGCTCACCTACTCCCCTCCTCATTTTCCTCCTCATTTTACTCCCTCTTACTTCTCCCTGCAGTTTCTGATTAAGTGGGTCTGGGATGAGGCCTGAAAATCTGCATTTCTAAAAGTTCCCAAGTGATGCTGAAGCTGGCCAGGGACATCCTTTGAGAACCATTTGTGTATAATATTTTTAAAAGAATCATGGTATTGTGGTTGACATTGATTGATTGAATGTGGCTTTAATCTTGTTAAAAGGGCCCTTAAATTTTCAAAAATACTTGTTTCTAGGTAAAAGAGATTATAGTAGTTTATAGCACATAGAGTATAACTTCTTTATTATACATAAGTTTAGTTAAACAGGTGTTTAGTTTATACCTATTTTGGACACAGCACCATTTTAGGTACAGAAATTAATCAAGGAACATAGCCTTTGTCCATAATTCACTAATTCTTTTGTTAGGAAAAGATTTGAAATTAGGATTATGTTTAACATGAAAACAAATTTAGCCTTAACCTTTATCCATTTTGTTTGTAAATGAAATTTATTTATCATTTATATATCATTGTTATTCATGTTTCTTGAGTGTTTACCTAATTTTACAATTATAATGTTAAAAATAGATCACTGACCAATAAATAATAAGAATATTCACACTCATTATCCTTTTTCCCTGTTTTTACATCCTATTACTTACTAGATCACTCTTTTTAAACTCTTAATGTTTTTTATTTGACAAAACTTACCACTGTTTTACTTGATTCTCAGTATGGGAATATTTTATTAATATTTCACCAAAATCTATTCAAGGAATTCAGAAGGACTCTCTAGCAGAATGGCATACTAACATTACTAATTTTTCTTTAAATTTTCTGAAATCATTTTGACAATTAAAACTTGTTTAAGAGACTCAGCTTTAGAGTTGCATGGCATATGAAGGCAGAAATTTTTTCCTGCCCAGTCAACGCTTTATCAATTTACATAATACTAAGGATTGCGATTAAAAATATTTCTGAGATAGACATGCTTTGCAAATACTTTTTTTTTTTTAAATAAACATATAGACCTCTTTCTCCCAGTACACAGTCTTAAGACTTTCTGCAGGCCTGCTGTAAGATTCACTGCTGTTCAGGTACATAAGATATAATGAAACTGGATGTTCATGCTGGGCTTTGTGAATAAAATGAGACTGACCCCCAGCCATTATCTCATTTATCTGATTTACATTGTAAAATCAAGATCTACACTATTGATTAGAGAATAATTAGTTAATTATGAGCAGGGAAATACAAAGTTATGTGGGGCTTGAGCACAGCAGGTTGTACTGCTGAAAAATTTCCAAGGGCATGAGCAGATGGAGATCAGTTTATTAAAGAACAAAGCAGATGTGTTTCAGGTATGAAAATGTCTAATCATTCTCTCATGCTGTGAAGAGGTACTTGACCTTATTGTGTATTTTTATATGAATTCTTTTATTTCATGTTTTAGTTTTGCCTTTCACTTTTAATCTTGTAACTTGACTACTGCAGATGTAGCTAACTGAATTGATCCCATTATTTAAGTGATCATTAAACATGAATTTGGATTTCAGTAATTATCCAAATATTTTTTCCAGTTAATATACTTTACAGAATATTTTTGTCTTTCCTACCACTCATTCATTCATTATTGCATGTGATGAAAGTCTATAGTGACATTAATAAAAATATGTTCAAGACCTCCACATTTAGCCTTTATTTGTGAAATATCATATAAAAGACATTTTCTAAGTATTTAGAAAATGCTCATATAGGTGATTTGCACTAAAAGTGTTGTAAAAAGGAATAAAGTTTGCCTTTATTGATATTAAATGTTATTCTAATATTTGTAGAATGCAGAATTTTGTTCAAGCTTGTATTATTTTAAAAGTGATTTAACTCATGGGCCGCAAACCTGCATTTTCTCCATCTGTTAAAAGGAATAATTGAAATAATTGGCTACTGTTCAATGAAAGAGTCTGTCACTACTGGTTAATACATTTGTGTAGGCGTTTCAGTTGCTAGTAAGATGTTATGTAAGTAATATTAAGACCAATTCTTTTGGTCATTCTTCTATAGAATTTTTGCATAGAAATGGTGAAAAAGTAAGAAAATCCAACCCATCAGTTCTCTTGATATTTAGTTGTGAGTTTTTTGTTTTTTTTATTAAATGGATGTAACAGTATATATTTTCAAGGTTGCTTCTTTATTTTACTCTATATAGATTTGGAAGGGACCTGAATCAAATGTTCATTGACATAAAAAATAGCTACGATTATGGATCAACCTGGTCATAAAACATGTACATTACTTTTCAAGTCCCATGTTATGGATTTCTCTTCTTCCTGAAATTTAGCTGATCATCTGGCTATAAATTATATATATAGGAGGTGCACCTTTTTTTTGGTTAATTTTGAAAAGTAGTTATTTAGTGTACTCTTCTAGTGAAATTATCAATTGGAAATTAAGGGAATTTAAGAAACTCTTTGGAACACTGGCCTGTCTCTTAGGTGTGGACAGAAATAAATAAGTTGTTTCTTTTTACTTGTGTGTATATTCTCAGTAATCAGATAACCACATGACTGATTGCTCCCATGGATCATAGGACATATGAACATAAATAATTTTCTTCCTCTTTTATGTCTAGGGTGCTATACTTAACCATATCTAAGTAAGTATTTTAAATACATATAGAACTATGTTTATTTGGTCACTGCATTTTGTTAAATGAATGTGTAAAAGACCATATTACATATAGCTGCTTTATTATTGACATCTGTATCCATTATGAATCTGATGCCTAGGAAGTTGTATTTAGTAAAAATCTAATTAAACAATGAGGTTTCCTTTTCTTATAAATGGGATTTATCTTATCTCACTTACAATTGTAATTTTAGAATGTCCCATAATATGTTAATGTGTACAGTTTTATTAGATGTTTAGAGGATATTCTTTAAGCATCCAGTTTGCATTTTATTAAAAAACATAGTGTATCTTTATTGGTTAGTTTTATATTTTTTAATTTAAGACATTGTCTTCTTATTTAATATATGTGCTATTGGTATAATAGTCTGTTTTTATTACATAGACATTTGTGTTATTTAATAAAGTATATTGTGTTATATCACAGCTTTTGTGGGTCAATGACTGCTTTTGCACAAGATTTATTATTTTGATACATTAAATATGTACTATATTATGTGTTGTAATTACGTATTTCCAAGCATGTGTAAGAAGTAGATGTAGAGGTCATAAATAATAATTTGATCAATAACTACTTCAACTCAATTTCAGCTTTAAGGTAGCAGAATGATTGCAGATCCTTACGAGCTTCTGATTTTTGAGTTTTTAAAATGATCTATATTTGTAACTTAACCATAATTTGTTGGCTGACAAAATTTGCTAAAGTTTACAAAATGGTGTGTGTGTGCATGAAATAAATAATTTACTATTTTTACCATCTAAATTGTTCTTTGATTTCTAGGGTTCTTAATGGCATTCCTTACATTTGTCTATGGTGAATTAATCCTTGCAAATTCTGCTGGAGTTCCCTTGTATCACTCAGGATATTTTTGTTACCAGCACACGAAGCTATAGATTTATTCAATTAAATATTTTAGTGTAGAAACAACTATATTTTTTCCATATGGAAATAATTTTAGTCATTTTTAGAAAAGGCTAATATTTATATGTTTGTTTATTAACAGAGTTATTGATTTCAAGATTGGGTTATTTCTTTTTCTTTTTTCCTCTCCTGGATTTTGGCAGTTCCTAAGTGTATTAACTACTCCTTTCTGCTACTTAGTCTTGGAATTACAGTTTTTATTTACCACTGAGTGAGCTATAACTTGAGAGAACTTCCATATCACCCCTGGTTCTAACAAGCAGATTCTTCCTTTGCTCTGGAACCCATCACTAATACATGAGTTCCATGTGTAGACTAAGTCATTCTAAAAAGTATCACTAATGAAGGAATCAGTAAGGATTAGGTCACTTCCAAATGGCATATACTTCAACATTATCTTCTAACAAATCTAGCATATAAAATCTTTCTTTTCCCTTTTGCATTTATTATTGAGCTGAAAGATAACTTGAGTTTACAATTAATTGAAATCAGCTACAAAGTTGAACTATATCAATGTAGCAAACTTGTTCTTAATTTATTAGCTTGAAATATATATATGTACATATACATAATACACACACACACACACACACACACACACACACACACACACCAGCAAGAACCATCTTAGTACATGAAGGTAAAAGATAATGAATTATGATTCACCTTTATATTCATCATAGTGTTTGACTCTAGTTGTACACTAGAAACCATAATTTGCAAGTTATTATGGCACAGACTTATAAAGTAAATCTGTAGTAATTAGGTTGTAATTTGATATGAACTAGGAAAGCATTAATACTATAACTCTTCACTTATCAAAAGCCCAGATTATTGGCAATCTGAACTTGCTTAAAAACCCTAAATTAAGCAAAAAAGACTATAGTTAACCCAAATTGAGTCCATGTACTTAGTAGTCCTCATTTTCATGTTTTTATAAACTGTCAATTTGCATAGTCTTAAGTCCAGTGATCTGGTTTCTGAATCCACAGTGAATTATTGTCGGGGAAATGCTGCTTAGACAGATGACACTGACAATATCAGAAAGTAGTGACTGACATTTTTTAAGCAAGTGAGGAGGACCTATAAAAGTTGAATACAAGAATTCAAACAGAACAGCAGACTGATGATATTCATGTCCAAACACAAAAGGCTGTCACATTGTTAGACATGTAGCAGCATCTATTACTCATACTTGTGACCCTGGAATGATAAAGATAGAGTAAATTATATTTAATGGATTTTCTTGATGAAGCAAAGAATGTGATTCTCTTTAAATTTCCCATTAAAGATGACTGAAATACTATTTTCCATGCTTGAAGGACTACGCCCTCAGCTAACTAGAAATCTCAACCTTCTCATAACTCATAAATGCTTATACGCTGAAGGGTCCTCTAACTATGTGTTTAATGTAATTGGAATTTTAACTATTGAAGGGTAAATAAGTTGAATTGAGAAGAACAAAATTTTGTGGGCTTGCCATTTAGTTTTATGTTAGCTATATATTATCTATTATTTTTTCTTCATACTAGAACAACAGGTATTTGAACAGTTTAAGTGCTTTTAAATATATTTTTGGATGGTTTATTTATAATATTGGCACAGTAAATAAAGTACTGTTTGTTATTACTATTTGATTTGATGTTTTTGTATAGCTAGAATTATTATAGTAAACATTTTTATTCAAGTCCATCTCTTGAGTCTAAGTGAAGGTTTTTGGAAAAGTACATAAGTTTATTTGGTTTATGAGAAGGAAGTTGTAGAGGAAGGAGTGCCTAAACTTAAGATATATAATTGTGTTTTAAACTTCTGTATACCTGAATAACTTAGCTAAGTTGCTAAACTTTCTGAAACTTTTGATTTCTGAAATGGGTCTTTGGGAGATTGGGTTTTATAGAATGACATGAAATTTTTACTATAAATGTAGATTTATAGTTCCCTTTATTGTGAAAATAAATTGCTTTTCTTTGCATGTTGTTTATCACAATAACTCCTCCTTTTTTTCTAATAAAAGTTATTTAAGAGTAATTTTGTACTTTAAGTAATATATGTCCTATAAAATATCCTCCTTGCTTTCTTAGTTATGGATTCCTCAACTTTTTAGGTTTAAATCAGTAAGAGTATATATAAAGAGAATGTGACAGATTGGTTTGGAGAAAGTATTATTTTTTTAACTTACAAAAAAATAGCACAAAGAATAAGAGGAATATAACCCTTTCTATAAAATGTATACATCTTTGTTATTTGTTGTTAAATTTTGGTCTTGTTATTCCAACTGATGCAAAATTCTTTTTAAAAAACACTGAAATAATACAGATCTTTCTTCATTGTCAGCAGGATGAGATTGTCTGAAACGAAGAATAGGTATGATAGTTTTCTTAGATTTTGTACATCATAGGTGGCAAAGACACTATCAAAACATTTGTTAATAAGCTTTAAAATGTACTAGGAGGTACTTTGAAAAACCAATTGCACTGAAAGTGACAGGTAAATTTTTGAGAGAATTTATATTTTAGAAAATAAACTTCTTAGAATGGTTTTTATTTGCTGTAGATTATGTTAGCATGCTATACACATTAGAAATTTTATTTACAATCTACCTTAACTTAGAGAAAGAGAGTGATGAGGTATATCAATTGTATAGAATTAAGCTTAGTGTAGCCTAGTAGAATTCATTAGATTTAAAAGTTTTTTTAAATAATCACAATATATTAGATTGAATTCATAATCTTGAATTATATGTATCTTATATTAGTTTTAAAACCATCTAATGGGCAAGTGATTATTATTGAAGTTCAAAATTGAAAATTAATATTTGTTAGTTTTGAACACATAGGGTTATACACATAAATTTATTCCTATGCTGTTAACATTTGTACTATCAAAATGTTCTGAATGATATTTGTTTTGTTTATTTTATTGTTTTGGCATTTTGTTTCTCCTAAAGCATTTATTTCAGGTTTAGATTGTCTTTTTCATAAACATTAATTTAATAATCTTGTCAGCTAAGGATAGAATTAACAGTGTTACAGTTGAAATATACAGTAGTTTGCTGTTTTTCTCTGAAAAAAAGTGTTTTTTAATATTATTTAAATATAGTATAAATCTGTTTACCCTGCAGGTGTGATGAATGTAGACTGTGCTACCATTTTGGTTGTTTGGATCCTCCTTTGAAAAAGTCTCCTAAACAAACAGGCTATGGATGGATATGTCAGGAGTGTGATTCTTCATCTTCTAAGGTAAGGGGAGAAACTTATAAGAAAAAGTGTTGTTTCCCTTTATTTTGATAGCTTTTCTGTATCTCACCAATGGCTTCCTAACTTTAAGGAGAATTGGAATATGAAGGACCAACAATTTACTCTATGCACTTTAAGAATATATTGCCTTGATGATTTTATTGCCCTTAAATTAAGGAGTAAAGAGCTCTACTGACTTATATAAATTTTCTCTATGAAATATTTTAGCTGTTTCATGTATTCTCTATATTACTGTAGCATGTTAAATAGTTCTCTAGTAGCAAGTCACCCTCTGCTAATTTACCACCCCTAGGGAATAACCAATAAAATCCAATTTAATTTTACAGATGACTCATCTTAAGATATAGTAGGTATATTGTGAATGTTCTATAAGGTTTGCTCTTCGAGAAAACTAGATTTTATATCCTAAAATTTTTTTCTGGTAACTATTTTAGATAAGTAGAAAGGATGAAATATCTAATAAGGTTGTTTCGTAGTTTATCTCCAATAATAAACTATTGAAATCTTTTGAATATCAATCTTATAACCTTAAATTGTGACGATTGACATTTTAAGATTATTATATGCTTTTTTTAAGTGTGTGAGTAAATAGCTGGACCCCTGATGCTTTGACTTATTTGACAGAAATATTAAATATATTTGAACTAAGACAATATGGTCACCTGTGGGTTAATCAAATTATTCTTCTTTAAATAGACAACAGAAGTTAACTGTCTATTGTAATGTGGACCTCAAGCCATCTCTCCTAAATGCCACTTAAGTGCATTTGTTTTTCCTAGAGTGAATTAAAATTGATACTGAATTCCTGTCTGATCATGGAATCAAAAACATTCTTTTTATCAGTTAAAATGATTTATTCCAGCTTACCACAGAAGCCATCTGAAAAGTTTATTTATTAAAAACTTCAGAAAAGCATTTGGCTATAGGAAGAAGAAAGCTATTTAAAGGGTTTTTTAAACAACCAAATTTATTAAAAATTTTACAAATCTGTATAATGATTATTAATATAGAATCTTATGCATTTTATTTAATAATCAAGCATTTTTGCTCAAGGTTTTAAACTATACAATATCAAGAATTATTTTACAGTTATTTTATTAAGACCCAAATTTAAGAGGGAGCATATTTAATATCAAAAACTTTTATTACATAATTAAAAAATGTTTTCCAGAAATTGTATTTAAATGAGAAAAAAATAATGGTGTACTATAGATTTTAAATAGTTGTCTTATGGGACTCTTTATGGTATAATATAATTTTTCTAAGTGTGTTTTTTGTTTGGGGTTTTCTTGTACCCTCAAAAAGCAATTAGGAAAGCAATTTTTGAAAAAAAGATTTATTGCATTTATAAATAAGCCTTTTTGTGTACATTCGTTTGAAAAGGTTTTATACTACTGTAAATATGTAGCATTGTATTAACTGCAGAGTGCCTTTGTTAAGTTATATAGTAATTTTGTTAATGAACATTGAAAATGCAAGAGGACATTTCACATATGTTGGGAATATACAAAATGAATATTTTGTAAGTGCAGTAGGTGCATGCCAGTAGCCATTGAGATGTTCTTGTATTTTGCTTTTCCCTGTCTACCAGAGAATAAGATCTTTGGACTCAGAATGGAAATCCATTAGGAAGGCACATTGTTAGAAAAGTTACAATGTACTCTGTTTGACTTGTGATTGAATAAATCCCAGATATAAACAGCCAAGACTTTTAAAATATCCAAATATGGTATCTAACTGACGAATGTCACAGCAGTTTATTGTAAGGATTACAGCAGTGAAATGGATTTCTATTTTTATCATATCAAAATGAATATTACTTCTTTTTTCTAATAAAAAATTAAGCTTAATATAATAGTTAAGCTGAAAGTTAAGGAAAATTAATTCATTCCCTTGAATACTTGTGTTACATCAACTCTGTTTTGCTCACTTTGAAAACTTTATTCCTGACAAGTAAATTTCTGTTTACATTTTCTCTTGTAAGGTGTTTGCTAGTATTGGGTCCCAAGAAGAAAACATTGATAGATAATGTCATGCTTCATAATTCAGTAAATTGCTGCAGAAGCTTTTAAATTCAGAAAGCAGTATATTATTAATACCTGAGTCAAGAAAATTAGTATCATTTTGGGGCCTAAAAGAAATACACAATAAAAGTTAATATATTTTGCTTGTCCTTCATTCTGCTCTATTTGCTTTGGTGGAATGGTATTTTTTAGGTAATACTAAATATATTTGCCATGTTCATTTATTTTAATAGTATGAAAAGCTAAGGTAGAAGTAGTTATTTCCAGGAGAAAGGAATCAGTTGCCAATAAACTTAGGTGGGGAAAAGTGAATATAAAATTGTTATAGCCATAAAATATATATCCAACTTTCTTTCTTTATGGTAGTCAGGATTATTAAGTCCAAGAAGTCTTAACTTTTATTATAAAAATTTGACTCCCAAGTAATAAATTATTTATTTTGCTTAGAATTTTAGATTATATATGGTATGGGTGTGTAGTTGAAAATGTACTTGAAAATGCATTGCACTTTAAATATTATTTAACTGTTGACATTGTCTCCAAATTTTGCATACCAGGGGAAACTCTAAAATATTGCCATGTATACTCTGAGCAGCATAATGTATTGATATATGACTTTGTCTTTCAAGTAATGGGTTTTTTTGCTGTGACCTTTATGAGAGCAAAAATCTTCTGTCGCTAATCCTGCCTATTGCTTTTAATTATAGAAACTATAGAAATTCCACAAAAGTCTAACAAGATTCATCATATCTCAATCCATATTAAGCTTTAGCTCATGAAAGATAAAATATACTATATTACATTAATAATATACAATTAATGATAATAAATTAATGATATTTCATAACAATTTAGCTAACAGAATATTTTGAGATATAATTGACTTATTATGTTAGTTTCAGATATACAACATAATGATTCAATATTTGTATATAGAATGACTTTTATTCTACCCAGACCCACAAAGTATGGCATGATAAGACTTTCTCTGCGTTATCAATCCTTCATAAACCTAGGTAGTCACTTTAGGTTTCATGAAAAATGACCAGCTACGTGGATTCAGATATATACATTACATGTAACACACACAGAGACACAAATCTACACACATACAAACACATGCACAAAATATACTTTCTCCCATAGGCTATGCTTCAAAGATACTTGACTAAGGCAGCAGCTATCCAAGACAGTGTGCTATGTTTTTATTCAGTGGGGCTAGTTCATTGCTACTGATCACCATGCATTAGGTTTTTTTCTCTTGCTCTTTACTTTGTTGTGAAAATACTGTTACAAATGAATGCTATATGCCTGGAAAAGCTATGTATTTTATTCTTTCTCCTCCACCTCACCCATCTTTTATTTTTTCTTTCATCTTTACTTTCATCCATTCTCCCAAGCCAAATACCTGGAATCATCTTCAAGTCTTCTTCATCCTGTCCCAAATAGAAAATCCCTTGCTGAGTCCTGTAAAAGTGTTCTTCCTTAAATATTTCTCCGGTTTACTCTTTCCTCCTTTTCTCCACTGTTACTGCCTTGATTCAGTGCCTCACCTTTTCCTCATTCTACCAGTTCCTCCTGTTTTAGAGGCTATCTAAATAAGTGTACCAGACTCTTCACTAGGTTCCTTCAAAATGAAGTGTTTGTACCTCAGGAGATAGACAAATGACTAATTAAATTAATTCTATATAGCATCCCATTTTAATTTCTGTGTCTGAGTGTGTTTTCTAATGTAACAGATGACTGCTGTAGAATAGGTATATAACTTCACACATATATACTTATTAAGGTATGTATTTAAAATATTTTAGTATTGGGGTACATCAACAACAGTGTTTGGAGATCATAGTCCCACACTGCTACTAGAGTAATCTTCCTGAAAGTCTTTTTGACACACCACTGCTTTACATTTGTCAGTGTTTTCTCATCCTCCTACATATCCAGAATATAACTGACAAAATCAGGAAATTAACATTGATACACTGTTACCGTCTAATCCTCAGACCTCATTCAAGTTTTGCTATTTGTCCCAGTAACGTCCTTAATAGCAAAATGATCCAATACATAATCATTCATTGCATTTAATTTTTATGTTTCTTCAGTCTTTAATCTGGAAAGTCCCTTAGTCTTTCCTTGACTGTCATTTCATTGCCACTTTTGAAGATTACAGGGCACTTACTTTGTAGAATGTCTTTTACTTTGCATTTTTATGATCTTTTCTTGTGGTTAGATTTATTTTATGCATCTCTGATAAAAATACCACAGATGTGATGCAGTATGCATTCTATCAGGTGACACATGATTTCAATATGAACCATAAATGGTGATGTTAACTTTAATCACTTGACTGAGGAGTTCTCTGCAAGTCTTCTCCATTCTTTTCCTCTTTCTAATTAATAAGTAATTTGTAGGGAAGAAGCTTGAGGCTGTGTAAATATCCTATTCCTTATCAGACTTTCATTTTCTGTTTTCAGTGGTTTATGTTGGTTATTATCATTATTTATTTTGATGTTTGAATTGTCTCAAATTTGGCTAATGAGAGCCACTTCAGGCTGGCTTCTGTGTTCTTTTCATATGGATCCCAGAAATCTTTGAGTGCTTCCTTACTAAAGGTGTTCTAGGCTCAACTTGTTCTTTCCCTTCCCCTACTCCTGGAACCAGTGATTTCTCCAAGGAGCTCTGCTTCCCTTTTAGTGGAAAATGGTATTTAGAAACTAAGATCATGGTACTAGATGTACTCATTGTTACTGGGATGTTGCTTCTCTTAGGTCTTCTCAGTAGACATAGCCAAGGACTAGATGTATGTATGTACATTCATAGACATACACATTTACTTTTCTTTGTCTTCATAGATATTGGAAACCATTCTGGTTTTTTCCCTTTTCATATTTATAACTCCCTCACTGAAAACTGGCTCCCATTATCCTTGATATATATTAGAAGATTAATCCCCTGACGTAAAACTAATCTCCTATCACCCTCCATTCCCCTGCTGCATGGACACCTTCTTTGCTTGCCATAACCTGAAGGCTTTTAGATTGAATTGTTCAGGAAGGAGGGGAGAGAGAGGGATTGAAGACAGACATTTTTATTTTTTACAAGCTTCTAAAATTATTTTAATGAGCGGTCAGGAATAAGAACCATTGTTTTATGTATTTTAAAAATTGTTCAGTTATTAAAAAGTTTTTAAGCTAAAAATGAATGTCTTTGCAATTTTAAAACAAATATGCACAAGGCATATAACCCAAGGCAAATTTCAACAAACTGATACTCTAAAATTACGTTGTATACTTAAATATAAGATATAGACTTAATATTATATTTGTTTTAAATTTTTATTTTATTTTGGAGTAGAGTTGATAAACAATGTTGTGTTAGTTTCAGGTGTAGGGCAAAGTAATTCAGTTATTCATATACATGTATTTATTCTTTTAAAAATTCTTTGCCCATTTAGGTTTTTAGAGTATTGAGCAGAGTTCCCTGTGCTATACAGTAGGTCCTTGTTGGTTGCCTATTTTAAATATAGCAGTGTGTACATGTCAATCCCAAAGTCCCTAACTATCCCTTCCCCCAGCCCTTCCCCCCGGTAACCATAAGTCCGTTCTCTGAGTCTGTTTCTATTTTGTAAATAAGTTTGTTTGTATCATTTTTTTTTTAGATTTTGCATATAAGCGATATCATATGATATTTGTCTTTCTCTGTCTGACTTACTTCACTTAATATGATAATCTCCAGGTCCATCCATGTTGCTGCAAATGGCATCATTTCATTCTTTTTAATGGCTTAGTAATATTCCATTGTATATATGCACCACATCTTCTTTATCCATTCCTCTGTCGATGGACATTTAGGTTGCTTCCATTTCTTGGCTATCATAAATAGTGCAGCAATGAACATTGGGGTGCGTATATCTTTTTGAATTATAGTTTTGTCTGGATATATGCCCAGGAGTGAGATTTCTGGATCATATGGTAATTCTATTTTTAGTTTTCTGAGGAACCTCCGTACTGTTTTCCATAGAGGTTGTACCAATTTACATTCCCACCAACAGTGTAGGAGGGTTCCCTTTTCTCCACACCTACTCCAGCATTCGTTATTTGTAGACTTTTTTTTAATAAATGTATGTATTTATTTGTTTTTGGCTGCATTGGGTCTTCGTTTCTGTATGTGGGCTTTCTCTAGTTGTGGCAGGTGGGGGCTACTCTTTGTTGCGGTGAGCAGGCTTCTCATTGCAGTGGCTTCTCTTGTTGTGGAACATGGGCTGTAGGTGTGCGGGCTTCAGTAGTTGTGGCTCTTGAGCTCTAGAGTGCAGCCTCAGTAGTTGTGGCACATGGGCTTAGTTGCTCCGTGGCATGTGAGATCTTCCCAGACCAAAGCTTGAACCCGTGTCCCCTGCATTGACAGGTGATTCTTAACCACTTTGCCACCAGGGAAGTCCCTGTTATTTGTCGACTTTTTAATGATGGCCATACTGACTGGTGTGTGGTGGTACCTCATTGTACTTTTGATGTGCATTTCTCTAATAATTAGTGATGTTGAGCATCTTCTCATGTGCCTAGTGACCATGTGTATGTTTTCTTGGAGAACTGTCTATTTACATATTCTGCCTGTTATTTCGATTGGGTTGTTGTTTTTTTGATATTCAACTGCATGAACTATTTGTAAATTTTGGAGATTAATCCCTTGTCAGTCTCTTTGTTTGCAAATATTTTCTCCCATTCTGTGGGTTTTGTTATTTTGTTTATGGTTTCCTTTGATGTGCAAAAGATTTGAGTTTGATTAGGTTCTATTTGTTTATTTTCATTTTTATTTCCCTTACTCTAGGAGAGACAGATCAAAAAAGATATTGCTGCGCTTTATGTCAAAGAGTGTCTGCCTATATTATCCTCTAAGAGTTTTGTAGCATCTGGTCTTACATTTAAGTCTTTAATGCATTTGGAGTTTATTTTTGTGTATGGTATTAAAGAATATTATAATTTCATTTGTTTACATGTATCTCTCCAGTTTTCCCAGCACCACTTATTGAAGAGGCTGTTTTTTCTCCATTGTATAGTCTTGCCTCCTTTGTCTTAGATTAACTGACCATAGGTGCATGGGTTTACTTCTGGGCTTTCTATCCTGTTCCATTGATCTATATTTCTCTTTTTGTGCCAGTACCATACTGTTTTGATGACTGTAGCTTTGTAGTGTAGTCTGCAGTCAGGTAGCCAGATTCCACTAGCTCCATTTTTCTTTCTGAAGATTGCCTTGTCTCTTTGGGGTCTTTTGTGTTTCCATTCAAATTGTAAACAAAATTTTGTTCTAGTTCTGTGAAAAATGCCATTGGTAATTTGATAGGGATTGCACTGAATCTGTAGATTGCCTTGGGTAGTATAGCCACTTTGGCAGTAATGATTCTTCCAATCCAAGAACACAGTATATCTTTCCATCTGTTTGTGTCATCTTTGATTTCTTTCATCAGCATCTTATAGTTTTCAGAATACAGAACTTTTGCTTCCTTTTGTAGGCTTCTTCCTAGGTATTTTATTCTTTTCGATGTGACTGTAAATGGGATTGTTTCTTTAATTTCTTTCTGATCTTTTGTTGCTAGTGTATAGAAATGCAACAGATTTCTGTGTGTTAATTTTGTATCCTGTACCAAATTCATTGATGAGCTCTAGTAGTTTTCTGGTAGCATCTTTATGATTTTCTATGTATAGTGTCATGTCATCTGCAAACAGTGACAGTTTTACTTCTTCTTTTCCAATTTGGATTCCCTTTATTTCTTTTTCTTCTCTGATTGCCATAGCTAGGACTTCCGAAACTATGTTGAATAAAAGTGACAAGAGTGGAAATCCTTGTCTTGTTCCTGATCTTAGAGAAAATGCTTTCAGCTTTTCACCATTGAGTATGATGTTAGCTGTAGTTTGTCATATATGGCCTTTATTACGTTGAGGTATGTTTCCTCTATGCCCACTTCCTGGACAGTTTTTATCCTAAATCGGTGTTGAATTTTGTCAGATTTTTCTGCATTTATTGAGATGGTCATGTGGTTTTTATTCTTAAATTTGTTGATGTGGTATATCACACTGATTGATTTACAGACATTGACAAATCCTTGCATCCCTGGGATAAATCCCACTTGATTATGGTGTATGATCCTTTTAATGTATTGTTGGATTTGGTTTGCTAGTATTTTGTTGAGGATTTTTGCATCTACATTCATCAGTGATATTGGCCTGTAATTTTCTTTGTGTGTGTGTGTGGTATCTTTTTCTGGTTTTGGTATCAGGGTGGTGGTGGCCTCATAGAATTAGTTTGGGAGTGTTCCTTCCTCTGAGACTTTTTGGAATAGTTTGAGAAGCATAGGCATTAACTCTTCTCTAAATGTTTGATAGAATTTGCCTGTAAAGCCATCTGGTCCTGGACTTTTGTTTGTTGGGAGGTTTTAATCCCGGTTTCAATTTCAGTACTTGTGATTGGTCTGTTCATATTTTCTGTTTCTTCTTGGTTCAGTCTTGGGAGATTGTACCTTTCTAAGAATTTGTCCCTTTTATTAGCATATAGTTGCTTGTAGAAGTCTTTTGTGATCCTTTATCTTTCTCTGTTGTCCATTGTAACTTCTTGTTTCTAATTTTATTGATCTGAGCCCTCTCCCTCTTTTTCTGTATTAATATAGGGCACAGTTCACTATTCTCTTTTTTCTAGGGTATACTTGATATAGACCTCAACATCTTCTGTGTACTGAAACACCCCAAATGAAGATAACTTCTTTTGGCATGGTTAAATGAACAGGTATTACTATAAATATTTCTTTTAAAAGGACATCATCCAAGTGATATATATTCACAGGTGCCACTGAGAATTTAAATACACATCATATACTTTACAGTGACTGTGCCAGTTATGATTCTAGCTTTTCGTCCCTGTTCACGTTCTGTTTTGTGAAAAGCCAAAAGGTGTACATGACAGGTCATTGTCTGAATACTACAAGATGAGCTATCTTAGCTTGGAGACCTCCATTTGGTTCACTCTTATTTGATCTTTCTTGTGTAGTACTCTTTTTGAGTGGTAATAAGATGACTTCATATGCATGAAGATCTCATCTAAATTCTTATGGAAGATTTTCTGGCACTACAAATGTATGACACACCAGCTCAGGCAAGTGTGGTACTTTTTGGTAATCATTTGTATTAGAAATCCCTGAGTAGGGAAGTCTGATTTTTTAAAATTTTTGTTCTATTTTTCCAACTTTTTTTGCATTGAGCAACTAGAATTCTGTAACTGAAATGCTTGTGTCAAATGACATACATAAATACTTACTATCGAGCAAAATAGTCATTGAGAATTTTGCCTCTTTAAAAACTGAACAGAACAATCTCTCCAAGGAGTATCTTGCCACAATATTAAACAAGCACATTTAATTGAACCTGGTGATACTGGAAATTAAATGTCTGAGTTTTATGTATTATGAAGATTTATAAAAAATATAAAATTAAAATGAATTATCCTTTAAAGTTCTTTTAAATTTGAATCATATAACTGACCCATAAAAAAGGACTTTTTAATACTTTATTCATTTGACCTCTGGGATTTTATCTGGCATTAGGTTAGATTTTAAGTTTCTAAATTTAGCACAGTTGACAGATAAGTCATTTCCAGGTAAAACTTATACCACTTAACTGTCTTAACTGTCTTAATTCAGTATTCTTCTAGGACTTGTGTGACATTAGAGGTTATAACAATATGTTTTATCAAGCTTTACTGAGTTTTTTGATTTTACTGATACAGTTATGTAAAGTCTGGAGGAAAGTTGTTTATACAGTATCCTAAATTAGAATCCCATAGGAAAATCTTTGGTAGTTTGTAGACTTACGAAAAGTCTGAGAATTAAAACTATGGTGTGGTTATCCTTGATGATGGCTATAGTTAAATATTTAAACTTTAGATTTCATCTTTGCTTTACACCACAGGTGTAAAGCCCAAACACTTCCAGGTGATCTTGTACCTTATCCTAGGCCAAGTCTGGCTGTTGCTGGTTACTCTAGCACTTTTCCTGGCAGGCAAAATTGTTTGTATAAATGTCTTTTAAGTCTTAATTTCTAATAGAGTGCTGTACTTTGAGACTAGTAACAGTGTTTTGTGAATTCAGTAAAAAGTAATAGCCATTAACAATTCTACTAACTATAGATGCTACTGTGCTTTAAAAAAAAAATAAAGTGTTATTTGTTTAAATTGAACGTTTATGTACTGAACTGAACTTTTTATTTGTCATTATTGCCTGCTCAAAAAAGTTGTTTACTTGATTGTCCTAGACATGTTTCTGAACCCTGTCTCTAGGTAATATTTTTGCCAAGTCGCAATTTTCAACATAACATTGTTTATGGTTATTCTTTATAACAGAATTGGAATCTACACTGATCTGTTAGTTCTTTAACCTAGGGTAATTTTCATGCGGACTGTGCAATACACATTAAGCACACTGGTACACTGCAATAAGTCATGGTCAGGTATTCCTTAAGAATCTTTTCAAAAACAGGATTTCTTTCCTCCAGATAAAATTTGTTAGTGTTTATGATGTCCATTTTTATATATCTCAGAATATTTATAGAGAAAGAAAATGATTAGAACCTCTAAAATTATACAGATGTTTTCTGTATTAATATTTTGAAAAAAATGGAAAGACTACATCATCTTTTAAGTTACACTTTCTACAAACTGGGAAAACCAAGCCATTTTCTAATTCAGATGGCATGTGGGCTTGATGTGTTTACATAGCGTGCTGTAAACCATGCTGTGGAATACCATATGATGAGAAACTGAATCATAACTGAGATAAATAATCAAAGTACCGTAGGGTGCCATATATAGGACTATCTTTTAGAGTTCACTAACTTCATACTATCCTTTGGTTTAAAAAAATTATCTTTTTATTTTTATTTTGGAGAAAAAGTTACCTACTAAAAATCTGATGGCTAAGCTAAAGGATATTTCTTTACAGCTTTTAAAAAGTTAATAAGAATATTTTTACCTTATTAACCCAACATTTGACATACTAATTTGGGGTTATATAATATACCAAGAAGGAATGTAGAATATATTATTTATGTAAACATATTATTTTTAGTATTCATATGTAATGTGAGTGTGAGAGACATTGTTCATTGCAGAGATGGTCTTAGTTTAATTAAGTGAGCCCATTCCCAGAGTTGTGAAAGTAACACCTGAATGATAGGAATGACTTAAATCCTAGCTTCAAAAAAGAGTGAGAGTTCATGTATTCTAGATGTAGATACAGTTAGATAGTTACTTCTAATTTTAACATTTAGTTTTACTATTTCATCATTTTGTAGAATTACTTATCTCTTAAAATATTGTCTTTCTGACCTATGTATTGTGGTTTAAGAAGTACCCTTTTGCTAAAACTTAGTCTTCTTTGAATCTAAGCTAAGAAAATTCGAAGTATGAACTCAGTTAATGAAATTGAGTTCGGAAATCAAATATATTTAAGCATTCTAGTCTTGATTTTCTGATAGAATCTTATCAAGGTTAATAAGAAACTACAGATTAGGAGTTACTGTGTTATGCTATGTTACACTTTAAGACACTCATTTTTTGACATCTCTCGAATTAGGATGTGTATCTATAAGTAGTTTATTTCTTTGTGATAATATTTCTTTTTTCCATAAAAATTTGCCATTAAATTTATGGAGTGATAATCTGAGGCATTGTTGAGTAAGAATATTGAGTAATTTAAAATGCACAGAAAGTCAAAGTATGCAGTGTGATGCAGAGGAAAGAGCTTTATGAGCTTTGAAAAAGAAGCAAACTGAGTTCAGATATTAACCATTTACAATGTTTGTGACTTTCAGCAAGTTGCTTCACTTCAGTGAGTTTCAGGTTGCTCATTTGTGAAAGGTTTAATGGCAATATTTAGAATAATAGAGGCACTCAGTAAGTGACACATCTTCTTATTCTTAAAAATAAACAATCATTGGGCTTCCCTGGTGGTGCAGTGTTTAAGAATCTGCCTGCCAATGCAGGGGACACGGGTTCAAGCCCTGGCCTGGGAAGATCCCACATGCGGCGGCAGAGCAACTAAGCCAGCGAGCCACAACTACTGAAGCCCGCACGCCTACAGCCCGTGCTCCGCAACAAGAGTTGCCATGACAATGAGAAGCCCACACAGTGCAACGAAGAGTAGGCCCCATTCACCGCAACTTGAGAAAGCCCACGCGCAACAACGAAGACACAACACAGACAAAAAAATTAATAAATTAATAAATAAATTAAGTAAAAAAATAAATAAGCAATAATTTTAGCCACAGAGAGGAGAGTTCAAAATCAGTGATAATGTTCTGATTTTTCAAATGTAAAAAATGTTTTTTAAAAGGAATCTGAAGAACAGTTTTCTGTGTTTTATTTTTTATCTTCACACATACCAAGTAAAAATCTTTCTTGTCTCTTTCAGAGTTTCACACTAAATAGAGTAAGGTCATGTCTAACTTTTTCATTCACGAAAAGGTCCATTTGTTTTAATTTCTTGCTAGAGCTTAAGAGGCATTGAAAGCTATTTTTATATTTAATCTATATTTAAACTAAGGCACTTATAGCTCTCCAAACTTTTAAAATTATATACTGTTCTATAAGGTATTTCTTCTAAATTTATTGTATAACATTAGCAAATAGTTGGTATTTTTTATATTGATGGCAATGACTGTTTCACATTAAATATAGAATTATGGTGCTCTGTGAATTGCACTCATCATATACTAATGTGTTTATTTTGTAAGTAGAAGGAATGATATTTAGAAAGTAAAGGTTTACTATTGTATTTAAACCACTGGCTCTACCAAGTATTGACTAATAGGAAAAGACATAACTGATACAAGCAAAAGTTCCCTTGTAGGGAAGGAAACTCGTTTTTAACTGCAGACATTATTTTAATAGGTGAAGAAATATCAAAGAAATTTCCCATAGACAGGAGGGGTATTATTTCTGTGTCAAGGTCATGAAAACTATAAACTTGAAACTGAAATGAAAATAAAAAGTTAATAAAATTTAAAGTAGTGAACCACGAAAGACAGCTTTGAGATAACTTATGAATTCACTTTGTCAACGTGTATACAGTTTTTGATAACAGAAGATTCATCAAGCCTAACAAATAGCTTTCAGAGAATAGGCATATATATAAGCAACACATCCTTTTATTGTATAAGCGTTTGAATACTTTTAAGGATGGAAATGTGGGAAGTTACGGGCTAGCACTTTTACATTCCTGTGGAATCTGGAAATTAAGGTAATTAGCTCTTAGGGCATATGGTGTAAATACATTTAGAATGCCATAAAATGATTATGTGCCTTCAGTATGTCTTACAAGCATTTGTGCCAAGAGAAATCCTCATTCTTAAGTAAATAAGGAAATTTGTACTCATTCTCAGGTGCTACTAATGTCTTTCTTTTAAAAACGTAGAATCTCAATATGTGCTTTATATGTAAGAGTTAAAGGGCAGTGATTTATACATGTAAATTCTTTAGAACCCTATCTTTACACCCCATACCTCTCTCTCTCTGCCACCTGCTCCCTTGATTCCCAGTGGAAGAAACCATTAATAATGTACTTCCTTAATCATAGCATATATATTTCTCTATTTGTTTATCTTTATGTTACTTTAAAATTGGAATATCCCTTTCTGGGAATATCAAATATGCTGTTCTTAACATATTTTCTGCTGGTAAAATGCTAAGTAAGGCAGATTATAAGACTGTGGTTCACACTATCCTCCCACTGCCCCATAGCCCCAGCTTAGTCCAGTCCTGTTCTATGTTAAATTGTTAGCTTCAGTTCTTATTTTGACAGGACCGTATGAACTACCTGTAACTAACTTTAATAGGTTAGGTGAACACCACTTTATTTCTCCTTGTCCTTGTCTCCTTGTCTCCATCAATTTTTTTGATCTTCTGATTTACATCATAGTTTGAGATTTTCATCACTTGTCAATCTACGTAGCCCAAATTTCTGTGATTGCTCCTCAAAGTATAGTCTACAAACCACCTGCACTAGAATCGTCCAGAGTAGTTCTGTTAAGTAGGCAGCTTGGAAGGCCCATGAAGATCTGCTAAATCAGTATCTCTGGACTGGTACCCAGGAATCAGCATTATTATAAGCACCACAGGTGACAATTATGCTTATTAACATTAAAGAACCACTTCTGTGACCCTCATCTCTGTTAAATTCCTTACATATAGTTTTGTCTCTAACTGAAGTATTCACTTATTGTAACTACAGAATATCATTCACTCTCAGACTTTACTCTTCTCTAATAGGACTTTCTTTCAACCCCACAGGCAGGTTCAAGGTAGGTTGATGACATCTGATTCAGGTTCAGTACCATAGCATTTCTGGATTGCTGATATCCTATATTCCCTTTCTTCTTTCCAAGTTCTGGAATTGTCCAGCAACAGCTCAAGGATCTCCTCTGAGCTATAGATTCAGTTTGTCCCCATCAATCTTCTTCAGTTACTCAGCTTCATCTTTTTTCTACTTCTGTGTGGCTGTTGATACTGTTGGTAACATCTTCCTTCTTATAAACTCCTTCCTTGCCTTCATTGAACCTGTTCTCTTCCTGGTTTTCTCCCTTCTTAGCAGACCTTTTTTCTTTTGGTCTTTTTGATAAGCTTCTTTGGCCTGTTTTCAGTCTCTTCTCACTCTGCAGGTGACAGCATCCGTACCTGCTCACTACCCTACCAGTTTTGCTACAGGAAAACCTGGGACTTAAGATTAAATGATCCATCTACTTTCTCTGAGTTCATGTTCATCAAGAGAGAGACTTTCTGCCTTTTAAAATATTATCCTTTAGTCTAATAATTAAGACATAATGTAGTGATAAATTTACTAATAAGTTTTAGTTGGCCATTTCCACTATCTATTAGTCTCCTTTTATTATAAAGCTTAAATAATATTTGCTTAACTAGGAAAATACATTACAACATGATCTCCAAGGGAGATATTAGTGTGGAGATATGATTAAATTGATATAACTGAGGTGTCAGACTCTATTTGAGTTTTGTTTAAAGCTAGAGAGTAATAATTCAGAATAGCAAGTTTTTAGTGTAATAAAACTAATATCCTTTATATAAAATATTGCTTTAAAAAATGCTTCTTACTCTTTTTTTCTCCTTTTTTCTTTTCTCTGACTCTACTTTTCTGGAGAAATTTGAAGTCAGAAAAAATTACATACATGTGTGTTTTTTAATTTCTTAGAAATGGAATACATGGTTATTGTAGAATATTTGGAAAATTTTAAAAAGATAAAAATATTTAAGGGCTTCCCTGGTGGTGCAGTGGTTGGGGGTCCGCCTTCCGATGCAGGGGACGCGGGTTCGTGCCCCGGTCTGGGAGGATCCCACATGCCGCGGAGCGGCTGGGCCCGTGAGCCATGGCCGCTAGGCCTGTGTGTCCGGAGCCTGTGCTCCGCGGCGGGAGAGGCTGCAGCAGTGAGAGGCCTGCGTACTGCAAAAAAAAAAATTTTAAATTACCTGCAATTATAGCACCTAAATGTATTTGTATTTCTGCTCGTATTTTAGTGGTATATTCTATCTCAACCTCCTCTCTAAAAATGGCAATTATATTACATACTTTTTTTTCATATAATTGCATTATATGACAGTTTTCCATAGTGTTAAATACTCTTTTCTAATGAGATTTTTTAAGTACTATACAATATTCTTTTGCTCAGATATACTCTCAGTGTAATTTCTGGGTCAAAAAAATGAACATTTTAAAAATAAGAAAGTATCCTACTGATCTCAGTTGGCCTTGGCCTGCAGCAGCGGCTTGAAGCAGGATTTTCGTTCCCAGACAGAGATTGAAGTCAAGCCACAGCAGTGAGAGTGCTGAATCCTAGCCACTAGACCAGTGGCCAGGGACCACGCCCTGGCGCATCAGCTGTGTAGAAATGAATTTCCACATAGAGTTGGAAAGTAGTGAAGCAAGTAAAGTGTTTATTAGGAGGAAAAAGGGTACCTGTGGATAGACTCATGGGTGGGCTCAGAGGGTGTGAGTTGCACCCTCATGGTAGTTTGAATCACTTTTATGGGGCATTTCTTCTGGGTTTCCTTTGGCCAATCATCTTGATTTGCCTGGTTCTGAGTCCGTATTTGGTATATGTCAGGAACCTCCCATGTGTGCATGCGCATCTCTTAGCCAAGATGGATTCCAGTGAAGAGGCCTATGGGTAACCTGACATCACTTACTATGAGGTGACGCCCCCTTTAGACCTTTGAGGAGCCTTTCTGTGCATGAATAGTTGGGAAGGTCTCCTTGACTTCAAGAATGAGGAATATGTGGTCTTTTATCTGTTATCTGGGCAGGGCTCAGCTCTTCTCTCGCTCCTGCTGTTTTGGAGTATCTGTCCACAGGGGAGAAACTCCAGCTATTCAGACTGGGGCCCATCTGTCTCCTGCCTCACTACTAGTAATAATATTAGTAATTAACATTTATTGAGTACCTCTATGTGCCTAGCATTATCTAAGCACTTAAAATGTATACTCATTTAATCCTCACAGTAGTCTTTATGGTAGTTACTGTTTTTCATCTCTTCTCCGTGGATTAAAAAAAAATGAGGTTCAAAGAAGTTCAACATTACACAGCTAGTAAGTGGTACAACAGTGATTCAAACCCATATCTGCCTGGTTCAAGAGCCTGTATTTTAGAAACTTTTCATATATTGAAATAGGAATTCTCTATTCCTTGTTGCAAGAGCTTCTCAAATTAGATTTTGTCCTGAAGCCATTTTAGATTTTCATCATGTAGAAACTCAGATAATTTTTCTATTATAAATAAACACTACTAGTAATAGGAAAAGGAAAAATACTTTTATTGTTAAGTGCGATCTATTTTGGTCTTTTTAATGAATAGGAGACTAAATCCTGGAGGTAATTCTTAAATGAATCGATTAAGGATGGTACTACTGTAAGGTATTAAAAGATAGACTATAACTCCTCAAGGCCCTTTCGTTATAAAATTCAGTGAAGTATGTGTCTTTGCTTAGGGAGCTGCTGCTTGACAACATAGATGATTTATATGGACCCAGCAGAATCTAATCTGTTGCACTTGGAGGGAGGTGAGGGAAAGGGATCTAGAAGTGAATTTTTTTTTTAACTAGGTATTAAGCATTGTATTGTAGCTGAGTCAAATATTACTGTCTAATGTTTGTCATGAGTTGTGAAGCTTTGAAAACCTGTACTGTAAAAAGAAACTAAAACCAACCATATTCAATCTCTTTGCAAAGATAGTTTAAGAATATTCTGAGTTGTGCAGTGTCAGCCACTTTATGTATAAACTGGAAGATTTTGTATATTTTTTTCAGTATTAGCATTATTTTGCAGTAAAAAATCCTCTTATTCAAAAATAATACCTTGTCTGTCAATGGATCAAATACTAATTATCATGCAGTTTTAGATTCATTTGGGTTAGTTCTTTTCATACCAAAGAGTATGAAATTATTACCTCACCTATAAAAAAGTTAAAAAATGTTTCCCTCCTCCTTGACAGATAAAGATCCATATATGTAACTGTTTTTATTCCACCGTATTTCCACCTGTGACCTAGCTCAGCCATCTACATTCTTTTGTGATTTCAGACTTCTACAAATTATTTTAGCTAGCTTTAATATATTGTTCTCTTTTTTCCTCTGGACCATATCCATATGCTAAATTTAAACTCTGGTCACCTAAGATGCAATATATTTTAATGTTTTCTCTGAAGGTTTCTTAAAGGTTTATGTTGTAGTGTTATATCGTCATTGAAGTTAAGTTGGTTTTTTGTTAAATGTACCTTCAGTAATGGCTACAAATGATTATCTGCTTCGCTGGTGTGAAAACTCTTTAAAGTATGCTTATAGAGGTTAAATTTTTTAAGAATCACTTTGAAAAGTTCAAACTTCATCAAAGCATTTTATCAGTTCACTTTTGTGTTCCTGAGGGACTGGACTATTTTCTCAGCTTCTAAAGACAGATGGTATTCTGTAAATTCTGTTTCTAAAATCAGTTTTTTAAATGTAGATTAGCAGATATTTGTGAACCAGATCCAAAGCATAGATATATAGTCTAAAGCAAGTCATGAACATGGGATGTTTCAGCATTATTTTCTTATTTTAATGCAGTGGTTTCAACATACACACACCAACAAAAAATCATTACTTAATAACTCAATTCAAACTTTATTCCAGCATCCAGTCATTAGTCTAGTTATCATTAATCAATTTTTCCCCACTTCATGTCATCTTAGGATTGTGAATGAAGTACATATTTTTAGAAAACTTTCTTTTTTCCTTTAAAGAAAGCAAAGTGATATATAATTTAGACATTTTCCTACCCTTTCCCTGTGACATTTAATGACAATGTGGAAGCTTTAACCTGTTTACAGCATAAATACTATATTAAGTACCATCTTATCCTCCATTTCTTTTTGAGTGCTTCCTTTTGAGTTCTACTGCTCATGAATCTAATTTTTTCTGTGAGGTAAACTTTCTTCATGATTTAGCTGTTCCCAAATCCCCAGATTTTCTCCTTTCCTACTCTTTCTCCCCTCCTCATTTTTCCCAGACTTAATGAAAGCAGCATTTGGAAACATGACATTCTGTATATTTATCAAGTGTATTTGTGTTCCTTCATCAGTAAAAAGCTTCCCTAAGATAGGAACCTTCCTAATAGGGCCAAATACAATTAGTTGCCTTTTTTAAAAACTCACCATGGCAATTTGAGGGGAAAAAAAAATCCTGTAGTCTGAAACTGACACGTTTAAACAAAATTAATTTAAATAAAAGGAGACAATAGAAGTGGTCTTATCTGTTCTCTATATTAAATGCTTTAAGGACTATCCAGATTACTGTTTTTTTAATAAGCTTTATTTATTTATTTATTCGACTGTGCCGGGTCTTAGTTGCACACGTACACAGATCCTTAGTTGTGGCACGCAAGATCCTTAGTCGCGGCACACGGGATCTTTTAGTTGTGGCATGCGGGCTCTTAATTGTGGAAGAGACCACATGCCAGATCTACTTCCCTGACCAGGGATCTAACCTGGGCCCCCTGCATTGGGAGCATGGAGTCTTAACCACTGGACCACCAGGGAAGTCCCAGACTACTATTTTAAAAAGACTACTTTTCCTTTTTTATTCCGATCTAAGTAAATTTTGTTCCTGAATTCAAGACAAGATGCACATAGAAAGCAACTTAATTCTTTCATCCCTGTGCCTTTAAACAAGCTCTGATGGATTTTCTTTTTTCGAGTGACTCATGGGTTTTCCAGTCTTCTCTTCTTTTTCAATATCAAAAAGCTAGTCCAATTTAATATCAAGGTTTCAGTCTCTCAACCAGTTCAAAGCTTCTCCTCTCACCACCTCAGACCTGCTTCAAACTGGGAAATCTATAGTTTGGAAGGGGCACATACTGGAGTTTGACTCTTGTCCCTGCTTCCTTCTGTGGGTTTTTAGTGATTTCTCATTGCTAGGGCTTTCCTACCTGCTGTTCCCTTGAAGTGAGAGATGTGTTCTATTGTGGGTTGCCTGTAACTCATTTTCTGAACGTAAGTCCCTTTTGGCTCCTCTCTGATTGGCATCACCCCACTCCCACTAGGCTGTCCTCTTTGGCCCAGATCCCTTTCTAGACAACAGAGTCTTGCTCTCTTTCACGTGTCTTTCTCATTGGTCTTAAGGTAAGCACATGCAACCCCTTGCCCTGTAAGCTTAGAAGAGCAGTCATTCCCCCTGCATCTTTGCTGCTCAACTATATAGATGCATCACCAGCTCAACTCTATGTCCCTCAAAACTCCTAGAGGACAAGTTCTCTGAGTACTCTTCAGAAGCCTCTCCAACCAGTCTCAGTGTCCCTGAAACTTCTAGGGGACAAAAACTTTGAATACTTTTCAGAAAGACTCTCATATAGGGACTTCCTCTATAGTACCTCTGTTAAAGAAATCCTCTCCAATCTCACCTTTCCTCATTCTTCAGGCTTCTTTCTCCTTTGATGAATTACCAGACCAATCTTTGTGTGTGTGAGGCTTTGAAGAAAATATTTTCTGAAGTATTTTATCAGTGTATATCTTTTAAAAATGAAATTTTAGACTGTTTATGAGAGGTAGAACGTCACCTACCCAATAGTCCTTTACTGTGAAAATGTCATATACCCAATCATCGTGACTCAGATCATCATCTTTTTTCTTAGTTCTTCCACTTTTTCAGATACTTTCCACCATTTCCTCAAGATGCCAGGACATCATCTTCTTTCTGATTTTACCTCCCTCCCCCTTTTTAAGCTATGATTTGGCATTTTAAGGGATACTTTTCAAAAACATTAGAGCCCTCTATTATAATTCCTCAACTTTCTCTGGATCCACTGTGTTGTTTCATCTCAATTTTTTTTTTTTTTCCTTCAGACTCGAAATAACTGGAGGAATTCATGGACTTAGGTTCACTACAAATTTTATGGCTCCTAAGTTAAACCAAGCCTCATTGCTGTCTTTTATGAGCTCTTGGATCAGATTTCTTAGAGCAGTTACTTCAGATATTTGCCACATACCTCAAGTCTCAGTTGTATTTACAGCACCCTAGTTTTTTCTAGATGACTGTCTTCACTGAGAAGAAAGGGGCCATACCCTTATCTTATCTCCTCCCAACCTTAGAAATAGTCCTTGTTACTTTTCCTACTTCAACCTTTGTTACTTTCAAAATACCTCCATCTCATTTCCTTTCTCAGAAGAAAAGAAAATATCACTTACTTTTGTTCTTTATCCCCAAATCTTTCTCTTCAGAATCTAAGTTTCTATTCTCATTAAGCCCTCCTACAGAGTTTTCCAAATCAGTCTTTTTGAAAGGTCACTTTTCGCATGTCCTTCCAGGTTAGAAAACTCAAAGAAGGAGCTCTTCCTTGTCCACTACTGTAAGACAGACATCACAGTTTTATCCCTGACTTTCAAGGCCATCTATAATCTGGACCCATGCTAGTATTCCAGACAGGTGTTCCTCTGTTTCTCTCTCTCCCTGCCTCCCTCCTTCCTTTCCTCTCCCTTTTACAGATATCATCAGGGTGTCATGCTTGTTTGTTTGTTTAATTGAATGTTCAGCTTAAAACCTAGTTTTCCCAGCAATCCGTAGGACTACACTAAAATTCTTTTGCATTTTGCTAGACTGTTCATTTGACATTTGGTAGATGTTTCTTTGCATGATTATTCATCTTTTTATGTCTAGGCTCTTTTTACGAACTGCAAACTCTTATGGCAGAGGAATATTTTTCATAATTCCTTGAAGACAAGGAACCTGAATGTTGCACGTAATTTTTTCCGAGATAGATTTAAAATTGCTCCTGGTAGTTCTTCACTGCTAGCCTGTTTCCTATTTGTTGTGATTGAAATTATTTTTTAAACTTTCATTTCGCTGAATGGCAGTAGAAGTGGTACAGCTTCTAGTTTTTGCCTTAGATGCCCAAGGCTGTTTGGTGAACAACAGATGGATGTCTGAAACATAAATTTCTGCCAGCCATGACCCAAATATGCAGAAAAGACCTACACTAAGAGACATAAGAGAATATCTATTCAGCAAGTTTAAAATAATATCCTTTCTTAGAATTGTTTCTGTCTAGATCAGTCAGAATTTCTGTTAACATTTAAAAGTACCTATAGATTATAGTAAATTTCCTTGGAATAGAGATATAGTTTTAAATTAAAAAGAAACTGTCTCCTCCAGAATGAAGAACACTGGGGTTGGCTAAGAGTTTAAAACTAATCTGAAAGAAAATGTCTATTTCATATTTTGTACACAACATTTGATAAGAAACATAATATTTGATAAGAAACAGTAACTTTTATTTATACAGATATTTTCTTTGTCTTGATGGACCTACCAATATAATCTGCAATAGGAACCTCATTTTACTGAAAGAAATCTGTGTAATATTCAAAAGGTATGCCACATACTCTGCTAGGTGCTTGAGATGTACTAAAATAATTAGACATAAATCTGACCCTTAAAAAATTATGTTCTATAGGATAGATAAGGCATGTATGGATATAATTATAGGATTTAAAGTGTTAATACAAGATTTAAAGTGTTAAATGCCATTAGAAGGTACAGATAAACTACTGGGAATTAGAAGGCTAGAAACGTTGCTTTCAGATCCAAGAATCAAAAAGATTGTGGATAATGTGACATCTGAATGGAATTATGAAAATTAGGTTGGATTTGATAGGAATGTAAGTCAGGATAGGCTAGGTTAAGCAGCACACACAAAAAAATCCCAGATTTTCTGTGAACTAACACAAATTGATTTCTCACGCAAGTAACATGTCAATACAGGTTGACAGAGCAACTCTGTACATCATAGTCACTTGAGGACCGAAGCTGATGGCAGTTTTATTTCAACACCTGTGGTCCAAGGCACTGTAGCAGGAAATATGGCAAATTATAAAATGGCTTTTACAATCATATCTGGAAATTGACACATTTAACTCCATACAAATTATATAGTTATACCTAATGTTAAGAGGCCAGGAAAGTATAATGCTACCATGTGCTACCATATTTCAAAGGCCTTTCCGCTGTTTGAAGCAGCACAGGGGGAATCCTTGGAGAGAAGGAGTGTGTGTACAATTTGTATTGGGGAAACGGCATAATAATTTGAAAAGCAGTAATTATACTAATAATAAATGCTAAAGATGTTTAATTTTTTCTTTTTGTTTTTTTTTAATAGACTTTTTTGGAGCAGTTTTAGGTTTACAGAAAAATTGAGTGGAAAGTACAGAGTTCCCCATATGCCCCCTCATTCCTGCGCCCACCCCTGTAATATATGAAGCTGTAGTAATAGTTTCCCCTGTTATTAACATCTTGCGTTAGTGTGGTACATTTGTTACAATTAATGAGACAGTTAACACATTATTACTAACTAATGTCCACAGTTTACATTAGGATTCACTCTTTATGTTGTATATTCTGTGGGCTTTGAAAAATGTGTGACAGCATATATCTACCATTACAGTATCATAGAGGATAGTTTCACTGCCTAAAAATCCCTTGTGTTCCACCTATTTGTCCCTCCTTCCCTCCCCCCTAAACTCCTGGCAGTCACAGATCTTTTTACTGTCTCCATACTTTTGCCTTTTCCAGAATGGCATATAGTTGGAATTACATAGTACATAGCCTTTTCACATTGGCTTCTTTTACTTAGTAATACACATTTTTCTCCATGTTTTTTCATGGTTTGATAGCTCATTTCTTTCTTTCTTTCATTTTTTTTTTCCTTTACATTTTAGGTTCACAGCAAAATTGAGTGGACCATACAGAGAGTTTCCATGTATCACCTGTTCCCACAGATGCACAGCCAACCTCCCCCACTTGTGACATCCCGCACCTCAGTGTTACATTTGTTACCATTGATGAACCTGCACTATATATGTGCCACATCTTCTTTATCCCTTTATCCATTGATAGACATTTAGGTTGCTTCTGTTTCAGAAGTTTTTAATTTTAATGAAGTTCAACTTAATTTTTTTTCTCTCATGGGTGGTTCTTTTGTTGTATCTAAAAAGTCATGGTCAAATCCATGGTCAGCTAGATCTTCTCTTGTTTCTTCTAGGAACTTTATAGTCTTGCATTTTACATTTAGGTTTCTGAACCATTTTGAGTTAATTTTTGTGAAAAGTATAAGATCAGTATGTAGACTCTTTTTTTTTTTCTTTTTTTCACATGGATGTCCAAGTGTACCAATGCCAATTTTTCTTTTTTTTTCTTAACATCTTTATTGGAGTATAATTGCTTTACAGTGGTGTGTTAGTTTCTGCTGTATAACAAAGTGAATCAGCTATACATATACATACAATTTTTAATATTCAAAAGTCAATTACTTTTTTGTATCCAGCAATGAACAATTGGAATTTGAAATTAAAAACACAATACCAATTTCCTTAGAACCAAAAAAAAAAAAACATATACTTATATATAAATCTAACAAAATATGTACAAGATCCATATGAGGAAAACTACAAAGAAATAAATCAATATCAAATGGGGAAAGAAATCAAAATCAAATGGAGAAATATTCCATGTACATAGATAGAAAGACTTTACATGATACTCTCAAGATGACAGTTCTTCCCAACTTCAACGATACATTCAGTGCAAACCCAGTCAGATTCCTAGCAAGTTATTTTGTTGATATTGACAAACAGATCTAAAGTTTATATGGAAAGATGTAAGTCCTTGAATAGCTAAGACAGTATTGAAGGAGAAGAACAAAGTTGGAGGACTGAAACTATCTGATTTCAAGACTTACTATAAAGCTACAGTAACCAAGGCAGTGTGGTATAGGCAAAAGAATAGACATAGATCAGTGGAACAGAATAGACAGCCCAGAAACAGACCCATGTATATGTAATAACCCAATCTTTGGGAAAAGAGTATAGGCCATTCAATGGAGAAAATGTAGTCTTTTCAGCTAATATGTTTTTAATGCAAAGCAAGTGGTTGGGAGGGTAGATGGAGACCATATCATAAAGGGTTACAAATATTATACCATGAATTTGTAACCACCGAAGTTCTGTTTGCCCTTTAGAGGATGTTAGGGGTCAGGAGAGGAGACATTATTTAGACCAGTGATTCACAAGCTTTTTCAGTCAGAGATTTATTTTACATAGTTTGCTACATATAACCTAAAGATTTTACAGAATAAAAAGCATGCTGATAATTTTTGTTCTTTTCTTTTTACATTAAAAAATGCTGATCAGTCTCCACTAAATTGATTTTACTACCACTTGTAGCATTAAATAATTTGAAAAATATTATCTGGTTAAAGTGCTTTATTTTATACTTAAGAGAAGTAAGACTCACAGAAGTAACCTCTTGTTAATCTCAGGTTTACACAGCTAGTTAATGGCAGAGCAATGACTAGGTTAGTGTCAGTTAGTGCTCTTTTTACAGTCATTTATTAATCTATCACTGAGCACTTCAGAAATTATTTTATATTGTCACTAAATCTGTTCAGTAATTAAAAACAAGTTTAGTGCTAAAATATAGATGTCTAAAATCATTTTGCAAATCATGAGTAAACTCAAACTATGGAAGGGTACACAGTGATTGATTAGGTAGAGCAACACATAGTCCTCTGATTAAACTTTGTCAAAGACTGAACGCATTCTTGTGTTATATGCGTGTTATATGAGTACTTGCATATAAACGTGCTGGTTTGTCTATTGTCACTGGAATCCACCTCTGTCTTCACTTGACATACTCTTCTAAGTCTCTGAACTTGATTTTATTCCTTCCCTCATCAGTGTTCCTCATTACTACTTCTGGTACAAACAGTTTCCTGAAAAATTTGTCTCTTAGATGTACTTGGTGTCCCTGTACTCTTAGTCAAATAGTCTCCTTTAAGAATAGACTTGGAATCAAATTGTCTAGGTAACTGTGTAAATTTGGGCAGGTGACTTAATGTCTCTGTACCTCATTTGCTCACTTTAAAATGGAGACAGCAATAAATAAACCTACTCGTTAGGGCTTTTTTTTTTTTTTTTTTGGCTCTTTTATCAGTGGTTTAGAGTCTAGTAACAATGACAGTGAACCTGACTAATACCTAATTCACTTTTCTATTTAGTTGCACAGGAAAAAGAAATGAAATAGTTTTCACTAAGATAAAGATGAAATATACATTTATGTCTAGTATTTCTGAAACACTGAGAATAGCACATCCATTGTGTTGGGTTTTTTTCTTTATCTGAGGACCATTTAAAATTATTTTAATAGAATGTTGGCTTTAACTATATTTTTTCAGTATTCTATAAAATTTAATTTTAATCAAGTGTTAATTTTTTGTATATTTTTCACAGTATAGAAACATCATTTTTTCCTTTGAAACTCCAACTTTGTTAAGGAGCAACAATTTCCTGCATTGGTAATGTTAAGTGTAACTTTAGCTTTCAATTCATTGCTGCAGTTACGTTTCCAGAGCCTGCTGTAAGAGATAAACCCATTGCAAATGAAGACAGTATTCATTTCCTTCCACCTCAGGCCACACTGAATTGATTGAGGTAATAAAATGACAGCACCTTATAATATACTGAAGGCTCTTTAATTCAAAAACCAGTTCTAGCCTGATTCAGAGCTTGTTTAAAGCTAATTTATAGCTTGCATAATTTTCAGCAGGCCAAGGTAAAGGATGATATATGAAAACTGATAAAGAATTAACTTATGACACATTCGGACCTGTCTTGTTAAAGTCAACGGGTATTAAAAAAACAGAGGTGGGGGGATGGTGGAAGAAATAATTGGTAATCTTTTGCTTCACATAAGTAACATTGTTGACAACAGTTTAAATTGCCCACCGTCTTATTTCAAACCTAGTTTCTTGTCCTTTCTTTGTAAAATCAGTTCTATTTGCATTTCTTATATTGTAAAGTCCTTCATTTTTCATGACATATTAAGGTCAGTGTGAGGCTGAGTACAGTTAGCAGCTGTTGTGACTTCCATAGCGTCAAATACATTGTATGCCGCAGTGGCAATGCTGCTGCTAAATAGTTCTCTGTCGGCATTTTAATTACAAATAATCTTTTTCAAGGTGCAAGCTGGAAGGAGTGAGGGCTCTTCATTATTATTTGGGTTGAAAATTCAGGATTAGTCCTTTTGCCTTTGTGGGCTGTTTTTGCTCTCTTTATTCCAGCATATTTCTTCACTTTTGACCCACAAATAATACAACTACGATAGTAAAGTATTCTGTACTATGTATGAAGCCAGGTTCTCAGAAATTTCGTGTCAGCATTCACAAGTGAAACACGGATTACATTTTCCTTTTTAATGTTTAAATCTTTTGCATGGTTATTTTTTCCTTAAAAAACAAGACAACAGTGGAGGATGGGCATAGCTTTTGCCATATTCCATTATTATAGGATCCTAGAAAGTGTTGAAAACTTTCAGAAGTGCGTTTACCACTAGTAACCATGTGAATCACACTGTATATTGCAAATGTTTTATATATCAAAGCTAAAAAAGTCAATGAATAGATATATAAATGTAAGGTTAGATATATGAGACTGAGAAATTTTTTGTTTCTTCAGTGTAACTTGTCTAGATATTTAGGTATTAAGATGAAAAGATTTTGTTTAGTCTAATTATGATGTCTATGGTAAGTGGTCATAATTTTAATTACTTTTTTGGAAGTTATAAGCATACATGCTTATTATAGAATAATATATAAAGATGAAAATAAAAATCACTCAGGGAAGAACCACTACTAATATTTTGTTATTTTTACAACTTGAAGATTTCTATTTTTTAGATACAAGCTCCATTTTCATTTGGTTCACTGTCACTAAAACGTTAACTCCTTGACTTGAGCCATAAAATATAAAAAATTTCTTTTCAAAAATTGTACTCCTTTTTAAGTGAATTTGGAGCCCATGTAACAAGTGATTTTGGAGCCCTAGTAATCCAAACAGAAACATATGGTTGTAGTATTTTTCCTGCTTTTATAGCTTGGGGAGAATGTTGTTTTTAGAACAAATATTTTATTTTTCCCACATATGAGTTTAAAAAATCTAATGAAGCCAAAGGCTTGAAGATATTCTTATTACAAAAAATTCAGGGAGCAGGAATATCTGTGAGAAAGTATTATTGTTGCTTTTATATTCAAAATATTTATATATAAGAAAAATTTTGTTTTACAGCAGAAAGTTTTTTTAGATAGGTTCTTTTAGCCTCACTGGAATTAACAATAGAAAGCCATTAGTTTTGAGTGAATTTAAAGCAAATTTTGTCCCTGGCAAAGAATTGATTTATTTCATTTATTTTTTATACATCTTTATTGGAGTATAATTGCTTCATAATGCTGTGTTAGTTTCTGTTGTACAACAAACTGAATCAGCCATATGCATACATATATCCCCATATCCCCTACCTCTTGAGCCTCCCTCCCACCCTCCCTATCCCACCCCTCTAGGTCGTTGCAAAGCACCAAACTGATCTCACTGTGCTATGTGGCTGCTTCCCACTAGCTAGCTATTTTACATTTCGTAGTGTATATATGTCGATGCTACTCTCACTTTGCCCCAGCTTCCCCTTCCCCATAGCCCTGTGTCCTCAACTCCTTTCTCTATGTCTGAGTCTTTATTCCTGCCCTGCCACTGCGTTCATCAGTACCATTTATTTTAGATTCCATATGTATCCTTTAGCATATGGTATTTGTTTTTCTGTTTCTGACTTACTTCACTCTGTATGACAGACTCTATCTAGGTCCATCCACCTCACTACAAATAATTCAATTTCATATTTTTATGGCTGAGTAATATTCCATTGTATATATGTGCCACATCTTCTTAATCCATTCATCTGTCGATGCACATTTAGGTTGCTTCCCCGTCCTGGCTATTGTACATAGTGCTGCAGTGAATATTGTGGTACATGTCTCTTTTTGAATTATGGTTTTCTCAGGGTATATGCCCAGTAGTGGGATTGCTGGGTCATATGGTAGTTTTATTTTTAGTTTTTTAAGGAATCTCCATACTGTTTTCCATAGTGGCTGTATCAATTTACATTCCCACCAACAGTGCAGGAGGATTGCCTTTTCACCACACCCTTTCCAGCATTTATTGTTTCTAGATTTTTTGATGATGGCCATTCTGACTGCTCTGAAGTGATACCTCATTGTACTTGATTTGCATTTCTCTGATAATTAATGATGTTGAGCATCTTTTCATGTGCCCCTTGGCCATCTGTGTGTCTTCCTTGGTGAAATGTCTGTTTAGGTCTTCCACCCATTTTTTAATTAGGTTGTTTGTTTTTTGATATTGAGCTCCATGAGCTGTTTGCATATTTTGGAGATTAATCCTTTGTCACTTGTTTCATTTGCAAATATTTACTCCCATTCTGAGGGTTGTCTTTTTGTCTTGTTTGTGGTTTCCTTTGCTGTGCAAAAGATTTTAAGTTTCATTAGGTCCCATTTGTTTATTTTTGTTTTTATTTTCATTACTCTAGGAGGTGGATCAAAAAAGATCTTGCTGTGGTTTATGTCAAAGAGTGTTTTTCCTATGTTTTCCTCTAAAAGTTTTATAGTGTCTGGTCTTACATTTAGGTCTTTAATCCATTTGGAGTTTATTTTTGCCTATGGTGTCAGGTAGTGTTCTAATTTCATTCTTTACATGTAACTGTCTAGCTTCCCAGCACCACTTATTGAAGAGGCTGTCTTTTCCACTGTATGTTCTTGCCTCCTTTGTCATAAATTATGTGACCATATGTGCATGGGTTTACCTATGGGCTTTCTATCCTGTTCCATTGATCTATATTTCTGTTTTTGTGCCAGGACCATACTGTCTGGATTACTGTAGCTTTGTAGTATAGTTTGAAGTTGGGGAGCCTGATTCCTCTAGCTCCATTTTTCTTTCTCAAGATTGCTTTGGCTATTCAGGACCTTTTGTGTTTCCATACAAATTGTAAACTTTTTTGTTCTAATTCTGTGAAGAATGCCATTGGTAATTTGATAGGGATTGCATGGAATCTGTAGATTGCTTTGGGTAGTATAGTCATTTTCACAATATTGATTCTTCCAATCCAAGAACATGGTATACTCTCCATCTGTTTATGTCATCTTTGATTTCCTTCATCAGTGTTTTATAGTTTTCTGGGTACAGGTCTTTCACCTCCTTAGTTAGGTTTATTCCTAGGTATTTCATTCTTTTTGTTGCAGTGGTAAATGGGATTGTTTAATTTCTCTTTCTGATTTTTCGTTGTTAGTATATAGGAATGCCAGAGATTTCTGTGCATTAATTTTGTATCCTGCAACCTTACCAAATTCATTCATTAGCTCTAGTAGTTTTCTGATGGCATCTTTAGGATTTTCTATGTATAGTATTATGTTATCTGCAGACAGTCACAGTTTTACTTCTTTTCCAATTTGTATTCCTTTTATTTCTTTTTTTCTCTGTTTGCTGTGGCTAGGACTTCCAAAACTATGTTGGATAAGAGTGGCGAGAGTGGACATCCTTGTCTTGTTCCTGATCTTAGTGGAAATGTTTTTCACCATTGAGTGTGATGTTTGCTCCAGGTTTGTCACATATGGCCTTTATTATGTTGAGGTAGGTTCCCTCTGTGCCCATTTTCTGGAGAGTTTTTATCATAAATGGGTGTTGAATTTTGTCAAAAACTTTTTCTGCATCTATTGAGATGATCATATGGTTTTTATTCTGTAATTTGTTAATATGGTGTATCACATTGATTGAATTGCATATATTGAAGAATCCTTGCATTCCTGGGATAAATCCCACTTGATCATGGTGTATGATCCTTTTAATATGTTGTTGGATTTCGTTAGCTAGTATTTTATTCAGGATTTTTGCATCTATGTTCATCAGTGATATTGGTCTATAATTTTCTTTTTTTGTGATATATTTTTCTGGTTTTGGCATCAGGGTAGAACAAATTTGGAGTGTTCATCCCTCTGCAATTTTTGGAAGAGTTTGAGAAGGATCAGTGTTAGCTTTTCTCTAAATATTTGATAGAATTCACCTGTGAAGCCATCTGGTCCTGGACTTTTGTTTGTTGGAAGATTTTTAATTACAGTTTCAATTTCGTTACTTGTGATAGGTCTGTTTATATTTTCTAATTCTCCCTGGTTCAGTCTTGGAAAATTGTACCTTTCCAAGAATTTGTCCATTTCTTCGTGCTTGTCCATTTTATTGGCATATAGTTGTTTGTAGTCGTCTCTTATAATCCTTTGTATTTCTGTGGTGTCAGTTGTGATTTCTACTTTTTCATTTCTAATTTTATTGATTTGCATCCTCTCCCTTTTTTTCTTGATGAGACTGGCTAAGGGTTTATCAATTTTGTTTATCTTCTCAAAGAACCAACTTTTAGTTTTATTGATTTTTGCTATTGTTTTCTTCATTTCTGTTTCATTTATTTCTGCTCTGATATTTATGATTTCTTTCCTTGTACTGACTTGGGTTTTCTTTGTTCTTCTTTCTCTAGTTGCTTTAGGTGTAAGGTTAGATTGTTTATTTGATATTTTTCTTGTTTCTTGCGGTGAGTTTGAATTGCTATAAACTTCCCTCTTTGAACTGCTTTTGCTCTGTCCCATAGGTTTTGGGTCATCATATTTTCGTTGTCATTCATTTCTAAGTATTTTTTAGTTTTGAGTAATTTAAAGCAAAATTTGTCCCTAGCAAAGAATTCATTTGTTTTAAATTAACAGGTTTATTAATGAGTCATACTAAAAGAAAATGTTTAAGTAATTTGTGTTGTTACTGTTATTAAAAATTGAGCATTTACCCATATTTAACCTTTTAGTCACTATTTATTTCAATGTATACTCACTTATTTCTTCTGATATTGAGGTATTTAATAATGATTTAGTATTATTTTCATTGTATAGGAAGATTAATTTTTTAAGCTCTGCTCTCTATTTGAGTAACTTTACATATTGATCTGAGGAGAACATGATCAAGTTAGCCTAATGAAGTTAACTAATTGTCACCCTCTTATGAACTTCATATTGAGAGGAAATTAAAGACAAAGAGAAATCATCAGGCTTTGGTTTGAAGTCAAATTTAAAGGATTTTACAAAGTTTTAGTAAATTTAAATGAAGAATATCTATTTTAAACTAACCCTAAATATAGGTAATTTAAAATGTTAAAACTCAAATGTTTGGAGCATGCCAGGCATTTAGCTTTGTTTCCAAAAGAAATAAAAAATAAATTATAAAAAATGAAATATATGACAAGTAATTTTTTGAACCTTTTAACGTACAAAAGGTATAGTAAATCAAAACAGAATTGATGAGAGTTGAGTAATATTTTCCATAGGACATGACTTAATGTACTATTCCTAATAATGTACTAATGCATCATTGTGATCATCAAGTCCACACATTGACTTCTAGATTCCTGTCTTTGTGTGGGGATAACCTGGCTTATGAGGACCCTACACACATTCATATACATGATTATACACATACATCAACCTTCTCATACCCCTGTACACACCTCCACATACATTCCTACAGATGTTCCTACATACAGCTCTACACATAGCCCTTCACACACCCGCTACTCTTTACAAGACTCTATCATGCACACACCCTGTACATATATATACACACTCTACACTAAAACAAAACTTACTTTGTTATCCTTACTATGTGTGATGTACCTGATTTTATTCTTTGTAATTAAATTTCACTTTTAAAACAACTCACTAAACTCATTAGACCCACATTTCATCTAGACTAGAGCTGTTACAGTAGATCCTGACATATACAGGCCTATGTTTTTGCTAGGTGTCTATGTATATGAATACAGATACAGAAGAAAATACAATCTAGGAGGAAGTAATATTTTGCTTACATTCTTAATTTTGTGTAGATATTTTTGAAGCTTTTATGTTGTGATCTTTCATTGTTCAGCAAGGATGAGCTATAGATTTGTAAATTTCCTTTTTTTTTTTTTTTTTTTTTACCATGCAGTGGACAAACTACAATATTCTACGTAGAAGTATTTAAAGAAACTAAGAGTTCAAGCAAAGAGGTTTAAATTATACGATTTGAAAGCGGTTCATATAATAGGATTGATATTTCTGTAGTTTATGATAAAATGAAAGGCTTCGTGCTGGTAAAGTGGCAGTACACTGCAGATTTTGGCATTATCTGAAATTGTTCCCAAGTACTTACTGACACTGAGAAATGTTCAATTCCTGGGAAACATCTCTTGTATACAGTCAGTCTTCTCATATAAATGTCAAGAAGCCAATATTGTTTTATGTTTATTATCTGTGAGTTAAACCTCTTTTTTTATATGTCAGTTTTTATAAAATTGAACGTAAGTAAAATATGCCTGTGGAACATCAGGTTTATAATCAGATAGACCTGGATTTGAATATCTGCTCCTCCACTTAGTAGCTTTGCCACTCTGGGGCAAATTCCTTAAGCCTTCTGAGTTTGTATTTTCTCATCAGTAAAGTAAAGGTAATATTGTGTAGGCAAGTTCTGAACATCAGAGAATAGCATATGTAGAATGCCTAGCATAATTACTGGCCCATTAAATTCTCTATAAATTGTAACACATACCATCGTGATTATTATTATTATAATTATTACTATCGTTATTAACCCTGTGTTATTTTTATCCAGATTTGTGAGCAAAACCAAACTATTTTGTTGCATGTGTGTTTGATTTTTCATAACCGAAAGGATAAGAGATGCCTAAGAACTTAGAGAAGCTCTTTATGTAATAGTTGTCAAGATTGAGAAAAATAGGATCATGTATAAATTTGATTATAGACTTATAACCTATGGTTTCTAGATGAATATGGAATCATATATGGAAATAGTACTATTTCATGGTTTTTTCAACAGGAGTATGTGAATACTTATTTTCTAGTATCTCAATTTTTAACTCAGGCTCTTAGTGTTGAATTTCATATGATATTAAATTATTGCTAATAAAAGATGTCAGTAGATACTGCAGATGTGCTCAGGCTTACCTAAAAAAGTAATGTCTGCCTTAAAAATTCAGTTTGTTAGAATTATAAAGCATTTACCCAGCGAGAGAATTGGTGCCCCAAGGTTATTTGAGGAAAATACGAGTTTCACCTTGAGTCTTATTCATAATGGTTTACTTCTCACTCATTTAAAATAGTGGAATCTTAGAGTTTAAATCTAGAAGTGACTTTATAAAGTTACAGCTCAACTGGTCAAATTCCCTTAGACCTTTTTTCCCTCAAGGTTATCACTAGTTAAGAAATCTAGACAGATTTTAGGGAGATGGCTCAAGAGTAAGACGTGGAGATCACCTTCCTCCCCACAAATATATCGGAAATACATCTACACGTGGAACAACTCCTATAGAACACCTACTGAACGCTGGCAGAAGACCTCAGACCTCCCAAAAGGCAAAAACTCCCCACGTACCTGGGTAGGGCAAAAGAAAAAACAGAGACAAAAGAATAGAGACGGGACCTGCACCAGTGGGAGGGAGCTGTGAAGCAGGAAAGGTTTCCACACACTAGGAAGCCCCCTTGCGGGCAGAGACTGCGGGTGGCAGAGGAGGGAAGCTTCAGAGCTGCAGAGGAGAGCACAGCAACAGGGGTGCGGAGGGCAAAACGGAGAGATTCCCGCACAGAGGATCAGTGCTGACCTGCACTCACCAGCCCGAGAGGCTTGCTGCTCACCCGCCGGGGCAGGCGGGGCTGGGAGCTGAGGCTCTGGCTTCAGTTGGATCCCAGGGAGAGAACTGGGGTTGGCTGCATGAATACAGCCTGAAGGGGTGAGTGCACCACGGCTAGCTGGGAGGGAGTCCGGGAAAAAGTCTGGATCTGCCAAAGAGGCAAGAGACTTTTTCTTCTGTCTTTGTTTCATGGTGCACGAGGAGAGGGGATTAAGAGCGCTGCTTCAAGGAGCTCCAGAGATGGGCGTGAGCCGTGTCTATCAGCGTGGACCCCAGAGATGGGCATGAGACGCTAAGGCTGCTGCTGCAGCCACCAAGAAGCCTGTGTGCGAGCACAGGTCACTATCCCCACCTCCTCTCCCGCAAGTCTGTGCAGCCCGACACTGCCAGGGTCCTCTGATCCAGGGACAACTTGCCCGGGAGAACGCACGGCATGCCTCAGGCTGGTGCAACGTCACGCTGGCCTCTGCCGCCACAGGCTCGTCCCACATCCGTACCCCTCCCATCTCCCGGCCTGAGTGAGCCAGAGCTCCAGAAGCAGCTGCTCCTTTAACCCCGTTCTGTCTGAGCAAAGAACAGACGCCCTCAGTTGACCTACATGCAGAGGCGGGGCCAAATCCAAAGCTGAACACCAGGAGCTGTGCAAACAGAGAGGGGAAAGGGAAGCTTCTCCCAGCAGCCTCAGGAGCAGCAGATTCAATCTCCACAGTCAACTTGATGTACCCTGCATCTGTGGAATACCTCAGTAGACAACGAATCATCCCAAATTGAGGAGGTGGACTTTGGGACCAATATAGACTTTTCCCCCTTTACCTCTTTTGGTGAGTGTGTATGTGTATGCTTCTGTGTGTGATTTTGTCTGTATAGCTTTGCTTTCACCATTTTTCCTAGGGTTCTGTCTGTCTGTTTTTTTTGGTTTTTACTTAAATTTTTTTCTTAATAATTATTTTTTATATTAATAACATTATTTTATTTTATCCTCTTTCTTCTCTCTTTCTTTCTTTCCTTTTTTTCTTTCTTTCTTCCTCCCTTCCTCCCTTCCTTTCTTTCTTTCATTTTTTCTCCCCTTTTAATCTGAGCCATGTGGAGGACAGGCTCTTGGTGCCCCAGTAAGGCATCAGGGCTGTGCCACTGAGGTGGGAGAGCGAACTCCAGGACACTGGTCCACAAGAGACCTCTCAGCTCCATGTCATATCAAACAGCGAAAATCTCCCAGAGATCTCCATCTCAACACCAAGACCCAGCTTCACTCCATGACCAGCAAGCTACAGTGCTGGACACCCTATGCCAAACAACTAGCAAGACAGGAACACAACCCCACCCATTAGCAGAGAGGTTGCCTAAAATCATAATAAGTCCACAGACACCCCAAAACACACCACCAGACGTGGACCTGCCCACCAGAAAGACAAGATCCAGCCTCATCCACCAGAACACAGGCACTAGTTCCCTCCACGAGGAAGCCTACACAACCCACTGAACCAACCTTAGCCACTGGGGACAGACATCAAAAACAACGGGAACTACAAACCTGCAGCCTGCAAAAAGGAGACCCCAAACACAGTAAGATAAGCAAACTGAGAAGACAGGAAAACACACAGCAGATGAAGGAGCAAGGTAAAAACCCACGAGACCTAACAAATGAAGAGGAAATAGGCAGTCTACCTGAAAGAGAATTCAGAATAATGATAGTAAAAATGATCCAAAATCCTGGAAATAGAATAGAGAAAATGCAAGAAACATTTAACAAGAAACTAGAAGAACTACAGAGGAAATTAGCAGCGATGAACAACACAATAAATGAAATTAAAAACACTCTAGAAGGGATCAATAGCAGAATAACTGAGGCAGAAGAACGTATAAGTGACCTGGAAGATAAAATAGTGGAAGTAACTACTGCAGAGGAGAATAAAGAAAAAAGAATGAAAAGAACTGAGGACAGTCTCAGAGACCTCTGGGACAACATTATACGTACCAACATTCGAATTATAGGGGTCCCAGAAGAAGAAGACAAAAAGAAAGGGACTGAAAAAATTTGAAGAGATTATAGTTGAAAACTTCCCTAATATGGGAAAGGAAATAGTTAATCAAGTCTAGGAAGCACAGAGAGTCCCATACAGGATAAATCCAAGGAGAAACACACCAAGACACATATTAATCAAACTATCAAAAATTAAATACAAAGAACACATATTAAAAGCAGCAAGGGAAAACCAACAAATAACACACAACAGAATCCCCATAAGGTTAACAGCTGGTCTTTTAGCAGAAACTCTGCAAGCCAGAAGGGAATGGAAGGACATATTTAAAGTGATGAAGGTGAAGAACCTGCAACCAAGATTACTCTACCCAGCAAGGATCTCATTCAGATTTGATGCAGAAATTAAAACCTTTACAGACAAGCAAAAGCTGGGAGAGTTCAGCGCCATGAAACCAGCTTTACAACAGATGCTAAAGGAACTTCTCTAGGCAAGAAACACAAGAGAAGGAATAGACTTACAATAACAAACCCAAAACAGTTAAGAAAATGGGAATAGGAACATACATATCGATAATTACCTTAAATGTAAATGGATTAAATGCTCCCACCAAAAGACACAGACTGGCTGAATGGATACCAAAACAAGACCCATATATATGCTGTCTACAAGAGACCCACTTCAGACCTAGGGACACATACAAACTGAAAGTGAGGGGATGGAAAAAGATTTTTCCATGCAAATGGAAATCAAAAGAAAGCTGGAGTAACAATTCTCATATCAGACAAAATAGACTTTAAAATAAAGACTCTTACAAGAGACAAAGAAGAACAATACATAATGATCAAGGGTTCAATCCAAGAAGAAGATATAACAATTGTAAATATTTATGCACCCAACATAGCAGCACCTCAATACAGAAGACAAATACTAAAGCCCTAAAAGGGGAAATTGACAGTAACACAATCATAGTAGGGGACTTTAACACCCCACTTTCACCAATGGACATATCACCTAAACTGAAAATAAATAAGGAAACACAAGTGTTAAATGATACATTAAACAAGATAGACTTAATTGATATTTATAGAACATTCCATCCAAAAACAACAGAAAACAGATTTTCCTCAAGTGCTCATGGAACATCCTCTAGGATAGATCATATCTTGGGTCACAAATCAAGCCTTGGTGAAAGATCATATCTTGGGGCACAAATCAAGCCTTGGTAAATTTAAGAAAATTGAAATTGTATCAAGTATCTTTTCCAACCACACCGCTATGAGACTAGATATCAATTACAGGAAAAATCTGTAAAAAAATACAAACACATGGAGGCTCAACAATACACTACTTAATAACGAAGTGATCGCTGAAGAAATCAAAGAGGAAATCAAAAAATACCTAGAAACAAATGACAATGGAGACACAACGACCCAAAACCTATGGGATGCAGCAAAAGCAGTTCTAAGAGGGAAGTTTATAGCAATAAAATCCTACCTTAAGAAACAGGAAACATCTCAAATAAACAACCTAACCTAAAGTAAGTAGAGAAAGAAGAACAAAAAACCCTAAAGTTAGCAGAAGGAAAGAAATTATAAAGATCAGATCAGAAATCAATGAAAAAGAAAGGAAGGAAATGATAGCAAAGATCAATAAAACTAAAAGCAGGTTCTTTGAGAAGATAAAGTTGATAAACCATTAGCCAGACTCATCAAAAAAAAAAACGGAAGAAGACTCAAATCATAGAATTAGAAATGAAAAAAGGAGAAGTAACAACTGACTGTGCAGAAATACAAAGGATCATGACAGATTACTACAAGGAACTCTATGCCAATAAAATGGACAACCTGGAAGAAATGGACAAATTCTTAGAAATGCACAACCTTCCGAGACTGAACCAGGAAGAAAGAGAAAATATGAACAGACCAGTCACAAACACTGAAATTGAAACTGTGATTTTAAATCTTCCAACAAACAGAAGCCCAGGACCAGAAGGCTTCACAGGCGAATTCTATCAAACATTTAGAGAAGAGCCAACACCTATCATGCTCAAACTCTTCCAAAATATAGCAGAGGGAGGAACAGTCCCAAACTCATTCTACGAGGCCACCATCACCCTGATACCAAAACCAAAGAGGTCAGAAAGAAAGAAAACTACAGGCCAATATCACTGATGAACATAGATGCAAAAATCCTCAACAAAATACTAGCAAACCGAATCCAACAGCACATTAAAAGCCATCATAACACCATGATCGAGTGGGGTTTATTCCAGGAATGCAAGGATTCTTCAATATACGCAAATCAATCAACGTGATACACTGTATTAACAAATTGAAGGAGAAAAACCATGTGATCATCTCAATAGATGCAGAGAAAGGTTTCGACAAAATTCAACACCCATTTATGATAAAAACCCTGCAGAAAGTAGGCATAGAGGGCACTTTCCTCAACATAATAAAGACTATATATGACAAACCCACAGCCAACATCATCCTTGATGGTGAAAAACTGAAACCATTTCCACTAAGATCAGGAACAAGACAAGTTTGTCCACTCTCACCTCTATTATTCAACATAGTTTTGGAAGTTTTAGCCACAGCAATCAGAGAAGAAATAGAAATAAAAGGAATACAAATCAGAAAAGAAGAAGTAAAGCTGTCACTGTTTGCAGATGACATGATACCCTACATAGAGAATCCTAAAGATGCTACCAGAAAACTACTAGAGCTAATCAATGAATTTAGTAAAGTAGCAGGATACAAAATTAATGCACAGAAATCTCTGGCATTCCTGTACACTAATGATGAAAAATCTGAACGTGAAATTAAGAAAACACTCCCATTTACCACTGCAAGAAAAAGAATAAAATATCTAGGAGTAAACCTACCTAAGGAGACAAAAGACCTGTATGCAGAAAATTATAAGACACTGATGAAAGAAATGAAAGATGATACAAATAGGGTTTCCCTGTTGGCGCAGTGGTTGACAGTCCACCTCCCGATGCAGGAGACACGGGTTCATGCCCCGGTCCGGGAAGATCCCACATGCCGTGGAGTGGCTAGGCCCGTGAGCCATGGCTGCTGAGCCTGTGCATCCGGAGCCTGTGCTCCGCAATGGGAGAGGCCACAACGGTGAGAGGCCCACGTACCGCAAAAAAAAAAAAAAAAAAAAAAAAGATGATACAAATAGATGGAGAGATTTACCATGTTCTTGGATTGGAAGAATCAACATTCTGAAAATGGTTCTACTACCCAAAGCAATCTACACATTGAATGCAATCCCTATCAAACTACCACTGGCATTTTCCACAGAACTAGAACAAAAAATTTCAAAATTTGTATGGAAACACAAAAGACCCCGAATAGCCAAAGCAATCTTGAGAACAAAAAACTGTGCTGGAGGAATCAGGCTCCCTGACTTCAGACTATACTACAAAGCTACAGTAATCAAGACAGTATGGTACTGGCACAAAAACAGAAATATAGATCAATGGAACAGGATAGAAAGCCCAGAGATAAGCCCACGCACATATGGTCAGCTAATCTTTGATAAAGGAGGCACGAATATACAGTGGAGAAAAGACAGCCTGTTCAATAAGTGGTGCTGGGAAAACTGGACAGCTACATATAAAAGTATGAAATTGGAACACTCCCTAACACCATACACAAAAATAAACTCAAAATGGATTAAAGACCTAAATGTAAGGCCAGACACTATCAGACTCTTAGAGGAAAACATAGGCAGAACACTCTATGACAATCACAGCAAGATCCTTTTTGACCCACCTCCTAGAGAAACGGAAATAAAAACAAAAATAAGCAAATGGGACCTAATGAAACTTCAAAGCTTTTGCACAGCAAAGGAAACCATAAACAAACCCATAGGACAACCCTCAGAATGGGAGAAAATATTTTCAAATGAAGCAACTGACAAAGGATTAATCTCCAAGATTTAAAAGTAGCTCATGCATCTCAGTAACAAAAAAAGAAAGATCTCAATCCAAAAATTGGCAGAAGACTTAAATAGACATTTCTCCAAAGAAGATATACAGATTTCCAACAAACTCATGAAAGAATGCTCAACATCATTAGTCATTAGAGAAATGCAAATCAAAACTACAGTGAGATATCATCTCACACCACTCAGAATGGCCATCATCAAAAATTCTAGAAACAATAAATACTGGAGAAGGTGTGGAGAAAAGGGAACACTCTTGCACTGTTGGTGATAATGTAAATTGATACAGCCACTATGGAGAACAGTATGGAGGTTCCTTAAAAAACTAAAAATAGAACTACCACTTGACCCAGCAATCCCACTACTGGGCATATACCCAGAGAAAACCATAATTCAAAGAGTCATGTACCACAATGTTCATTGCAGCTCTATTTACAATAGCCAGGACACGGAAGCAACCTAAGTATCCATAGACAGATGAATGGATAAAGAAGATGTGGCACATGTATACAATGGGATGTTACTCAGCCATAAAAAGAAACAAAATTGAGTTATTTGTAGTAAGGTGGATGGACCTAGAGCCTGTCATACAGAGTAAAGTAAGTCAGAAAGAGAAAAATAAATACCATATGCTAACATATATATGGGATCTAAGGAAAAAAATTAAAAAGGTCATGAAGAACCTAGGTGTAAGATGGGAATAAAAATATAGACCTACTAGAGAATTGACTTGAGGATATGGGGAGGGGAAGGGTAAGCTGTGACAAAGTGAGAAAGTGGCATGGACATATATACACTACCAAATGTAAAATAGCTCATGGGAAGCAACTGCATAGCACAGGGAGATCAGCTCAGTGCTTTGTGACCACCTTGTGGAGTGGGATAGGGACGGTGGGAGGGAGGGAGATGCAAGAGGGAAGAGATATGGGAACATATGTATATGTATAACTGATTCACTTTGTTCTAAAGCAGAAACTAACACACCATTGTAAAGCAATTTTACTCCAATAAAGATGTTAAAAAAAAAAAAAATCTAGAGTTCCAAGAGGTTTGTGAATGAATTGTCGAAGACCCATGATAAGTGGCAGGGCCACCAATGAGGACTTTTACTTTCTGTCCCCAAGTCCTTTGATCTTTCTCCTATATAGTACTAATGTCCAGTGCTTGTTTATGTACGTTTGTGGTTAAATCTCTTACAGCGCCTATATAATTCTTAAGTATTATGTACCTTCCATGATTATCTAATTGAGCTTATAATGTTTGGCATATGTAGACAAAATAAAAATATTATCATTTTGATATTTTTTTAAAAATTTCTATGCATTGTGTTATATTATAGTCTGAATTTCATCAAGAGCGTAATCTGATACACATTTTTTCCAGGAGGTTTAATCAAGGTACAGATTTCTTTCTTTGAAATTATCAGCTTCATTTTGCATCAGTGTAGCATGTGAATCTCTGATTTTAGGTATTTTTGTATTACATTCTTTAAAACCTAGTTTAAAATTATTTCTAGCACCTGTACGTTTTTATGCTTAGGTGACTTTATTAATGATATTGCTGTTTCTACTTAATATTGCCTTCTCCTTTCCATGTAGTCTCTCCATATGTGTAAAACTACTGCTTCATGGAAAAAAAAAATGCTAGCATATTTTCCTCAAATTATCAGAGTATGAGAATTTGCCTGCACATTTTTTTGGTGGTTACCTTTTGAATATCTAGATATCAGAAATGGCAAAGTAAAGGAATAATTTACTTAAATAGCTTCACTGTTTATTATTTTTACATTAGGATTTCTTAAACTTGTTTTTGGTGTGGGTTGTGGTTCTTTTGATGCTACAGATGCTTCTCAATTAAAGCAAAGTTTTATTGAGTTTCCTCCAAAGTATGCTATAGAGAATAATGTTAAATTTATTATCAATGCAAAATCATGAACCACAAACACATTATCCCAAACACATAAAATTACAGATTTTTTATTTTCTCAGTAACTTTAGGTATCCTCAGATTTAAAGGTGGTAGAAATACTTGATGCCCTTTTCTCTTTGAATGGTGATACAAATAGCAATTATTCACTGCTCCATAATGGATCATTTTTATCTACATCTTGCGTCTGTTCTGTTTATATAGAATAAATATTTATGTTTTCTCATTTTTCTCAACTAAGAGATACAGATAAAAGAGATTTGAAGTATCAGCTATAATTCATTTCTTGAAAAGAAAGGCCTTATACTGATACTGCATGGAAGAGAAAACAATCTAAATCATTTCAGCAGCAAGCTTATAACCAAGATAACATCAGCATTTTCCTTCTTGAAAATGTATCTTCCCTATATTAAAGTAAGGAAGCAGTACTTTATTAAAAATAGTATGAGAAGCTCAACCTGTCATCACAAACCTAGCTTAAAGAAGATCCTGTTATGTTTGATAGGGAAAAAATAATGGTAAGGTTTTGTTTTAGTCACATGTTCACTATACAAGATCATCAAAAAATTCCTAAAATGCAAAAACAACAAAAAATGAAATAGTTCTTATGTTAATAGTTTTCTACTTTTAAGTTGTTAAAACCAAATTATTATTCTACATAGATACACAGTGATAAGAAATTAATGACTTAATGGCTAGTGAGCTAATGTCAAAAAAGTTATCAGTTTGAAAAATCTAGAATTTTGTTTTCTGCTCAGACACACGATGCAGCCCTGTAATTTAGTACTGCTAGCTGCTTATCTATTGCTCCTTACCTATTTTTTTGTAGTTAAATATTTGTTTAGAATAGGAACAAGCTATATAACACTTGATCTGCATTACTTAAAAATTAGACATTAAAAGGTGTTAGTTACGTCAGAAATATTTCACATGCTTTGTGACTTCAGATTACATTTCCTGACTTTGACTTGGTATTACCTTTTCCTAATGAAGAACAAAATTTTATTGAACTAGGGTCTATATATTAAAATACATCCTTAGGTAATTTTTTGAAGATGGTGTGTTACAGTAATTTACAAATAAAATATATAAACTTCATTTAGCATAAATGTTTTCTATAAATAATTAGCATTAATATATTTTAATTACTTTTTTCATATTGCTTATCTGTTGTGTAAGGAATTAAGTGAAAAATTATTTTGAACTGTGTTTTTCAATGTATTAATTATTTTCGCATTATGCAACTAATACATGTTCATTATAGATAATTTGAAAAATGCAGAGAAATGGATAAAACAAAAGTCATAATCTACTTCCCAGGGATTACCACTGTTGGCATATTGATGTATTTCTTTTTAGCGTTTCTTCTTGCCTTCATTTTACAAATATTTACTGAGCCTTTTGTAAGTGTAGGGCCCAGTAATAGTTGTTGGGAGTACCGTGGTATCCACGAAAGGACATAACCCCTTCCTCTTGATGCTTATAGTGTAAAAGAGAATATAGACAAATGAGAAGAAAACTATGGAAGAACTCAAGGTACTGTTAAAACCAGGAGCAGTGGAAATAACCTGGTTTGATGGGTCCCAGCAAATATTCTTGGTATTTTTAGAAAGTGGTAGGAATCTTCCCTCAGTTCCACTACTATTATAGGTGTATGTTCTTACTTACATCCCCTTCCTCTCTCTTTCCCTCCTTCCCTCCTTCCCTCCTTCCTTCCTTCCTTCCTTCCTTCCTTCCTTCCTTCCTTCCTTCCTTCTTTCCTTCCTTCCTTCCTTCCATCCTTCCATCCTTCCTTCCTTCCTTCCTTCCCTCCCTCCCTCTCTCTCTGTGTCTCATGTTTTTAAAATTCCATTGGCCATTTCAGTGAGGATCTAGAAGGAAAAACAATTCTTATGTGCATATACCTTCATATCTGGAAAATGCACATTATTTTAAAACCACTGTGCATCATTGTCATTTCTACAAACTTAAATAAACTGAAAATGAGCTAACTTCCAAAATGTCTACAAGGCAATTACTTCACTATGAGCAGAAAAGAATTTAGCATTTCCAAATTATTTTTATGATATTAATATATAAAATATACATAGTATATAATATATATTGTAAAATAACAGTATAATAAATATATTTTATAAATATTTATATAAATATATAAACTGTTATAATTTATTATATATGAAATATATAATACTACAAAAAGTTGCTGATTCACTTGTTATAATTTATGGAAGTATTTTATTTTATCCAGTTTTAACACTGTCATTTGCCTAAAGCAGCAGTTTTGTAGCATTTTGTAAAGAAAATTTTGTATTAATATAATTAATTTAATCAAAGAACTGTTTTTCTAATCAAATAATCATGTGCTTTGTTTTTATCATCATGAAATAGTCTAATGAAAGTGAAAACTAACGTGTTATAGATATATGTGATAGTACCACTTGGGAAAATATAAAAGCATATTTCATAAGAAAAAAAATTTTTAAAACCAATGACAAATAGGCTCTTGCATGTGTTGAGACTAAATTCTTTATTATGAATTATTATTAACTATATTAAGTCAATTCTAGTGTTATTTTAGAATGTTTCATTGGAAAATCTAGGCTTATGACAGTATGTTTATGACATAGTTCCTAGTACTTTACAATTAAAATATGAGAATTCCTATAATAGAATATTTATTTACATGTTACAGAATTATATTTTGAAAGCAAATAATTTTGGTATGATCTAAGACTTTATATTTGAAACTAGTACCAGAGGAATAGCAGATAGAAAATATCTTAGTTCCTTCAAGAAGAATCTCTTCATTTCCCTTGACATGTTTTAACATTTCCCTATCTTTTAGAGAACTTCACCTCGTCCCTTCTCCAGTTATTGCCCATTTCTGTACTACAGCAAAACTTCTAAATAGTTGTCTATCCTCAGTACCTCCATTTTCTCTTTTTTCCTCTAAAATTGGAAATGTTTATAAAAAAATAAGTGAAAGAGTACAAAAATATTATATACCTCCTGATTACAGTCATGTAGAGTTAATTTTCAGAGTACTCAATTGAAGTTGGAAAGATCATTCTGATTTGACTGTTTATGGTTGAAGGTATAAAGGAACACATCTGCACTTGTTTTTAAAAGCATTTATAGAACTCTGCTACGTGTGAAAGTTTTCCTTTCATACCTACTTTCAGCTCCATATGTTCATTTCCAGCATAACTAGGACATGCAAACCTAAAAGGAGATAATGAAAAGGTATTCTTTTTAAAGTAAATGCAGTAGACTCACTGTTAGTGCAAATCAGTGCTGCAGTTGTTTTTTGTTTTTTATTCAGACTGAAAGTCTTAAGAGACCAGGAGAGAAAACATATCATATATTACTTTTAGGGAAGGGATATTTTTATGCTGCAGGAAAGGTTTGATTAATATAGAGATATAAAATATAACACATAACAGAAAGCCCAAAGAAGTAGTATTTTCAGCAGCCCAGGCTATCAGGAGTAATTTTATCCTGATTCTTTTGATTTTTCCATCATAGTTCAAAGATGGCTGCTATAGCCCCAGTCATTACATCTTTGTTCTTGAAGTTAAAGAGGAAGAACAAAGTGCAAAATGGCATCTCCCTCTTTAACTATTTCAGCCAGCCTTTGATCCCTACTGCTCCATTAAAATAGCTCTTGTTAAGATCACTTGCTATCTCTTTCTCAGTAGTCATGCCTGTCCTGAATCTTATCTGACCTCTCAACATCATTTGACAATGTCGACCATTCCCTCTTTCTTGAAACATTTTCTTATCTTGGTTTCTATGACCCTCAGAGTCCCCTAATATTCTTCCTACATAAATGGGAACTCCTTCTCAGTCTTCTTAGCTGAATTCTCCACCTGTACCCAAGTTTTATTATCATGGCGTAGTCCTTGGGACCCTTTTCTTCTCTGTATGCCATTCCCTAGATGAATGCATATAGCCTCATCTATAAGTTGGGAACTTCCAGATTTCTATTGGTAGCCCTGAACTCTTCCCTCAATATCTAAATTCATGTATCCTGATGTTTGCCTGACATTCCCATTGGATAGCTAAAGATTGTCTCAAGCTTAATGTTGCTGAAATAGAATTTTTTTTCCTGATCCTTCCTCACTCCCACTCCTATCACAACTTGCTTCTCTCTTAGTCTTTCCTAACTTACTACTACCATTTTTGTGTGCCCCAAACAGGAATCATTCCTAATTACTCTTTTTTTTATCCCCCACTTTCTACCTTGCAGCCTGTCCTGACTCAGAACATGTCATACATCTTTCCATTCCCACCACTACTGCAGTGCTCCACACCACCGTCATTTCTGATTTATACTGTTGCAGTTGTCTTCTGCCTTATTTCCCTATTTTCATTCTTACCTGTAACCTCTACCCTTCCTTCTCTGTACAGCAACTAAAATAAGCTTAAAGCTCAAAATCATATTACTAGTATTAAACCCTTCAGTGGCTTCTCACTGTAAATGGAATAACCAGTGTGGCTTACAAAGGCAACCTAACATTGCCTCCTGCCAGATATACTGGTGGTCATACATGCTGAGCTCATTTGTACTATAGGGCCCTTTGCCCTTGTTCCCTATGCCTGGACATTCTCTTCTCACAGATTAGTACCTGACTGGCTCTTTCAAATCATTCACGTCTCAGCCTGAATGTCACCTCTTTAGCAGAGGAACTTCCCTCACTACCTTGTCTAAGGAAAACTGTGCTCCCACACGTTGTATTCCTTTCCTTTGTTTTTTCTACTACATCAAAATATGAATTTATTTATCTGCTAACAGGTTATTGTCTCTTTCCTATTGAAGTTTAAGATCTCTGAGGACAAAGACATGCTGTTGTTTACCACTTGTTTCTCTGTCTCCTAGAACAGCACCTGGCACATAGTAGATATTCACATATTTGTAGGTTAATAAACAGTAGAAAACATTTCTATAAGTAATTCTTTTTTTAACATCTTTATTGGAGTATAATTGCTTTACAATGGTGTGTTAATTTCTGCTTTATAACAAAGTGAATCAGTTATACATATACATATGTTCCTATATCTCTTCCCTCTTGTGTCTCCCTATAAGTTTAAGTAATTCTTAACATTATAATTACCATTTGTATTGAAATACTAAAACTGTAGTTAGAAAAGGAAGCAAAACTGATCATTTTTATCCTGGTAAAAAGAAAAAGCACTTTCTCCAACCATGTACATCGGAGCTCAACTTTCGACCCTGGTTTTTGGAAGTGTATTTTAAATTCTATAATATAATAACTACCATTGTTTTGAGCACCTACTGTGTAAAACATTTTACTAGTAAATGTAAACATTTTACTAGTATAATTTGCATGCATAATCGTACTTCTAATCCCCAAAGGCTGTTTTTTGAGGTTAGTTTTTAATTTTTTTACATTTTACAGGTAAGGAAACTGATACTGAGAGGTCATGTGACTTTCCCAAGGTCACACCAATAGTAAGTGCCAAAACAGGATTCAGATAGATTTGTCTGAGGCCTAATGTATATACACTCTCCACTGTGCTCATGTAGATACTTTGGGTAAGAATACACAATTATTTTACAATATAAGATCGGTTCAATTCTTAGAATACCTAAATGCACACCACCCCCATACACACAACGTCAGCAACATTTTTTGTTTTTATGTATGCTCTATTTTTGTCAACATTTATTTTTATTTTATTTTATTTATTTATTTATTTTGGCTGCACCAGATGTTAGTTGTGGCACGTGGGATCTTTGTTGTGGCATGTGGGATCATTAGTTGCGGCATGCAGGCTTCTTAGTTGCGGCATGTGGACTTATTATTTGCATCTTGTGGCATGCAGACTCTTAGCTGTGGCTTGAGAACTCTTAGTTGTGGCATGCATGCATAATCTAGTTCTCCGACCAGGGATCAAACCCGGGCCCCCTGCATTGGGAGGGCAGACTCTTACCCACTGGACCACCAGGGAAGTCCCCAGCATTAGATTTAAAATCGTATTGATTCATTATGGTCACTACTGGCTCACCATGACAGACGTTCCAGACAGCAACTTAGGAGACTTGAATTCTGATTCCAGCTCTACTATTAAGTAACTGTGGGACCTTGGGGAGGTAAATTATGTATTTTAAGAATGGCTTCTCTATCAGTAGAGTAAAAAGAGTGGATCAAATGAACCATCCTGTAAGTAAAATACCTTCTGTCTCTATAATTTTATGGCTCTTAATAGAGAAGAGTGGTCTGGAAAACCACTGAAATCTGTTGTAACTTATGTTAGCATCTGACATATCTCTTAAATGTGAATTGCTTATTTAATATATTGATTTGCTCTTCTTAGAAATACACACAGTGAGTAGTATTCTTGCTTTAATCAGTCTTGAAATTTAGAGAGGTAATTAGAAGAATATGGATACAGAATTTAATAGTTGTCTTGAGTAATCTATATTATTTTATTTTTTGTTATCTACCTTTGATTTTCCTCATGTTACAAATAGAGGTGCTCGCTGAATTCTCTTCTGCTTATTGCAGTGTTTCAGTTGATTCTCTTGACATTTCCAGGTGTAAACAAATCGGGATCGTTTTACTTCCTCTTTTACAATTTTATACTTCATGTTCTTTTCTTGTCTAATTGTGTTGGCCAGTATCTCCAAAACAAGATTAAATAATAGTGGTATATTTGTCATCACCTTGACTTGGATTGTTTCTAGCATGTTTCTTGGATTGTTGCTAGCTTTTGAGCTGAAAACATGTATGTTATTTTTAAAAAGTATAACAAATAAATATATAAAATATAATAATGAAAATAAACTGGAAGTTGTAGAAGTATAATATGATGCCATTCATATAAAATGTTAAAATAAAAAAAATACCAGGGAGTGATTAATGTCCAATTCAGCATATTGTTTACATCTGGTAAAAAGGAAGGAAGAGTAATGGGATGGGGAAGGAATATCCAGAGGGCTTCAATAAGTGTTATAAGTTATGGTTATGATTATTGCTATGTTTGCAACATTTTATAACAAAATAATTGGACTTGCTGAAGAAACAAGGAGGTGTCTGTTGAGGAATAGAGAAGATAGGAGGCGTAAATTGAACTCACTTTTACAATTCAAGTGCATAAATTTCCTGAGAGCAGGGATCAGCTCTGTTTGTTCTCCTCTCTACTATGAACATATGCACAGCATATAGTAGGTATTCACTTAATAATTTTTGAATGAAAAAATAGAGGAAAGGATATTTTTCATTAGTTTTCCCTATTCCTTCTTTCTCCTTATTCTTTCATACACATCATTAATTTTTTAAGTAAAGCTTAGTTTAAATAATTTAGGCATATAGATCTAGTTTGTATATTAGAAGCCTACATTTTTTCTAAATGTACAAAATGTTACCAAGTTTTCCATACAGCTTTCCGGAACTCAACATATTATTACATATTTATTGTGCTGCTTGTGATGTGTAAAACACATAACACAAATTAATTATCAGGTACACTACTTGTGTGCTGAGTCCTAAAAATGATTCATGCTACCTACGTTCAGAGGAGGCAAAATGGTATCGCAGTCTCAAATACCTGCTGTTGCTCAGTTATATTCCTGCTTTATCATTCTTTTGAAATTGAATATGTCATATATCAACAAGACATTTCAAACTGTGGTGAAATACAGAGTATACAGCTTATTTTTTTTATTTTAAAAGAAAATTGGAATAAAAAGGTCACATTCTGTTTATGTACTTTGTGATAAAATACGAAACAGTGATTTAAAAAGTTAAGAAAAGTAAAATCATTTTTTAATGCTTTCATAATTCAGTGGAGAATTAGAAATTTATGTTTCCTAGGTAATTGTTGAACACCTGTATTACGAAAATTAGCACTTTCCAAATGTTTAACGAATTTTGATTGAACAATATGGTTGCCACATAATGTGGCCATGAGATCATTAACTTTCATTTTCTCATTTTTATATAATTAAATTTATAATTTAATTTTCATTAACTGTTCCATTTTGTCAGTTTTATATTCAATTTAATATTATACCAGGATTTTCTTTTGAGACCCTTCAGTTTGAACTCTCAACCTTTCCAAGAGCTTCCAAGAGTCCTTCATGTACCTACCTCTGTAGAAGCTTGTGATTCTTCTTCTTAAAAATAGAGGCTATTTTTTCTTTCTCAGCAAGTAAGCTTTTGTGTTAATAACTGTCAAAGAATTGAGAAAGCCGAGGACCTCAATAATAAATCCTCTTTACATGAGCTTATTTGAAGACAAAAGAGCAGCCATCCCAAGGTAATGGTAGAATTTTATGTTTCTCAGAAACTGATCCTTGCAACATTTTCCCAGTACCCCTTTTTGTTCTCAACTATTCCTGTATCCTCATGAGATTTAGGAAATATAACACAACAAATCCTAATATTGTCAGAATGCTTGAAAAAATGAAAAGATGGTATGTTTATCAGGATTTCTCATAAATAATCTTCAGGTAGCAGAATTCTAAACTGTTTTGGATTTAAAGATTGCTTTTCAATGATTTCTGCAAGACAGACTTAGGATCTTTTTGTATAACTGAGTAATTAATATGGTCAGTATCTGTTGGGAAAAAATTGAATTATTTTGGAAAAATATGTGAGGTTTAAAATTTATTGATCATGAGCAGTTCTACTTGTCTGCGTGGTATATTGGAAAGAGAACTCTTTGGAGTCATACAGAGCTGAGTTTAAATCCCAGCTTCTCTTATATTTTTAGGTATGTGACCGAGGGCAGTTCTTTAATGTCTTCAATTCTCAATTTTCTATATGGGAAACGGGAATAAGACTTATCTTGCCTGGCATTTGTGAGGATTACATACAATGCATGTAAATACTCTGTATTTAATAAGTACTCAAAAAGTCAAAACTACTATTTGTTTCCCATGCATCTATATAGCAGGAAATTTATTCATATAGTCAAAAGAAATATTAATTGAGACACTGTGATATGATAGAAATGACACTAGCTTCTGAGGATACTATGGTTAGCAAGACAGAGAAAATCTGCTATCATGGAGCTTCCACTCTAGTGAAGGAAGACAGATGATATATAAAATAAGTAAATGATCATTTCATTGTGATAAATGTTATGAGGAATGATCTGGTTGGTGGAGGAAGGGCAGGTTCCGTGCATGAAGTCAGAGAACTCACTGATTAAGACCGTATAACAAAAACAAAAAACAACAACAAAAAATTGGCATATAAAATTAAAGGCAGAGGAAAGAGCTAGTGCTGTTTGTTCAGGAATCACAAGGAAGACCAGCATGTTTGGAGCTGCTTAAGCAAGTTGGAGAACTGTCCAAGATGAAGCCAGAAACGTGGAAGGGGCCAGATGATAATAGGACTTTGTAGGCCATGGCAGGAGTTTGGATTCTACTCTAAACACAGTGCTATTGGAGGGTTTCAAGCAAAGGTGGGATGTGATATTCTCTGTGTCTTACAAAAATTGCTGCCTACTATATGGACAATAGGTTGTACAACTATGAAATGGAAGCAAGAAGGCTGATCAGGAAGCTATTAAAGTAATCCAGGCAAGAAATATGATAGCATGGACTAAGATGGTAACAATGGAAATGGAAAGCACTAGACAGATTTTAGATACTCTGGTGATAGAGACAACAGGAGTTGGCTGTGGGGTGTGAGAGAAAAGAATCAAGGAATGACTCCTAGAGTTTGCATTTGAGCAGTTGGGTAAATTATAGACCAAGAGAGGTATAAGGCTGTTTGGGGAGGTTGGCAGTGGTTAGGAAGAGGCATCAAGTTTGGCTTTGTACATGGTTTGAGGTGCCTATTTAAAGTTCAGTGAAGACATCAAGTAGCAGTGGACATACGAGTTTAAAGCATGGAATATACACCAGGCTGAAGATATAAATTGGAGAGTCATCATAAAATAGATGGCATTTGAAGCCCTTTAGAGCCATCTCCAGATAACAGTAACAGAGTTCTAAAGACATGGATGAAAAGAAGTTAAAAGAAATAAAAGATATGGGGAAAATTCAGAGAACTAGGAGAAGAAAATTAAGAAAGATGCCAATGTTGTATTGGTAAGAATGCTTTAACTGCAAGTAATAGAAACGCAACTACTTTTTAAATATTTCATACATTGTAGATTCAGAATTGAGAATATTAGATGGTTATAAGGTGAAAAAAGACATTTTCTTTGTCTTCTGATGTTATCTGTGTGTTGACTTTAGGTTTGCCACTCCTTCTTATTCTTCAGGTCTCAATGTATCTGTCATTTTCCGGAGGGGGAGGAGCTTCTGTGAAATTCCTAGGTCCTTCTAGTAAAACCCTCATAGCACTATACTTTCATTGAATAGATCATAATTGCAGTTACATAGTTGCTCGAGTAACCCATTGTTTTGGACACAGATTACAAGCTCCATAATGCTGGGAGTCTGTCTCTTATATATCATTTTTTCTGTTTAGCACCTATCACAATACCTGACACATAGTTGATAGTCAGGGAAGAATGTAAATGGCTTTTGTAGCTCTCTGAATGCTCTTTTCAGATAGGGTTTTAAAATGTCATTGTATGAAACATTTTTTCTAATGTTGTATAGCCTAGATCATGGACTATTGAGAAACACTTTATACTTATAGAATAACTCACTGGTCATAGAAAACATTAGTTAACTAAGTACATTTTCAGGCAGGCTTTATAAGTGATTTGGTACTTGCCACATGGCCTACTTTTTGGAATCATTTAAGAACATAGTAGTTCATGGTTTTCATTATGGTAACAGTTTAAAACAAGGAGTTTAAAACATTTAATATTTTTCTTTAAAAAGCAAAATAGTGTTTATATGGTTATCTGTGAATTCAAGATGTGGAAATGTGGCTGTTAGGTTTGACACTGATCATGAAATACAACTATTAGAGAAGTTTTCTTGTGTGGAATTTTCTAAAATACTGTTTTTAATTTTTCTTGAAGCAAAATCTACTTTTTGTCACCCATGAAAAATTAATGTGCCATAAGAAATGTGTTACTTGGACGTCTAATGAGCTATTAATTTCCAATAAAACTGTGAAGATTAATGGATTCACTCTAGGGAAAATAGCATTCAACTTGAAATAGAGATATTTGAGGCAACTTAATCTGTTCACTTTGGAGTAAAGATTTTAAAATTCACTTTCTAAACATAAGTTTACTTCTCAAAGATATAGTCCTTTGATGTTGTTAATCTTAATAAAAGAGCAGTCAGTGTAAGTTACATTGAGAGGTATTTGTTTTAAAGATTCACAATACCACTCTTTGAGAATGAAGGAGCGTATATTATTTCGATGCCATACCCGAACTCTAGAATATCAATCATTAAAAAAAAAAAAACTCTCCTTATGTATTGTCATGGTTTAGTCTTTTTCTCTTAACATTTTATGCCTGAAAGACTTTATAATATACTTTCTCCATTGCACTGTAATTCTGTGCCTCCCTGTCTTCCACATTGGAACACGGGCTCCTCTAGGCAGCAAGACATTTCATTCATCTTTGTTATTTCCATTACCTTTCCCAGTGTCCGACACACAATCATTGTTCAATAAATTTTTGCAGGAGGAAGAAAGGAAAGATTCTAGGAATAGAACTTACTTCAAGAGTTAAGATTATCTTAAAAAGATAAAATGTTTAATATGAGTCAAGGGATGAAATGTATTCCAGACTCTTCTAGAATGAGGAAATTATTTACCATAACAGTTGAATCTGGTTCTCATTGTTCTTAAACTTCATGAATCCACAAAACACGGCAATGAGTTTCATGTGTGAAACATCACTCAGTATTACTGAATGACTATGATTTTACTAGTGAGCAGTAAATACTGATTTATACTGTGGAGTCTGTAATAAGCTGTCCATATCACAGAAATGCCAAAATTCTGCTATTCATAACTCTGATTACCTCTGCATACTACTTTGGTGGGAAACTTTATAGTATTTAAAACATAAGTATACTTATTTCTAAATCATCTAACAAAGGTCATTGCTTGCTTGTCTGGTTTTACTTTTTGTGTTGAGATAACTTTGATTTTAAAAGCATTGCAAAAATTGTATGGAGAGTATGAAGCACCCAGCTTCTCCTTATGGTAACATCTTATGTAATAGGACAGTTATCAAACCTAAACATCAAGTTACATAAATAACATCATTTTCATTAAGGGAGTTTGTGTTACCTTTCACTTTTTGAATGTCTTCTACCTCTTCTCTAAAGTAGCACTAAGATTGTGATATTACCATTTATGTAAATTCTGTTTATTTCTTTGACAGTGATTTGATACTATGAGCTATAACTGTCCTTTGTTTAGAACATCAAAACTCAACAAAGGAAGTGTAAAACTTCCGTATTTTCTCGTATTTTTTTATTATGGCATTAATTAAAATGGCCAAAGATTATGATTTTTCTAATGGCAATATAGAAATTAGTTTGAGTAAAATTTAACTGTAGGGCTTGACTAAGCCAAAAAAAAATTCGTTTAATTGAAATATAGTTGATTTACAATATTGTGTTAGTTTCAGGTGTACAGTAAAGTGATTTGTTTATACACACACAGACACACACACATACATACAATATATTCTTTTTTTTAATGCTTTTCCATTATAGGTTATTAAAAGATACTGAATATAGTTCCCTATGGTATACAGTAAATCCTTGTTGTTTATTTTACGTATGATAGTACGTATCTGTTAATCCCATACTCCTAATTTATCCTCCCCATGCCCCCTTCCCTTTTGGTAGCCATAAGTTTTCTCTGTCTACGAGTCTGCTTCTGTTTTGTAAATAAATTCATTTGTATTATTTTTTAGATTCCACATATGTTATTTGTCTTTCTCAGTCTGCCTTACCTCACTTAGTATGATAATCTCTAGGTCCACCCACGTTGCTGCAAAGGGCATTATTCTTTTTTGTGGATGAGTAATATTCCATTGTGTGTGTGTGTATATATATATATATATATATATATATATATACACTTCTTCTTTATGCATTCATCTGTTGGACACTAAGGTTGCTTCCATGTCTTGGCTATTGTAAATACTGCTGCAGTGAACACTGGGGTGCATATATCTTTTCAAATTAGAGTTTTTGTCTTTTCTGGATATGTGCACAGGAGTGGGATTGCTGGATCATACAGTAACTCTATTTTTAGGTTTTTAAGGGACACATACCATTTTCCTTAGTGGCTGCACCAATTTATATTCCCACCAATAGTGTAGGAGTGTTCCCTTTTCTCCAAACCCTGTACAGCATTTGTTATTTGTAGACTTTTTCATGATGGCCATTCTGAGCAGTGTGAGATGATACCTCATTGTAGTTTTGATTTGCATTTCTCTAATAATTAGCGATGTTGAGCATCATTTCATGTGCCTGTTGGTCATCTGTATGTCTTCTTTGGAGAAATGTCTATTTAGGTCTTCTGCCCATTTTTTGATTGGGTTGTTTGTGGTTTGGTTTTTTTTATTGAGTTGTATGAGCTGTTTGTATATTTTGGAAATTAAGCCCTTGTCGGTCACATGTTTGCAAATATTTTCTCCCAGTCCATAGGTTGTCTTTTCATTTTGTTTATGGTTTGCTTTGCTGTGCAAAAGCTTATAAGTTTGATTAGGGCCCATTTGTTTATCTTTGCTTTTATTTCTTTTGCCTTGGGAGACTGATTTAAGAAAATATTGCTACCATTTATGTCAGAGAATATTTTGTCTGTGTTCTCTTCTAGGAGTTTTATGGTATCATGTCTTATATTTAAGTCTTTAAGCCACTTTAATTTTGTGCATGGTGTGAGGGAGTATTCTAACTTCATTGATTAACATGTGGCTGTCTAGCTTTCCCAACACCACTTGCTGAAGAAACTGTCTTTTCTCCATTATATATTTTTGCCTACTTTGTTGAAGATTAATTGACCATTAATTTATTTCTGGGCTCTCTAATCTGCTCCATTGATCCATATGTCTGTTTTTGTGCCAGTACCATGCTGTTTTGATTACTGTAGCTTTATAGTATTATCTGAAGTCTGGAAGGGTTATACCTCCAGCTTTGTTCTTCTCTCTCAGAATTGCTTTGGCAATTCTGGGTCTTTAGTGATTGCATATAAATATTACAATTATTTGTTTAGTTCTTTGAAAAATGTCATGGGTAAATTGATAGGGATAACATTAAACCTGTAGATTGCTTTGGGTAATATGGCCATTTTAACTATGTTAATTCTTCCAATCCAAGAGCATGGGATATCTTTCCATTTCCTTGAGCCATCTTTGATTTCTTTTATCAATGTTTTATAGTTCTCAGAGTATAAGTCTTTCACCTGCTTGGTCAGGTTTATCCCTAGGTTTTCTTTTCTTTGTTTGTTTGTTTTTAATGCAATTTTGAACAGGGCTTTTTTTTTTTTTTTTTACTTTCTGATATTTCATTGTTAATGCAAAGAAATGCAACAGATTTCTGTATATTAATCTTGTATCCTGCTACCTTGCTGAATTCATCTATCACTTCTAATAGTTTTTGTGTGGAGTCTAGGGTTTTCTACATAGAGTATCATGTCATCTGCATATAATGACAATTTTACCTCTTCCCTTTTGATTTAGATACATTTTATTTCTTTTTCTTGTCTGATTGCTGTGGCTAGGACTTCCAATACAAAGTTGAATAGAAGTGGTGAGAGTGGGTGTCCTTGTCTTGTCCCAGAATTTAGTGGGAAGGCATTCAGCTTTTCACCATTGAGTATTGTGTTGGCTGTGGGCTTGTCACAAATGGCTTTTATTGTGTTGAGATATGTTCCCTCTATACCCAGTTTGGCAAGAGTTTTTATCATGAATGGATGTTGAATTTTATCATATGCTTTTTCTGCCATCTATTGAGATGATCATGTGGTTTGTGTCTTTTGTTGATGTGGTCTATCACATTCATTGATTTGTGTATGTTGAACCATCTTTGTGACCCTAGAATGAATCCAACTCGATCATGGTGTATGATTCTTTTTATGAATTGTTGGATTCAGTTTGCTAATATTTTGTTGAGGATTTTTGCATCTATATTTATCAAAGATATTGGCCTGTAATTTTCTTTACTTAGTATCTGTCTTTTTGGTATCAGGGTGATGGTGGCTTCATAGAATGACTTTGGGAGTGTTCCCTCCTCTTCAGTCTTTTGGAAGAGTTTAAGAAGTTTAAGAAGTATAAGTTCTTCTTTGTATGTTTGGTAGAATTCCCCAGTGAAGCCATCCAGTCCTGGACTTTTATTTGCAGGGACTTTTAAAAAAATTACAGATTGTATTTTACTTGTAGTGATTGGTCTGTTCAAATTATCTGTTTCTTCTTGATTCAGTTTTGTCAGACTGTATGTTTCTAGAAACTTGTCCATTCCTTCTGGGTTGTCCATTTTGTTGGCATGTAACTTTATAATATTTTATGATTTTTGTATCAATATTTATGCATTATTCATTGTTATTTCTCCTCCTTAAGTTCTTAATTTATTTGGATCCTCTCTCTTTTCTTCTTGGTGAGCCTAGCCAGAGGTTTGTTGATTTTATTTATCCTGTCAAAGAACCAGCTCTTGGTTTTATTGATTTTTTTCTATTTTTTTTAATCTCTATTTTATTTATTTCTATCTTTATTATTTCCTTCCTTCCACTGACTGTAGATTTTGTTTGTTTTTCTAATTCTTTTAGGTAGTAGTTTAGGTTGTTTATTTGGGATTTTTCTTATTTTCTGAGAAAGGCCTGTATTTCTATGAACTTCCCTCTTAGAACTTCTTTTGCTGTGTCCCATTGATTTTGTATGGTTGTGTTTTTATTGTCATTTATCTTGAGGTATTTTTTTTATTTCATCGTTGACCCACTGGTTTTTTAGCAGCGTGTTGTTTGGTCTCCATGTGATCATTTTTTGTTCTCATTTCTCTTTCTGTGTTTGATTTCTATTTTCATTCCACTATGGTCAGAAAAGATGCTTGAAATAATTTCTATCCTTTTAAATTTGTGGAGGTTTGTTTTGTGGCCTAGTATGTGGTGTATCCTAGAGAATGTTCCATATGCACTTGAAAAGAATGTGTATTCTGGGTTTTTTGGATGTAATGTCCTATAGATATCAACTAAGTCTAACTGTTTTATTGTGTCATTTAGTATCTCTGTTGCCTTATTGATTTTCTGTCTGGAAGATCTGTCCATTGATGTCAGCAGAGTGTTAAAGTCTCCTACTATTATTGTATTCCCATCAATTTCTCCCTTTATGTCTGTATTTATTTTATGTATTTAGGTACTTCTCTGTTGGGTGCATATATGTTAACAAGTATGATATCTTCTTCTTGTACTGATCTTTTTATCATTATGTAGTGTCCTTGTCTTTCTTTGTGGCCTTTGTTTTATTTATTTTTTAATTTATTTATTTTTGGCTGCGTTGGGTCTTTGTTGCTGTGCACAGGCTTTCTCTAGCTATATTGAGCGGGTTCTACTCTTTCTTGCGGTGCACAGGCTTCTCACTGTGGTGGCTTCTCTTGTTGGAGAGCATGAGGTCTAGGCACGCGGGCACAGTTGTTGCGGCATGCAGGCCCTAGAGCATGCGGGCTTCAGTAGTTGTTGCGTGTGGGCTCAGTAGTTGTGGTGCATGGGCTCTGGGGTGTGCAGGCTTCAGTAGTTGTGGCGCATGGGCTCGGTAGTTGTGGATCATGGGCTCTAGAGCGTAGGCTTAGTGGTTATGGCTCACAGACTTACTTGCTCCATGGCATGTGGGATCTTCCTGGACCAGGGCTCAAACCTGTGTCCCCTGCATTGGCAGGCAGATTCTTAACCACTGCACCACCAGGGAAGTCCCTGGTCTTCATTTTAAAGTCTATTTTGTCTGATATGACTATTGCTACCTTAGCTTTCTTGTCATTTCCATTTGCATGAAATACCTTTTTCCATCCCCTCACTTTCAATCTATGTGTGTCTTTTTCCCTAAAGTATATCTCTTGTAGGCAGCATATTGTAGGTCCTTATTCTATTATCCAATCTGCCACTCTCTCTCTTGATTGGAGCATTTAGTCAGTTGACATTTAAAGTACTTATTGATGATTATGTATTTGTCATTTTAAACCTTGTTTTCCAGTTGATTTTGTATTTTTTCTTTGTCCCTGTCTTCCTTTTGATTTTCCTTTTATGGTTTGATGGTTTTCTTTTGTATTATGCTAGCGTACCTTTCTTTTTGGTTTTTGTGAAGCTGTTGTATGTTTTTGATTTGTTATCCTGGTTTTCAAGTATGCTAACCCATAACTATACCTACTTGCTTTAGACTGGTAGTCATATAAACAAACACATTCTAAAAGGTCTACCTTTTCTTGCTTCCCTCCCTGACATTTTGTATTTTCAATGTCCTATTTTACGTCTTCATGTTTATCCTTTTGCTGTTCATTGTAGTTATAATCGCCTTCACTGAATTTTTTTCCTTTTTATTCTATGTACTGGCTTATTTAAGGGATCTTCAGTCCTTTTATAAATTTGTCTTTCCTGTTGTGACTTTCCCTTTCCTGTAGATTCTTACTTCTTTTCTATTTAGAGAAGACCCTTCAATATTTCTTTTAGGATTGGTTTACCATTGCTATATGCTTTTAGTTTTTGCTTGTCTGAGAAATTCTTTCTCTCTCCTTCTGTTCTAAATGATAATCTTGCCTGGTATCCTAGGTTGCATGCCTTTCCCTTTCAGGACTTTGAATATATCTCGTCACTCCCTCCGGGCCTGCAAAGTTCTGTAGAGAAAACAGCTGATAGCCTTATGGGAGTTCCACTGTAACTCACTGTTTTTCTCTTGCTGCCTTTATAATCCTCTCTTTAACTTTTGCCACTTTAATTACGATATGTCTTACAGTAGGGCTGTTCAGGTTCATCTTGTTTGGGACCTTCTGTGCTTCCTGGATATCTGTTTCCTTCTTTAGGTTTCAGAAGTTGTCAGCCATAATTTTTTCAAATATATTTTTGATCCCCTTTTCTCTTTCTTCTCCTTCTGGAATTCCTGTTATATGTAGATTGGCATGCTTTGTATTATCCCATAGATCTCATATATTGCTTTTATTTTTAAAATTTTTCTGTCTGCTGTTCTGATTGGGTGATTTCTGTTATTCTGTCTTCCAGATCACTTATTCATTCTTCTACATTCTTTAGTTTGCTATTTTTTGCCTTTAGCTCAGTTTTCACCTCAGAAATTGAGTTGTCTAATTTTGATTGGCTCCTCTTTATGGTTTCTAGTTCCTTGTTACAGTGATCTACATTTCTATTGATAGTCTTTCTTAATTCCTTCAGCATTTTTATTACCTCCTTTTTGAAATCAGGGTCTGGTAGACTGGTGAGGTCTGTATCATTGTTTGTTCATTTAGGGGGAGTCTGTTGTTTTTTAAATTGGCAGTAGTTCCTCTACTTTTTCATTTTACTTATATTTCTCTGACTCTATGAATTTAGGAGAAACAGTTATCTACTGTAGTTTTAAAGGGCTGTTTTTATGTGTGAGTGACCCTGTGTAGACCATGTGAGTCCAGTATTGTTGGTGCCAGGGTGGTTTTTGGTATGGATGCTTGCCAAGTCTTTCCTCGGGCTGTGCTGGCCCTTGTCTCCTTTATAGATGGGTGTGTTTGGTGTTTTGGTGACCAGAGCCTGTGCTGGATGTTGGGCAGGGCCTCCTCTTTGCCGTGTGGTTCTCACAGCCCTGTTGGGGTTAGAGTCTGCTCCCCAGTTGTTGGAGTAGAGGCCCCAGATCCAATTCTGAGCTGTGGTGTGAGATAGGTGGGACTGGAGTGCTCCCTCTGGGAAAGGAGCCACTGTGTGTTCTTCCCCAGGAGCTTTCTGCCAGGATGTATGACTCTGTGATGCTGCCTGTCACCTGGTGTGTGTGCCCACAGAAATCACTGTTGCTGCTGCTGCACTCAGGGGCCACCTCCACTACAGGAGTGCTAGTAATCAGTTCAGATTTCAGCCCTGCCTCCACTTGAGCGTGCACGAAATTCACAAAACCCATGGTGGCAGAAGCTATGCCCTGCTGTGACCACACTGATAATGAGGCTGCTATGGTAGATCTACACCTCTCCCTTACTGAGTTGACAGTGGGGCTCCCATGAAAGATCTTCCCTCCATCCTGTGCGTGCCCCCTGTTGTGGCCCAGGCCCACTCCAGGACCTTCGGGCTGTCTCCCCACAGCCAAACTGGTTCCTCTCCCTAGGTCTGTCTGCTGAAGCCCAAGTTTCAGCACCTAGCCACTGCACACACCAGGAGGCGCATGTCTCCAGCTGTGCTGGTCTCTCTACCCTGGGGGGCTGCAGGCCAGCTCCCACACTCTCCTCTCCAGCCTCTGAAGCTCCCTGTGTGTTTCAGCACATTTCCCAGGTGGTGAAGGAGGTTCCCAGGGGTGCAGGTCCTGTCCCTATTCCTCCTCTTCTCCCTTTTCCCTTCATCTTACTGGTTATGTAGGCATCTTTCCAGCAGCTTTGGTTGTATGAGATCTTCTACAAGCTTTGCAGTACGTATTCTATGAGAATTATTCCACATGTAGGTGTATTTTTGATGTATTTGTTAGAGGAGGTGAGCTCCATATCCCTCTACTCTGCCATCTTGATCTCCTTCACCCAAATTCTTTTAATATATATAAAATGCCTTTTAAATCTATGTTCCATTAAACTCCTCATTGTATTGTGAAGGATAAACAAAATGCTATCACATCCTATTGAAGAGGGCACTTCTTCCACAATGGCCAGTTCCAGTATCAATGGCTATTGCTTATATTAATAAATAAATAAAATATGCTACCTATAAGTATTTTCCAGCTTGTATAATGGACTCAGTTATTGCTGAATAATTTCTAGTCATAAAACAGTGCATGTATGACTGGAAATTTTAATGAGCCAATCACTGATTTTTATACAACCTAGAAATTTCTTAGCTATGGAACTATAATTTGACTGGTGAGCTTGCATATCTTAAACATTTTTAGACTTTATTTTTGCCTCATTTTTGCTTGATGGAATTTTTTTAACTCCTGGGAATTTAAACCTGTATGTGTATGTTTAGAACAAAAAATAAAACAACATAAATTTAGAAATGTCTCTTCTCCTTGAGTACCTGTGGGAAAAGTAGAGGTTCATATGTATTGTCTTCAAATATTAGTACATTTAGGATTTTTGAAATGTTACATTTAGTGAATAATAGATGATTTATGCAAAAATATTTTCTAAAGAGCCTCTTTAAATGTTATTTCTTAATATACCATAATCTTTTAATTCATATACATTGGACTTGTGCTATTCTCATTTGAAAATATACTTATATTGCCCCCTTATAGAATTTGAGGGATTTTATTTGTTTTATTTTTCTCTAGTCAGTACTGACTACCCACCAACTTCAAAAGCAGGTAGCATTTTTTCTTCCAGTTTAATTGAAATATAATTGACATACAGCATCTATATGTTTAAGGTATACAGCAAAATGATTTGATTTATATACATCGTGAAGTAATTATCACAAGTTTAAGTGAACATCTATCTCATATACACACAAAATTAAAGACATAGAAAAAAAATTTTTTCTTGTGATGAGAACTCTTACGGTTTACTCTCTTAACAGCTTGCATATATAACATAGTGTTAATTATAGTTATCATGTTGTACATTACATCCCTAGTGCTTATTTATCTTATAAGTAGAAGTTTGTACCTTTTGACTACCTTCATCCAGTTTCCTCCCCATTTTCTCCTCACCCCACCCCCTAACCCAAATCTGATCTCTTTTTCTATGAGTTTGTTTTTGAAATTTAATTGACATCCAATACTGTTAGTTCCTGTTGCATAACATTCAGTATTTCTATGTATTTCAAGGTGATCACCATGATAAGCCTGGTTATGTATGTTAGCATACAAAGATATTACATAGTTATTGACTATATTCCCCACACTGTACATTTCATCAAAAGCAGGTAATATCTTTTAAACCAAAGTGTTACATATGAAGGAAAGTTAGGGGCCTCTAATGTTCATTTCCAGCATACACTTCTATGCTTATTTCCTAGATATTAGATAGTCTGCCAGAGAAGGAAAATATTTTTATCTTTAAGATCATAAGTTCCACAGGGGTTATCAAACATAAGCCTTATACAGGAACTCATCTGTCAGAGAAGAAAAGAGTGTGATGGTATTCTTAGCCCCAGCAGGTTAGCACCATATTTTAAACGTATCTTAAATACCTAAAAATTCATATTATGAAAGTTACGCTTTTCTTCATGTTTATGCGAAGATATAAGCTTATAGAATTAGGTTTATGCTCATTAAGTGTCTAATCTAACTCACACTTATCATCCATCATTCATTTTCTTTTTTCTAATCCTACTTTGCCAGACTCTTACCTTCCACTCACTGTTCTTCCTTTCCTTTCCTATAAATATGCCCTCCCTAGATGACTGTACCAATCCTTAGGGCCTTCCTTCCCAGGTCATAGAGATTCTCTCTTGATCTGAAATCATACATGGGAAATCCAAAGTCTTATTTTTAACTGTCCCATTTCCATGCCACCAAAAGCCACCACAAAGAAGTAAAAAGTAACAGGAGGAACTAAAGACTTAGAAAAGCAAACCTACTTTACTAGATCTGCTCCAGAATCACAAATTGAGAGATAAGTGATTGCTCAACAAATGAAACAGAATTATTCATATATACTCATACATGAAATTAGAAATTTATTACTGTCCTTTTATCTATCTACTTGCTATTAAAAGGCCATGATTCTGTAATATTAGGTAATGGGATATTTCTTTGATTAACTATCTTTTGAGTCACTAAGTAGAGAAAAAAGGTAGAAATTTACAAAATAGCTCCATTTTGTTTAACGACTTATGTGTTTGAGCTAGGTTTACTAAGAACATCCCAGGTTACTTTAATTTTACAGTAGCCCTAGACTTTTTTTTTTTAATGTATCTATTTTATTTATTTTTGGCTGTGTTGGGTCTTCATTGCTGCGCGCGGGCTTTCTCTAGTTGCGGCGAGCAGGGACTACTATTCGTTGAGGTACTCAGGCTTCTCATTGCAGTGGCTTCTCTTGTTGTGGAGCACAGGCTCTAGGAGCGCAGGCTTCAGTGGTTGTGGCACGTGGGCTCAGTAGTTGTGGCTCGCAGGCTCTAGAGCGCAGGCTCAGTAGTCGTGGCGCACGAGCTTAGTTGCTCTTGTGGGATCAACCCTTGAACCCTTGTCCCCTGCATTGGCAGGTGGATTCTTAACCACTGCGCCACCAGGGAAGTCCTAGACTTTCTAATTAAATATGCAACTTCTGTCATAAGAACCTCTTATGCTTTTTACTGTGAATTTAATTAAGCATTTCTTGTAAGTTCATTTCAGCATCTCTCATGGCCCACTGAAGTTGAGATGCAGTTGTAAAATGGTAGATTAATTGCCTTTTGTATTAAGTGAAATAAGAATCTCAAATATGCAACATCAGGAAATTTAATTGTGGTCTTCAATTGCTTATTCAATGCATTGGAAAACTGAATACAGAAGTACAGAAAAAAGGGCCAAAGGTTGTTAAATGTAGCACATCACACACATTTTGCACTTTACTTAATGATCCAAGTGTTTATTACTATGAAGTAAATGCCCCATTTAAAAAATTAGAGTGGAATTGTAAAATGTTAAAAACTCTAATTAATTTTAGTCTGAAGCACGCAACATGCTCATTTTTGCCTAAAACATTTTCATTATCGTATTTTTCCAGTAATTAAGAAAAATTTTTTCCTTATTGTGCAGCACTAGCATATTTTCTTTATTAAAAGCACAATCTTAAATGCCATTGAGAGTTATATCTGGTATACTTTTTTTTTTTAAGTTTATTTTATTTTTTGCTGCGTTGGGTCTTTGTTGCTGTACATGGGCTTTCTCTAGTTGCAGCGAGCGGGAGCTACTCTTCATTGCGGTATGCGTGCTTCTCATTGCGGTGGCTTCTCTTGTTGTGGAGCACAGGCTCTAGGCATGCAGGCTTCAGTAGTTGCAGCATGCAGGCTCAGTAGTTGTGGCTCGCCAGCTCTAGAGCACAGGCTTAGGAGTTGTGGCGCACGGGCTTAGTTGCTTCGCGGCATGTGGGATCTTCCTGGACCAGGGCTCGAACGCGTGTCCCCTGTGTTGGCAGGCGGATTCCTAACCGCTGTGTCACCAGGGAAGTCCCTCTGGTATATGTTTTAAATGAATAAAAGAGTGTAGTTTTTGACCTCAGATCAGAACAATATATTATATATTACTTTTCTATACTTAGTCTACAACTAACAGAACAGGTTAAGTGTGTCTTCATGTTTTTCACCAAAAGCTGTGTATATACTACAGTTTTAAAAGGACCATTATCAAAGCATACAGGTAATTTCAACTATTAATTTGAATCCAATTACAGTAACTTTTCTCTGATTAAAGGAATATTTAAGATCTAAAGAAAATATTATAATAGAAATATTTTAAGTTAGTACTTAGTTGTACCTTCTCACTTTATTTTACTGTTTGTACCACCATGTGTCTCTATCTGCTGTGAATAGCAAATTCTGTAAAGTAAAAACAACTGACATCATTCTCTTTGAAAACAGACTCCCATTGTGCTTACTTATTTCTGGAAATAAAGCTTATGTTTTCTAATTGTGAAAGTGATCTGTGCTCAGAGTAGAAATGTAAGATAAATGCATGGAAGCACAGACAAGAAAATAAAAATTAATAGCATCACCATTATAAGCATTTGAGGTACTTAAGGAATTTTAAATAGAAAAATGGAAAGCAAACAGTTTATTTTAGCTGTGTATTTTTAATGTAGAGGCAACAGTTACCTTGAATTTCCTTCCACATAAACTCTTTGTGCATACAATCACACTTACTTTGAATTTAGAAAACTTTCATTAAGTAGTCATTTCTATTTTGTTTTTTTAAATCTTTTTGAAATAATTTTAAACTTACAAAAAGTTGCAAAAACAGCACAGATAATTCCCATTTGCCCTTCATCCAGCTTCCTGTAGTGTTATTATCTTCTACTGTTCAGTTATTTTATAGAGTGTTTATCTGATGTTTTCTCCTTAGTAGATTTAGGTTCATGCATTATTGGGAAGGATACCACAGACCAGAATTAATGTGCCCTTTTTAGTGCATCTTACCAAAGAGTTAATGTTAATATGTATTACTGGTAGTGTTAACCTTCATCATTTGGTTAAGGTAGTGTTTGACAGATTTCTCCACTCTAAAGGTACTCATAAAGTCATCTTTAAAGATATAATGAAATAATGGGGAAAGTGTGTCCCTTTGTATAATCCAACCTTTAAAAGAAATAATTTAAAACTTGACAGTCTGTAGGGTAAATACAGAGTCAGCTGTATTCATAGACTAATTTGAGTCCAAATATTACCTGAGCAGTGGAAATTCCAGCTGCTAAAATAATTGCTCTTTGTTTGGAGTCGGTTACCTCAAGAGAAGGGAAAAGCAGGAGTGGATAGGTTTTATTAAATTGACATCAATTCTTTGAACTGTTATGAGTCAAATTTGTAAATAAGGAAAAATAGATGGCCTTCTCTCCCAGATTGATGCTGCAAGCTGAGTAGGATTTAAACAGACTCTGTGGGTTTTACTTGGTGGTAGAAGGAATCTAGTTTAGATAAAAATGGCAGTATCTTCACTTACTTCTCTGTTATAATAACTCTTTTAGTCTCATGTTGCCACCTGGAGCATTAGCCCATAATTACATGGTCCATGTGTGCTTAGAAATTTTCATTCTCCTCACTACAACAATGCTGTCAGTGTCCAAAGAGCAGGAAGGCCGAGGAACCACATTTAACTGTGTGGCATTATGAGCGTTATTGTTATGTGCGTATTCCTGAAATTCCACATGTAACTAGCAGATCTGCAAGGTTGCTATAATCAACATGTTTTCTGGAGTATAAATTAACAAGCTTAAACATTAAGCGGTAAACCTGTCTGCTTTCCAGCAGCCCCAAAGGGTACATTTTCTTGTTGGCTGCTTCAGAACACTTGAAACAAATGTCAAACTTGTCAGGGCTGTCACTAAGAAAATGATCCGTGTAGCAAGGGTCTTCTTTCACTGGGAAAAAAACAGATGTCTTATCTTAGCAAAGAGTGACAAGAACCTACCATCTATCAGAAGAAAAATTTGCCTGCCTTTAGTATCCAGTAGTGAAGAAATACTTTGGTAAAAAAACTTCCTTTCTTTGCAGTTTCATTCATTATGCATTCACTTGTGAATGATATCTGATTTGCTGCCTGAGCTATTTTAATGATTGTATTAATCTTGAACTGTTATAAAGTTCTTATAAAAATTGATGTCTATAGAGAATGGGCTTGAGGACACGGGGATGGGGAAGGGTAGGCTGGGACGAAGTGAGAGAGTGACATGGACATATATACACTACCAAATGTTATATAGATAGCTAGTGGGAAGCAGCCGAATAGCACAGGGAGATCAGCTCGGTGCTTTGTGACCACCTAGAGGGGTGGGATAGGGAGGGTGGGAGGGAGACGCAAGAGGGAGTGGATATGGGGATATATGTATATGTGTAGCCGATTCACTTTGTTATAAAGCAGAAACTAACACACCATTGTAAAGCAATTATACTCCAATAAAGATGTTAAAAAAAAATTGATGCGTAAACTTAGAAACACAAATTAGCACTCCCAAAAAAAACAAAGCAACTTCTAAAATCCTTTCTGGAGCTTTATTATATCTAATTCCAATGTTTTATTTACAATGATTAAAGTCTTTGGCTGTTATTATTTTGATGATATTATACCGTAGCAATTACGATGTGTTGGACTCTAGCAGTGGATTAAATGCCTTATCTGCCCCTCCATAATCCTTTTCTGTATCCAGATCACAGCTATTCTTATACAGAGGAAGAAAGAGATTTTATCTTGTTAACTTACACAAATAGTTTAAAGGCAAAGAAAGGCAAGATATTTTAAGACGTTTTCTCTGCATAAAGAAACTTTTGTACCTGTCCTGAACAGGAGGCAGTATTAGGCATGCATTTATTAACTATACTTTATTACTAAGAAAAATTCAACAACAAAAAGACTGACATTATATGAAGAATGTTAGTTAATTATGAAAGTAAATATTACAGATATTTCCTAGTCCTCAGGATCATCAGGGTAACCAAGCTTGTTAAACCAGTAAGTCATATTGCTGTGGGAACTTAGCAGACTGTCCATGTGATAAAGCCTCCACTTTTTTTCAAAAATTAAAGAATATGAATTTGATAACAGGGATTTTGGCTTATGATGTTTCAAATATTTTTGCTTATTTCTGTTTTCAATAATGTTTTAGTAAATTCAGAAGTGTAACTACTGGATAAGGAAGGATATTATGCTTTTCCAAATTACAGACCTCTCTTTTACTCATCTTTTATTCCACTGTTTCATAGTTCAGGAAACATTTATTGGACCCCCCCCATACACTAAATGTGCCCTGTTAGGTGGTAGGAATATAAGATAAAGAAGATAAAGCCCTGCCTTGAACAACATATAAACAAATTCAGTGCTACCTAACAAAAATTTCTTGCCACCTTTACCTGCTGTTTTAACACTTTCTGTCAGTGTTTCACTGACAGAAGACGACAGTGGAAAGTGTGGAATAGGATTTGCTTTTTATTGGGTTGTAATTAAAGTGTAATCTCTAGAGACTCTTATCTTAGACTCTTAAAGTGGAAACTACCTGTTCATTAATAGATTTTCAAGAGTCAATTGAACATAATATCTCTATTCAGTAGAGACAAATTGGAAAAAAACAGCACACAGTGGCTATTATGCTTAGATAAATATATTAAAATTACATTGCCAAAATTGATAGTCAGAAACCCCATTCCTTGCAGCCAACATATCTGTAATGATTCAGGTTGATTGATAATATTGATAATTTCTCTGCTTTCCTGGTGTTGACAAAGGCTAAATCACAGGTGCTGTTGAAATTTAGAGACAATGTATATAAAGGAAGCTTTCTCCACCTTAATGTTTATGGGCAAGGGTGTGGTCTTTCGTGGAAAACAAATATATATATATATATTTGTTATATATATATATATGACACTTAACATATATATGTTATGTATAAACAATATATATATAAATATATATGTTATACATATAACATTAACATATATATAACAAATATATATTTGTTATATATATATATACCTTGATTTGCATTTACTTAATAGAGTCAGTTTACTTAATAATTATTTAATTGTTAGCAAAGCTTAATAATTATTTAATTGAATTTGGTTTTTATACAGAGATGCAGGGTGATGTGTAGTGATATTGATGTTATTACTGCTGTCCAGAGATACTTAAGAAATTAAGCTACTCATACTTTAATTAACTCAGTAAAGAGTTAGACAGTGTTTTTTACTTCCATTAATAAAAATGGCAGGCCTATCAGAAATATTAGGAAAGCAAGACTGCTTTGTACTTACGTGTTGTTGAAGGAACATATATGATGAGATGGGTTATAAAATGTAAGATGAAGTATTTTTCCAGATTCTCATTATTTATACTTTGGAGGTCACCATTTAATATTGAACACAAGATACACTTCATTCCTATGGAAGCAGACATTATGATGTCACTTTATTTATTCACCATGTTCCACAGGAACCTGCTATGAATTATGAGGCCACCACTTAGAATCGAAACTGTAGAATGTAAGCCTTCTGTCGCCTCACGTGCCCATTTTAGAGTTTCCTATTTTAGAATTGACTGATCTTCAGATAACATGGTGGCACAAGTAATTGGAAAATTGGCAGACCTGTCAAGAAAGTATGCTGGATGAGACCAAAATGCCATGCTGGGTACATAAAATGTCTCAGAAGTTAAATTTACTGTTTTTTATCAAATAGTGAAGTAAAAATATCTGATTGACCCCCTAAAAAGGACACTTTTAGTAGCAGGTGCTTTCAAAAGTAATTCTTAAGTCATTGATAAGATAAGTTGTTTTTAAAAACATACAGAAATTTTTAGTCAATGTGTAGTATAAAACAGCACCCACTGAGAATGTTAATGTTTAAATGTTGCATAATTGTGCCATTTTGTTTAGAGCCTTTCCCCTACGATTACTGGAGTCATGATAGTTAATTCTTCAGAGAAATGAAGTTAAAGTGTATTAAGTATAGGTGATAAAATGCCCTGAAGTTTATATTTTAATGTTTTCTAAAATTTATTTCACAGGAAGATGAAAATGAAGCTGAAAGAAAAAATACATCTCAGGAGCTCAACATGGAACAGAAAAATCCAAAGAAATAAAGGATTTTCTGTAGTGTTTTGAAAAGTTTGCAACTTATGTAGTAGCAGATGAAATTTCTAATTGTAAAATGTTAAATTGTAAATCTAATTTGCAAAATGTTCTCAATAAAGTCATTGAAAATGAAATAGGAACGTGCGTTTGGAATTTGTATTTTTTAAGAGCGATTTAAACTTTTATATAAAAGTTAGACCGTTAAAATATTTTTTTAAATTCTTTACTGAAATTTGAGAATAAGAGACAATTTTATCTGTAACCCAAGTGTTAACACATGTGGATGACTTAAAAAAAAAAAAAAAACTGAAAGTCTTTTCCCCTTACAAGCCTCTGTTGTCTTCTTCAAGGACCTTAACAGAATTCCAATTAATATAAAGAAAGTCCAACATAGTTCAAAAATGAACAGGAAATGCTTGCATGTGAAAACACTGAAAACCAACTACTGCCACAAGATTAAATACCATTTTCTGATTTCTGCCAATGGTTTTGGCAGATGTCTTTGGTTATTTAAAGCAGAGTTTCTTAAAAATAAGCAGAGTTTCTTAAAATGAGAAGCAGAACTTTGGAAGGCTTATAAGAGAATGCCAGCATACACTTCTTCCCTGTGAGAATGAAATCTGTATACTTAGCCTGGAGCCATAGTTTTATCACAAGCATCTGAGGAGCTCAGTAAAGGTGTGACAGTGGGACAGGCTGGCAGCTATGATACAGTAGGCTGAAATGGGGAAAACTGCAAGTAGGCAAGATAGAAAATTCATTAATGTATAGCCTCAAATAATGTAACTATGGATATCAGGAAAACAGCTATATCCCACAGATTAGACTCCCTGGATGAATTTTGAAGCAGAGTTTGAGCCAAAGAAAAGCCTGAGTAGGCATGTCAGAGTCTGAGGAGGGCCTGTGCAATAAGCAAATACAAAGATTAATTTGACTTTTTCCCATTTTTTTCCTATTTTTTGGAATAGATATTACTCTATTTCAGAATACCCATATTCACTTAGATTGGAGTTACATTAACGGTGTCACATTTGAAAAGAAACAATAATACATGATTCATATTATCATTAAAATCTATTACATATACTATGTTGTAGGTACTGTGCTAAACAGTATGCTTTATACCACTAATCATCCCTATTAACATATAAGATAGTTATTACTTTTCTTCGCGTTACCAATGATCAATCTGAGACTTAGGGAAAATAAATTAACCAAGGTTATGGAGCGTGTAATTGGCAGAGCAAAACTTCAAACCCAAGCAGTCTCACCCCAGAATATCACATTTAATTATTGTGAACTACCTATGTCATACCTCTTTCAATTCACTATCTTCCCCAAAAACATAGTCTTTCTTGTTAGCACCTTATTTACCACCTGCTACCTCCCCTTTAATTATTTTTCTTCCCTAAATTCTTAGCCATGCTTAATTTGATAACTTTGGCTTAAGTGAAGTAATTAACTACTATTCCAGCTCCCCTAAAACATGAAAATCCTGCTTTATCTTTTCTACGTTGAGTTACGATGGAACAAGTGTAAAAGCATCTTACTGCTTCTCTACAATTTTTCAGTAGCTTTTTGGCCATATTTTTCAGTAGACTGTTGATTTAGTTACTAGTGTGCTGTCATCTCATCTCTTAATACTTTCATTTCTAAAATAAGTTGCTGAGTATGAGAAGAGGGACACTCAGCCACCCAACAGGCATTTTAAATATTTATATTTGTGATACCTTTAATCATTTAAAACTCTAGTTTTCCCTTTTAGAAATATTTTAAAATATTTATGTATCCCTTGGCTTATGGACAATGAATAATAAAGTAAATCACTTTAAATTTCCTTTAGGGAAAATCTGCCGTATGAATTTATCAAATTTTTAGGGTTTATACACTTATGTCTAAGTATATACACATAAATCTTGTTATAATGCTCAAAGATTGCCCACATTATATGACTAAGCTGGTACTTTTTTTGAATCAAATTTTGCATATTATGTAGTTTTTTTATAGAATATAACATACTGTATTAGCTCAGGTTGCCATAACAACATACCTCAGGCTGCTTGGCTTCAAAAGCAGAAATGTATTTTTTCACGGTTCTGGAGGCTGGAAGTCCCAGATCAGGATTCAGCAGGTTCTGGGTTCTGGTGAGGACTCTCTTCCTGGCTTGCAGATGGTGGCCTTGCTTCATCCTCACATGGTCTTTCCTAGGTGAGTACACATAGAAAGAGGGCAGGTGAGCTCTCTGGTCTCTTTTTATAAAGACACTAATCCTATCGGATCAGGACTCCCAACTTCATGACCTCATTTAACCTTAAGTACTTCCTTACTCCAAATACAGCCATACTGGGAACCAGAGCTTCAACATGTGAGAATTGGCAGAGGTGGGGATGGTGGGAGGGGCACATTCAGTCCATAACTTATTTAAATAAGTCCAAATGCCTGTTATAACAATTCCAGTTATGTTAAGGAACACTAGAGTGAAGTCCCAATGAAATGTTTATGGCAATGTGGATTATATATATTTAGGATCCTTAGAAACATTAACAATTAGAATATGATCTAACAATTGATTTCTAAAGGAGACAAACCACTACACAGTTATATATACGTGTTTTATCTCCACATCCCCATTACTTAGCTTGTTTCCTGACCCATACTGCGTAAGTTAGCTAAGTAACTACCTTAGTTAGTTAGAGCTAAGTCAGCCTGCAACAATATAGAATACCTGAAAGATAAAACTTCTTTATACTTCATGATGCCTGTATAATTTCCACCCACTCAACTGAATTGTATTTTCTTCATGTTAGTTATTGAGCTATACTTCTTCACATTTTCAAAGAATTTAAAAGTAAAACAACTTTTAATCAGTATTTGTCTCTATCATACTTACGTACATCATTTAAAAAAAAAAAACTATACAGAATTCTACTCTCTCCTCAGGTCTGTGGAACACACAGCAGAAGTAGGAAGAGGTGTTAATGCTGTCTTTGAAAGGAAGTTGCTGTGCACTAAAATGCCCACGTTCTTAAATTCATCCAACAAAATTGTATTGGAACCTACTATATGCCATGCACTCTCTATCACCGGGGAATCATAATAAACTCCCTCTGCTGTCACTGTCTTAAAATTAATACTTTTTGAATAAGGGATCCCACAGTTTTACTTTGCACTGGGCCTGGAAATTGCATAGCAGGTACTAACATATGTTGCTTTTACTCTTTAAATCAGTTTTATTGGAGTATAATTTACATACAACAACATGCACCTATTTTGAATTAGCAGTTCAATAAAGTTTGATAAATGTACATATCTACATAGGTACATTTATAGCATTTCAAGATATAAAGCATTTCCATCACTCCAGAAAGTTCTCTTGCAGTTTTACAATCATTCACACACCTCTACTATAGCAGTGGATTTGCTTTATTTTTCTTGATTAGTTTGCCTGTTTTAAAATTTCATGCAAATGGAATCATTTCATATGTATTCTTTTGTGCCTGGCTTTCTTCACTCAACATAATATTTTGAGATTCATCCAGGTTATTTAATGAATCAATAGTTTATTCCTTTTTATTACTGAGTACTTTTTCATTGTATGAATATACCACAATTTGTGAATCACCATTGTGTGAATATACCACCTGTTGCTGGACATTTGAACAGACATTATACAAAACAAGATTTACGAATGGCCAATAAGTGTATGAAAACATGCTCAACATCATTTAGTTATCAGGAAAAAATACAAGTTAAAACCACAGTGAGTGACTACTGTATACCCATGGAAATGTCTGTGTTGTCCAATACAGCAGCAACTAGCCACATGTGGCTATTAAGCACTTGAAATACAACTAGTCTGAATTGAGATGTGCTGTAAGAATAAAATACATAACCAATTTTGGTGACTTAGTATGAAAAAAGAATGTAAAATATCTTAACTTTTGATTACAGGCTTAAATGGTAATATTTGGATAGATTTGATTAAATAAAATATATTACTAAAAGGAACTTCAACTATTTTCACTTTTTTAATGTGGTTCCTAGGAAACTTGGATGTGTAAATTCCATTGTATTTCTACTGGACAGTCATAGGTGATCATTTAAACTCAGATAATGAAATGTTGGTGAGGTTATAACACAACTGGAATTCATACAAAGAACTCAGCTAAGCCGTATCAGGCTCATGGCCCATAGAAACTCAGAAATAATAATTGTGTTGTTATAAGCTGTAAATTTTTGTGGTAATTTTTATGCACCAATAGAACTCTAATGGAGGTATTACATAAAAGGTTAGGGATAGGTTGCTACTGCTGGCAAGTTAGGCATTCAGCAATGGTAACCAAATCAAGAGTAAACACTTATATTATTTTCTATACACAGCCTTCATCCCTCCAGAATGTCCATTTTATTCATGAGCCTATTAAGAAAGCAGTGATGGAAAGAAGCAGACTAACAGCCAAGGGAATTGTCATCTTGTCCACGTGATTGCTGGTCCAAGTGTAAAATGGTACACCACTTTGGAAAAAAGTTTGGAAGTTTCACATGAAGTTAAACATGCCCTTAATATATGACCCAGTTACTCTGCTATAGATTTTTACACACGAGCAATGAAAAGATATGCCCACAAAAAGATTTATATATGAATATTTTAAACAACTTTATTCATAATATTCTTAATAGCCAAAAACTGGAGGCAATATGTTTTCTTTTAAGTAGAAGTTGTGCTTCATAATGGTCATTTTTTTTTTACAACTTTATTGGAGTATTACTGCTTTACAATGGTATGTTAGTTTCTGCTTTATAACAAAGTGAATCAGTTATACATATACACATGTTCCCATATCTCTTCCCTCTTGCGTCTCCCTCCCTCCCACCCTCCCTATCCCACCGCTGTAGGTGGTCACAAAGCACCGAGCTGATCTCCCTGTGCTACGCGGCTGCTTCCCACTAGCTATCTATTTTATGTTTGGTAGTGTATATATGTCCATGCCACTCTCTTTGTCACAGCTTACCCTTCCCCCTCCCCATATCCTCAAGTCCATTCTCTAGTAGGTCCGTGTCTTTATTCCCGTCTTGCCCCTAGGTTCTTCATGACATTTTTTTTTCTTAAATTCCATATATGTGTGTTAGCCTACGGTATTTGTCTTTCTCTTTCTGACTTACTTCACTCTGTATGACAGACTCTAGGTCCATCCATCTCACTACAAATAACTCAATTTCATTTCTTTTTATGGCTGAGTAATATTTCATTGTATATGTGTGCCACATCTTCTTTATCCATTCATCTAATGATGGACACTTAGGTTGCTTCCATGTCCTGGCTATTGTAAATAGAGCTGCAATGAACATTTTGGTACATGACTCTTTTTGAATTATGGTTTTCTCAGGGTATATGCCCAGTAGTGGGATTGCTGGGTCATATGGTAGTTCTATTTTTAGTTTTTTAAGGAACCTCCATACTGTTCTCCATAGTGGCTGTATCAATTTACATTCCCACCAACAGTGCAAGAGGGTTCCCTTTTCTCCACACCCTCTCCAGCATTTATTGATTCTAGATTTTTTGATGATGGCCATTCTGACAGGTGTGAGATGATACCTCATTGTAGTTTTGATTTGCATTTCTCTAATGATTAATGATGCTGAGCATTCTTTCATGTGTTTGTTGGCAGTCTGTATTTCTTCTTTGGAGAAATGTCTATTTAGATCTGCCCATTTTTGGATTGGGTTGTTTGTTTTTTTGATATTGAGCTGCAGGAGCTGCTTGTAAATTTTGGAGATGGATCCTTTGTCAGTTGCTTCATTTGCAAATATTTTCTCTCATTCTGAGGGTTGTCTTTTGGTCTTGTTTATGGTTTCCTTTGCTGTGCAAAAGCTTTGAAGTTTCATTAGGTCCCATTTGCTTATTTTTGTTTTTATTTCCGTTTCTCTAGGAGGTGGGTCAAAAAGGATCTTGCTGTGATTTATATCATAGAGTGTTCTGCCTATGCTTTCCTCTAAGAGTCTGATAGTGTCTGGCCTTACATTTAGGTCTTTAATCCATTTTGAGTTTAGTTTTGTGTATGGTGTTAGGGTGTTCTACAATAGTGTTTGTAACAACACTTTAAAAGTAATAACTATCTACAAATGATGCTAATGAAAGTTTAAAAAGAAATTAAACAACATACAAAAAATTGTAAAAATTCAACATTCAGGGGCTTCCCTGGTGGCACAGTGGTTGAAAGTCCGCCTGCCGATGCAGGGGACACGGGTTCATGCCCTGGTCTGGGAAGATCCCACATTCCGTGGAGCGGCTGGGCCCGTGAGCCATGGCCGCTGAACCTCCACGTCCGGAGCCTGTGCTCCGCAACGGGAGAGGCCACAACAGTGAGAGGCCCCTCTACCGCAAAAAAAAAAAAAAAAATTCAGCATTCAAAAAATAGTGTGATGCCTTCTTGAAAACATTTAATGTAAAGATTTTTAATGATTTCATGTTCTGTTTTAATGATTTTTTGAATGACTTTGCACTTGAAAATACACTGAAACACAATTTAAAATATTTAAACCTTAACTTTATCTTCTGGATAATTCTATCCATTTCCAATGGGATTAGAAAGCTTGACTGAGAGGGAAAGCAAGATGTATGCCCAGTTGCTCCAACTTTACATCACAGTTTTTTGTTTGTTTGTTTGCAGTACGCGGGCCTCTCACTGTTGTGGCCTCTCCTGTTGCGGAGCACAGGCTCCGGACGCACAGGCTCAGAGGCCATGGCTCACGGACCCAGCCGCTCCGCGGCATGTGGGATCTTCCCAGACCGGGGCACGAACCCGTGTCTCCTGCATCGGCAGGCGGACTCTCAACCACTGTGCCACCAGGGAAGCCCTCCAACTTTAAATGACTATAAACTGCTTTGAGTTTCAACTGTCTATGAACTTCTTTGAGTTTTATTTCCACACACATCAAATAAGACATGCTCTTTCCAAGGTATAATATTTCTCATTTGTAACTTTCTGATCATCCAGATGAAATGAAGTGAGTCTAGGTAGTTTTGCTTCTCTAATATTTTTTGGAAAGCAATAATTATATTCTTATTGTGTGTAGGTATATATTCTTTCGTATGTATATATTCTTTCTGTAAAACAATCACTAAGACTCTCCTCTAAGATTAAACATTTGGAGGAATTTGAAATATCTGTACTGTCTTGTAATTTGTCTTCTTTTTCCCAGATGCAACCAATTGTTGCTCTTTAAGTTGGACGTGTACAAAACAAAACACGGAAAATATTTCCTATAAGTGCATCTCCCCCATGGCTATGTAAGATTTATTCCAAAATCCACTGAGAAAGAAGAAATAAGTTCAGTTAATTGCTTTGACATTTTCCAATGCCTTGGATCCCTGAGGCCTGCACACATTTCTATTGGTTGGGTGCTAGCACCGCATGAAACTGGAGCAACTTACTCCTCCTAAGAGTAGGCTAAATAATGTTTACTCTGAATAGTGAAGGTTAATTAGAAACCCTCTCCTTTTCACATTACCTCAAGAAAACAGTTTTTATACAGCCATGAATGAGCAAATTTCATCACCGTCCCAGACTATCCTGAACAATCATAGCAAGTAATAATTGTCTCCCCATGGTGAATTCAATGTGGAGTCTGGGGTTTTGTTATCTAGAGAGGAAGTTAAGTGCTAACAGCAACCGCATGAAAACACATGCAACTATGGCATAATTCTGATTTGTTTAAAAAAAACGATTCATTTCCTTTTTACAAAGCCAACTAAGTACAACCATTTAAAACTGTTGAACCATGAAAGCCATTTTCCTTAAGGGTTTTAAATTTAGGAACAGACTCATGAAATTTATGGCTTTAATGAGATATTCTTTGCCTGCAGTCAAGATGAGAGCTAGATCATTGGTTTCTCAGCATGACACCTATATGTTCTGTGCACTTGATATCATTAGGCTCATCATAACACAGCCAACATCACATTAACGTTTGAAAGGTTCACTTTTGTCTCTTAGTTTATGTCTGTCATTTACACCTATGGCATGCTAAATATCTCACTCTAGAATAAAAGATATACTCTACCTTTATCGATACTGTCAATGGAGTAAAAAAATTACTATTTTCATATCCATGTTTCAAGCCACAGTCAATAGATATGGTTTCCAGGAAACAAGAGATAATTGAATCAGATGTTGTGTGTATAAGTCTGAATATGATACCCTTACTTTTGATACATAAGGAGCAGAAAATGTGGATTGCCCTGATGCATGCACTTCCAACCATTATCATTTTTAACACTGAGTCTAATTCTAAATGTGATAAAAGATTATTGTTGCTTTTAAAGATAGATGAACTCTTGCAGGATATTCAGATTTCAGGGCAATGAGAAAGGCAACTTATTAAACAGTATCAGAAGGAGGTAATAACCACTGTAGAAATATGTCATTTTAGGTACCATCATGAAATAACACATATGGAAGAGCTCTGAAGAATCAATCCTACTATTTGCAAAATATCATTATTTTTTGACATTATATGATAAAATTCTATGATTAAGGAAACTAATCATTTAAGTTGTACTCTTAAATTTGTGCAAATGTTTGAAAGTATTTTATCTGTAAGTTTATGATCCCTGTATCATTTATTATCATCAACAATTGCATATATATGCAAGAGAGTGGAGAGCAGAGTACAATGAATCCCCATGTACTCATAACTGAGATTCAACAATTATTAAGATTTTGCCATGTCTGCTTTATCTATGTACTTTTTCCTCTCTCTCACCAAATTGTGTTAAAACAGATCCCAGACTGCAATACTTTTTAGCTTATGTTTCTCTCCTTTAAACAATTCATTGCTGATTGAGGTACATTTCATTTCTACATGCTTTTCTATGACAGATGCACATTTTGTTTTGTTTTTTAATAATGTGAGACAATCAATAGGTTAATACGGTAATGGAAGATTGGACAACAGCGTATTTTGCCTCATGCACGTCAGTCCACGGTTTTAGTGAAATTCAAAAAAATTTTGTTTTGTGTTTTTGTATTTTTTATAATGGTGATGGTCTAAGAAGCAGAAATTACACAGCATCACAGTTCACATTTGCGTTTCTGCACCTTAGGCAGAAAAACAGATCTAGTCAGAGCTGCAAATCATACAGGAGAACACGTTTCAACCTCCAGAGCACTGCTGGACCAAGACATCTTTCTGATTATACTAATAAGGGACAAAACTGGTGCATTCAGCAATGCCTTCAAAAATGTATTTTGTCAGTAAAAGTCGAATTAACAACTGAACATTGGTTCAGGGTTCTCTCTTTTTTTAAGACTTTTTGGCAAGTACTGATTTGAGATTTGAAATTTTACACTTGATTGTATCTAATTCTCTAAGTCAGGAATAGTCTTATGAAAAAGGTTTTAGTAAGCTGTTTGTCTTCGTTGCCCTTAGACACACCCAATCTGTGAGTTCCTTCTTCCTTCACCACAGCCTAGGTCTATCTTCCCTGAGGAACAACTGTGCTCAAGACCTTTCCTTCACACCTACATTTTTCCTAGACTCCTCTGAAATCAAGCTCTCCTTCTGCCTCCCCTCCAATCCATGATCTACTTTCCATGGGGTTCCACATACTCCATTTACTTATATCACAAGAGAACAGCTGACGAATATGGTGAATGAATTCTTCATGAGTCTATTAGGCTAGGCTAGGCTATGCTGTGGAACCAAACAATCCCTGAAACCTCAATGCCTTAAATCAACAAAAGTTTACTTCCCACTCACGTCACTATGTGATATGAGTTAGGTGGCTCTTCTTGGCAGTTCTTCTCTAATGTTGACATTGCAAAGTCTCCATTTCAGTGTTCACTGTGAGTGAGGGGGGAAGAGAGACAGAGACAGATTCTGGTTCTGGTTGGGGAGACAAAAAGGGACACAGAAAATTGTCATGATTAAGTGCTCCAATAAAGGCTGATAAAGGGTGATATAGATCACAGCTAAATAAGCCCAGAGGTGGAAAGAGCACTCCATAAAAATAATACTTGAGTCTGACTTTGAAGACCTGGGATTTTATCAGAAATAGTAGTGGGGAGAGTGTTTCAGAGAGGTGAAAGAGCAGTATGCAAAGGTGCAGAGTTTTCAAACGTTAAAGACAACTCAGAGTGTCTGGATCCAGGAGAATGCAGGGCAGGAAGTGAGAGGAGCTGAGTCTGGGAAGATAGGATGACGTTTTCCTGTGAAAGCCTTTGGGTCTTTGCTAAGGCACTTGGATTTAGCTCTATAGAATTGGACATACATTAATATCAAATGGTAATGAGGAACCAGTGGTAATGGCTGTACAATACTGTGAATGTAACTAATGCCACTGAGTTACACACTTTAAAGTGGCAAGTTTTATGTTATATACATATTTTTTTGCCTCAACTTAAAAAATTAATAATAGAATATACCAAAAACCATTGAATTGTACAGTTTAAATGGATGAATTTTGTGGTCGGTGCATTATATCTCAATAATACTTTTTTTTTAAAAGAGTTAAGCCTAAAAGATAATAAAATAGTATGAGGAGCTTTTAAGAAAACTGACATTTGAGCCCTATCCAATGATCAATTGAATCAGAATCTCTCAGGGTGGGCTGAGCATTCAGCAGCTTGAAAAGCGCTCCAGGTGATTCCAATGTACGGTACAGAATCACTGCTGTAAGCAATAAGAAACCAGTGAAGAATTTTAATCAGGGGAATAACATGATCAGATTTGCATTTGAGGAACACAGATCCCTAGCTCAGATCTTTCAGTAGCCACACACATGTGTATAGAGACTTTATTCATAAATGCCCAAACGTGGAAACAACTCAGATGTCCCTCAACTGGCAAATGGATAAATAAACTCTGGTATATTCATATAACAGAATACCAGTTAGCAATTAAAAAGGAAAAAAAACCCCACCATCTTGACCATATTAACTGTATTTCTGATGCCTCAAACTCGATTGGCCAAGGCAGAATCTGCGCTTAGTTCCTTTTGGGCTTGTCTGCTGCCCAGCCAAGCTTTCCTGTTAACCTCAGCAATGTCACTCTCTGATTGTCACTCAAGCCAGAGACCTCTTTCATTTTGCCTTCATTTTTAAGACTTATGATGTACGTATAGTAAAATTCACACTTTTAATGTACAGTCCTGAGTGTTTTGACAAACCGTACACTTGTGTAGCCACCACTACAATTAAGTCAGAGAAGAGTTCCATCACAGCCCAAAATTCCCTTGTGCCCCTTCATAGCCAACTGTCAATGTCTCCTCCCCACACCCAGACTCTGGCAGGCACTCTTCTGCTTTCTGTTCCTTTAGTTTTGCCTTTTTCAGCACATCATATACATGAAATAATATAGTATGTAGCTTTCTGAGAGGAGATTCTTTCACTTCAAATAGTTCATCCGGGACTTCCCTGGTGGCTCAGTGGTTAAGAATCCGCCTGCCAATGCAGGGGACATGGGTTCAAGCCCTGGTCCGGGAAGATCCCACATGCCGCGGAGCAGCTAAGCCCGTGCGCCACAACTACTGAACCTACGATCTAGAGCCCACGCTCTAGAGCCCGCAAGCCACAACTAACGAAGCCCGTGTGCCTAGAGCCCGTGCTCCTCAACAAGAGAAGCCAACACAATGAGAAGCCCGCGCACCACAAGGAAGAGTAGCCCCCGCTTGTCACAACTAGGGAAAGCCCGCGCAGAGCAACAAAGACCCGACACAGCCAAAAATAAATAATAAAATAAATAAATAAAATGTTAAAAAAAAAAAAAAGTTCATCCGTGTGGCTTCATGCATCATTTCATTCCTTTTTACTGCTGAGTAGTACTTTGTATGGATGGACCACAGTTTGCTTATCTACTCCCTAGCTGGAGATATCTGAGTGGTTTCTTGGTTTTGACGATTATGAATACAGTTGCTATAAACATTTTTATACAGATATTTGTGAGGACATGATTTTCAGTTTTCTTGGGTAAATGCCTAAGAGTGGGATTGCTGGGTCATGTGGTAAGTGTATAGTTAACTTTATAAGTGCTACCAGAGTGTCTGTCAAAGTAACTGTAACATTTTACAATCCCACCAGCAGTATGTGATGGCTACAATTGCTCCACATCACATTCTCATCAGTACTTGGTATTTTTGGCTTTGTTTTGATTTGGCATTAGCCATTCAAGTGGGCATCTCATTGTGGTTTTAATTGGCGATTCCCTAATGACCGATGATGTTGAACATTTTTTCATGTGCCTATTTGCCATCTGTCTATAATCTGCTGAAGTGTCTGTTTAAATCTTTGGCCCATTTTTCTGTTGGGTTGTCTGCAAAGTCATTTGTTAATGTCCCTGATTGCCTTTCTCTAGCTATGACTAAGGCAGTCAGTTGTTCCTCCATTACAATAAGCAGACTTTCTTTTTCTATCATTCAATATCCTTCTAGGTCCTGCTTTCAGGAACTAGTAGCATCCTCGTTAGATTCAGCCACCTATCTTTCCTCATTTGAGGCCGTTCTCGCACGAACCTCATGTCTCTGAACTCCCCTTTTCATCTAATGAAGTTGCTGCCTCTGTTCTACATCCTACTCTGGATAATTCAGAGTTCCTCATCGATACCCATAGCTCCCAACCTGCATTTAGCCAAGGCTGTTGTGCATTGGTTTTTTTTCCCTCTCTGTTACCCCAAATATCCTTTTTCTCCCTTTTCACGTTGAAGGCTTTCCTCAAATGTCTAGAAATCCTTTACTGAAGCACATACTTAAAAAGTGGGCACTATGTACGTAGGGCAGATTGTAGGCTGGTGAGCTCCACCCCAGGAGGTTTTGATGAGAGAATCCTCCAAATGTCACCACCTCTGATTCTTTTCTGTGAGGCTGGCCATTTCCTCTGGGAAGAATGCTATCACCTCCGTCTTGGAACTGTATGTCCTGAGACAGTGTGCGGGGTCGGGGAGCCAGGGTTCTCGTGGGGCTAGAGAGTCTCATGGCACCACATGTATACTCACTCAACCTCGTGAGGTCAGTAGGGAGCCTCCCTCTGTCCTTAGGAGAACATGCTGTCCCTCCACCTGGAGACTCTCTGGTTTACTTTGGGGTCTCTAGTTTTACTTTAGCTGGAGGAACAATCACCTGACTATGCAGGTTGGGGAATTCACCCAGACATCTGTTCCTTATTCATGTTTTTTTTTTCAGCTTCATTCTTCACTCTAGCCTCCCATTTACGCCTGGCAGTTCCATTTCTTGAGTTTTTAATGGGGTTTGAGACACATACTGGACTGATTCCCATCCCCCTTTACAGGCACCTGGGCCTCACCTTTTCTGCCTAGCTAAGACAGTTGTCATTCATCATGTTCTTTCCATTGTTCTAAATTTGACTTTATTTTTCTCCTTGTCCCTGTGATTTCAAATACTTTTATTTCCTTACTGCATTTTTACTGGATCTTGGGGAGGCAGCAGAGAGAAACATGGATTCAGTCAACTATTTTTAAATCAAAAAAGCTCGAATTTTTAAATATAATTTTTTTACAGGGTTGTGAAATTTCTTAGATATAGTTTGTAAAGAATAAAAATCCACATGAGACTATTTATGTAAAGGGAGATATTATGTGGGAGTAGAGGGGTGTCTCACAGAATCCAAGTGCTGGAAAACCTCAGACATTCTGGAACGGCGAACTTGTAAGTCTTCAAGAATCAGAGTAGCCAATTGGCAGCATTCCTCTCTGTAGTTTTCCACCTATTTTTCTTACCTGAAATTGGTTCCCTTTTCTCTCTTATATATAAAAACTCTTTCTGATTACTCATCAATATAGGTTCTAAATTAACCTTAACAGGCCCCTGATCTTCTAACACCAGGAATTTCTACTAACGAAGTCTAAATTGTCCAATGAGTGATCTGATTGGCTTAGTTCTCGAGTCACATGTTTTCCTATATCCAATCAGCTGAGGGCAGGGAGTGGTTGGCTACAAACGTAGCAACAGCTAGGACCATTGGAAGGAGTCATTTCTCCCAGACCAGGGTCACTAAGAGTTATCTACCACATGAACATTAAATAAGTAGTAGACATGACAGTGTTCTGGTCATGATAAATATCAAATAACTTCTTTTCCTCAAAGAGTTCCAAATTTATGGAATATCTCCTCTATCGCATCCTTTATAATTTCATTAAAATATTTTACTTCCAAATAAGCTTAAAGGGTATTATAATCTAGTAAGAAAAGAAAATGAACGCTAGTTATAGTGTCAAAGTGGCTCAGAGAAACTACACATGGCGTAGAAAACGTAAAGCAGGAAGAACATGACTGTCTACAGAGGCCCTGAAAGAGAAGGTAGTTGACCTGCAAGGTCCCAGGCCAGAATCTACAACTCGTCGACACTCAGATCAAGACCTGAAACTTCTTAACATGGCCAGAGCACAGTTAAAGCGAAGTCTCCTGAACCAAACTACTAATGGATTAAAAATATAAATGAGGCTGTCCATAGGAGAAGAAAGTTTAATTGGAAAGTAGGTCTAAATCTCTGGGCGGGGTGGGGGGGGGGCAAAAATGAAATATAAAAGAGCAAGCAAAAATCTATATAGAATTTAATTTCATTTTAGAGCTACTGTGGTTTTGGAATAATATTACTTTTCCCAACAGTCACATTTTCAAGGACACTATATAATGGGTATCCTGATGACAGAAATGACATACTTTGGAATATGAAAGATAATACAAAACTAGGGAAATAACGGTTGATTTAAAACACTGTTACAGAATTGGAACCAATTAATTTTTTAAAAGGATAAAATCAAGTGGGATGTCATTCCCAAAACTTTGAGAACAAAAAAGTTAGATTTGTCTTTAAGTATTCTAAGCAAACACAGGGAAGATATAGTTCTCTGGCTTGTAAAGGTTTACATTTTCTGCAGTTCACTGAACAGACGAAATGTCAAAGAGAGATCTCAGCTCTTGGTGTCCATAGCTTATATCATGAAACACAAAAGAAGCTGTGAGTTTCCCTTAAAAAAGAAAACAGAAAACCACTACCTACAAAACCCTCTTGCTCTGTACTTATTCAATACCTGTTTAACGTCTTTTTCCTTCTAGTTTAGTGCATAATGACCCACGAATCACATTTACCCTTTGATGAGCTGGGCTGGAGGTACAGGCTTGGGAGGGACAAGGAAATGAATTCTGCCAGCAACTTGATTGGAATGAACCCTTTCTCAGTCAAACAGTCAGATGAGACCCATTCCTGGATAACCCTTAATTGCAGCCTTGTGGAAAACAAAGTGTAGCCAGACTCTTGAACCACAGAAACTATCAGATAATAAATGTGTGTTGTTCGAAGATAAATTTGTGGTAATTTGTTACAAAGCAATAGACAGTTAATACAATCAGTGCTTTCAAAGTATGTTTACTAGGACACTATTCTCATTTTAAAACAAGATTTCACATGCAAATCAGTTTGAGGACTGCTGCATTCTATATCCTATACCCCCTTAGAGGGTCACAGTGCTTTCTGAGAAGCACAGTGAGGAAACTGTTAAATCAGAGATGCCTTACTTTTTACCCATTATGGAGCCCAGCCCCATTTTGATATTTTAACTTCTAGTAATATCTTATAAAACTAGTTTTCAAATTATCACACCACAAAGTAGTCACTGCAAAGAGCAATAGCCTACAAGCTGGAGAACACACCCCCTTGGAGGTACATCAAGACCTGCAATAAGTACTGGCATGTGGTAATTTTAAGGAAATCCACTTCCAGATTCTTGCCTCCTTATATATTCTTTTTCTCAAACTCACCTACCAGATAATACTCCTGGGGAGGAGTCTTCAAGTTTCCCTTTTCCACTTCACAAAAGAAGTGACATGAATCCCATCCATTCCCAATAAACCTCTAGATGACACACGAGAGGACAATATGAAACACTGGTATCCATGTTGAGCGAGTGAATGCCCGTAAGATTGGGTATCACACTGCAGAAAAGCTAATGGAATGGGAGAAATTGTTGTGGCCAGCTTTGGAAAACTCAGTGTGCCACAAAGGGGCAAATAAATTCATAAATGAAAGTCCCCTCATAGGTAATTAAAGCAAAATGAAAAATGTCGAAGGATAGGACTAGGACATCCCTATGACAAATAAAACCCACAGCCTTGAGCCACCGCTGAGCCTCCCTGAGCATGGCAGCCAGTCATAAGGAAAGAAAGAGGCTTAAAAAGCCCTGGGGTTGAAGGACGTGGAAATTGCGTCTCTGCACAACTAGGGCACCTACCAAGCACTGGTGGGGGACCACGGACACCTAAGGGGATGGGAGGCACCCCCAGCGACCGGGTAGGACGTGGGGCATGCGGTGGGGGGAGAAGTGGAGGCAGGACGGGACTGGTGCCCCTGAGGGGCAGCTGGGGGAGGGGAAGAGATCCCACGCCTGAAGGGGGAAATAGAGGAACCACTGGGAGGGCAGAGGATCAAAAGGGAGCATGGCCAGGTTTCCCCTGCCCACTTGGACCCCCGGGAGCCTGTTGAGATTCCGGGCCTGATCCTCTGCCCACCAAGGTCCCCTCCAGCCATGGGGATCCTGAAGGAGTGGGAGGGAGGGAAGGGGGAGCAAAAGTAAAGGCTGGACCTCCAGGACTGGCACCCCTGAGGGGTGGCTGGGGGAGGGAAGGCGTTCCTACACCCAGAGGGACCCACCCACGGTTAGGGGTCCAGCATCTACGGGGGAGACGGTGGGGGGGCGCACAAAAGAACGTAAGGGAACGGGGCCTGTGCTTTCCCTGTCCACTTAGGCACTGGGGAAGCCTATTGGGCTCCTGGCCCTAATCCTCTGCCCACGGAGCCTCCCTCCTGCTGTGCAGAGCCCAAGCCCCGCCCCTACACCCCCACCCAGGGCCCTACCTCTACACTTGGAGACCCCCTCCAACACGCTGAGCCTAAACCCCACCCACATACCCTCACCCAGGGCCCTTCCTCCAAACTCCGGAACTCCACACTGCAGAGGCCATGCTTTGGACATGATGCCTCCCGCCTTCCGCACAGGTCATAAGCAGAGGCCCTGCCCCATGCTTAAACATCACCACCCCACCCGCCTAGGTCCCGCCCTACCCTAACCCCACCCCTGCCTAAGTTCCACCCCCATCTAAACTCTGCCCCCATAGCCAAGGCTTTTTTTTTTTCCTCTTTTAGATTGAGGTTCTGTTTTACCTTGTTGATTCACTGTTTTTGATTCTTTTATATTTTTATTTTTCCTAATAAATCTTTTATTTTTCTAATTTTATTTTGTTCTTTACACTTTATTATTGCTCTCTCCTTTTGGCTTGTTCCCCACTGACCCCCCATTTTTTTTCTTTATTTTTGTTGTGGTTTTATTTTACCTTGCTGCAGTTGTTTCAATTATAGTTTTATTTTTCCTAATATATTGTTTTCCTATCTAATTTTACTTATTTATTTTTATTCTTTGATATTGTACTGCCCCTTTTTTTCTTTCTTTCTTGATTTTTTTGTTTTCCGTGCCACAAAGCTTGGGGATCTTGGTTCACGAGCAGGGGATTGGGCCGAAGCTCCTGCAGTGAGAGCTCAGAGTCCAAACCACTGGTCTAACAGAGAATCTCAGACCCCAGGGAATATTCATCGGAGTGAGGTCTTCACGGAGGTCCTCATCTCAGCACCAAGACCGAGCTCTACCCAACAGCCTACAAACTCCAGTGTTGGAAGCCTCAGGCCAAACAACCAGTAAGACAGGAACACAGTCCCACCCATAAAAAAAAAAAAAAAAAGAGATGTTAAAAAAATATGTCACAGATGAAGGAGCAGGTAAAAACCCACAAGACCAAATACACGAAGAGGAAAGAGGCAATCTACCTGAAAAAGAATTCAGAGTAATGATAGTAAAGATGATCCAAAATCTCAGAAACAGAATGTAGAAAATACAAGAAACATTTAACAAGGATCTAGAAGAACTAGAGAGCAAACAAACAGTGATGAACAATACAATTACTGAAATTAAAAATACTCTAGAAGGAATCAATAGCAGAATAACTAGTCAGAAGAATAGATAAGTGACCAGGAAGACAGAATGGTGGAAATAACTGCCAGGGAGCAGAATGAAGAAAAAAGAATGAAAAGAATTGAGGACAGCCTCACAGACCTCTGGGACAACGTTAAATAAACCAACATTTGAATTATAGAGGTCTCAGAAGAGGAAGAGAAAAAGAAAGGGTCTGAGAAAATATTTGAAGAGATTATAGTTGAAAACTTCCCTAAAACGGGAAAGGAAGTAGTCAATCAAGTCCAGGAAGCACAGAGAGTCCTGTACAGGATAAATCCAAGGAGAAACATGCCAAGACACATATTAGTCAAACTATCAAAAATAAAAAACAAAGAAAAATATTAAAATCAGCAAGTGAAAAGCAAGAAATAACATACAAGGGAATCCCCATAATGGTAACACCTGATCTTTCAGCAGAAATTCTGCAAGCCAGAAGGGAGTGGCAGGACATATTTAAAGTGATGAAGGAGAAAAACTAAAACCAAGATAACTCTACCCAGCAAGGATCTCATTCAGATTCGACAGAGAAATTAAAACCTTTAGAGATAAGAAAAAGTTAAGAGAATTCAGCACCACCAAACCAACTTTACAACGAATGCTAAAAGGAACTTCTCTAGGCAGTAAACACAAGAGAAGGAAAAGACCTACAATAACAAACCCCAAACAATTAAGAAAATGGGAATAGGAACATACATATCGATAATTACCTGAAACGTGAATGGATTAAATGCTCCAACCAAAAGACACAGGCTCGCTGAATGGATACAAAAACAAGACTCATATATATGCTGTCTACAAGAGACCCACTTCAGACACAGGGACACATACAGACTGAAAGTGAGGGGATGGAAAAATTATTCCACACTAATGGAAATCAAAAGAAGGCTGGAGTAGCAATTCTCATATCAGACAAGAGAGACTAAAATAAAGACTATCACAAGAGACAAAGAAGGACACAGCATAATAATCAAGGGATCTTTCCAAGAAGAATATATAACAATTGTAAATATTTATGCACCCAACACAGGAGCACCTCAGTACATAAGCCAAATGCTAACAGCCATAAAAGAGGAAATCGACAGCAACACAATAATAGTAGAGGACTTTAACACCCCAATTTCACCAATGGGAGGATCATCCAAAAAGAAATAAGGAAACACAGCTTTAAATGACACATTAAAATGGACTTAATTGATATTTATAGCACATACCATCTAAGAAAAACAGAGTACACTTTCCTCTCAAGTGCTCATGGAACATTCTCCAGGATAGACCATATCTTGGGTCACAAATCAAGCCTTGATAAATTTAAGAAAATTGAAATCATATCAAGTATCTTTTCCAACCCAATGCTATGAGACTTGATATCAATTACAAGAAAAAAAATCTGTAAAAATTACAGACACAGGGAGGCTAAATAATGTTACTAAATAACCAAGAGATCACTGAAGAAATCAAGGAGGAAATCAAAAAACAACTAGAAAAGAGAAAAAAAGAAAAAAAAGAGAAAAAAAAACAAAACTAGAAACAAATGACAATGAAAACACAATGACCCAAAACCTATGGGATTCAGCAAAAGCAGTTTTAAGAGGGAAGTTTATAGCAATACAATCCTACCTCAAGAAACAAGAAAAATATCAAATAAACAACCTAACCTTACACCTAAAGCAATTAGACAAAGAAGAACAAAAAAACCCCAAAGTTAGCAGAAGGAAAGAAATCATAAAGATCAGATGAGAAATAAAATGAAAAACAAATGAAGGAAGCAATAGCAAAGATCAATAAAACTAAAAGCTGTGGTTGTTTGAGAAGATAAACAAAATTGATAAACCATTAGCCAGACTCATCAAGAAAAAAAGGGAAAAGACTCAAATCAACAGAATTAGAAATGAAAAAGGAGAAGTAACAACTGACACTGCAGAAATACAAAGGATCATAAGAGATTACTACAAGCAATTGTGTAGAAATGCAAATCAGAACTATAATGAGGTATCACCTCACACCAGTCAGAATGGCCATCATAGATAAATCTACAAACAATAAATGCTAGAAAGGGCGTGGAGAAAAGGAAACCCTCTTGCACTGTTGGTGGGAATATAAATTGATACAGCCACTATGGAGAACAGTATGGAGGTTCCTTAAAAAACTAAAAATAGAACTACTGTATGACCCAGCAATCCCACTACTGGGCATATACCCTGAGAAAACCATGATGCAAAAAGAGTCATGTACCACAATGTTCACTGCAGTTCTATTTACAATACCAGGACATGGAAGCAACATAAGTGTCCATCATCGGATGAATGGATAAAGAAGATGTGGCACATATATACAATGAAATATTACTCAGCCATAAAAAGAAACAAAATTGAGTTATTTGTAGTGAGGTGGATGGACTAGAGTTTGTCATACAGAGTGAAATAAGTCAGAAAGTGAAAAACAAATACCGTTTGCTAACACATATATATGGAATTAAAAAAAAAAAGTGGTTCTTAAGAACCTAGGGGCAGGACAGGAATAAAGACACAGATGTAGAGAATGGACTTGAGGACATGGGGATGGGGAAGGGTAAGCTGGGATGAAGTGAGAGAGTGGCATGGACATATATACACTACCAAATGTGAAATAGTTAGTGGGAAGCAGCCGCATAGCCCAGGGAGATCAGCTCAGTGCTTTGTGACCACCTAGAAGTGTGGGAGAAGGAGGGTGGGAGGGAGACGCAAGAGGGAGGGGATATGGGGATGTACGTATCCATATAGCTGATTCACTTTGTTATACAGCAGAAACTAACACAACATTGTAAAGCAATTATACTCCAATAAAGATGTTAAAAAAACAAAAAAATGCCCTGGGGTTCACATAAACAGAGTCAATTCTTAGTGCAAGGCAAGGAGGGAGTGGGTAATGATGGAACCCTGTTCAATGACAAACATTTTCACATTAAGTCCTCACAACCACTTGAAGGTAAGGGGAATTATTACCCATATTTTACAGGTGCAGGAAACCACACTTCAGTGAGTTGTAAAACTAGGACTTGAATCCAGATTTGGGGCCTAAAGTTCAGTGTGCCTTTAATACCACACCATTAAGTGGGTCTTCCTCACTACAGAGGGAAGGCAGCCTACTGACACTTTTGTTTCCACCTTTAAGGTAAGACTTTAGTTCCTTTATGAAAATTTCACCGCTGTAATGGGATCCTGGGAACACTGGGCTCCTGGGATGATTTAGACCCAACTCAAATCCCAGAGATATAAGCTATTCAAGTTGCATTCTGAACTCGCAAGCGTGATGGCAGGCCACTTTTTATCTCATGAAATGTCTGTAGAGAGAATGATGAGGTGCTGGTGTTTGGACAGTACTTTTCTAATAAATAATGATGTGGCTGAGAAATATTTATAGAAACTGAAAATACAGTTATCACTCACATGATGTAAATCATTGTCGGAACTGAAACATACCAATTTGACCTTGTTTGACTTGTTTATCCGTTCCTAAAGTGTGTTTAATAGTTACAGAGCATATGAACAGGTTAAGTAAGATATCTTAGTGCTTCATTGTGTCTGTGAATGAAACACACCAGGAAAGAACAATGACAAAGCAAGCGGTAATTTTCCGGAGAATTTCTGTTACAAGGTTAAACACAGAGACATGTATAATCTATGTGTATAAATTTCTTGCCCTATGTCTGGCCTATTCCCTAAAAAAGAAGAGATGGCTTCTAAAATGCATGCAGTAAAACAGAAGAAAGTAAACATAAAATAGTAAAAGCAAGAATAGGAAAAATATAAATTAGGAACCAAGGTCAAGACTGGAGGACGGTAGGATGCAGGCAGGTAGGGTCTACTGAGTTATTAAAGTCGAGTCACAAATTTGGCTCTGAGCTTCCTAGAGGCAAAGCAGCTAGGAATTAATGCCTAGACTCACAGATTTTGATATGTTATCAGTAGGAGAAAAGTATTTTCCATTACTGTCTAATTTTTGAATACTTCACACTAAATATTCTTTGCAGATAAAGTTTAAATATGGAAAGTTTGTGGAAAATAAGGGTTTTACTAATTAAAAGAAAAGGCATAAAGAAGTGTGTTTACCAAAGTGTTTCTGATTATGAAAACTGATGGTTTCAAAACACATATTATAAGAAAGAGACTTTCAAAGAGTTCCCAGGTTAATCAGGAAAAGTAACCAAGGGCCTGCTGCTTTGAAGGTTTAATGCAAGATGCTTATCCAACCTCTTGGTTGAACAAATCTTGCAAATAAGGCCTTCTCAGAAGATTCACAGCATTTTCCGTGGGAGCTTGAAATGTCAGCAGAACAGGCTTTCTGATGATGTTATGCTGGCATAACATCCTAACAGTTGGGGTGGGTGTGCAAGAGAAAGATAGTAAAATTGTTTCACTGCCGGGTTTTTATGCTATACTACATAACAGCGTCTCCGGCAACGATGACAGGCGTAACATAAAGAGAAAGCAAAACAAATGAATAAACCAAAAAGAAAAAAGAAAAGAAAGCTTGACAAGAGCCAGAAGCACAAACCCTTGGTTCTCAACAGTTTCTAGTGTTAAACGATACAATTCGAAAGGGAATAACATTATAATGTTACAACCAATTCGAAGGATAATCCAAAGAACAGACACATTCACAGATCAGGAATATTGAAATGAATTTTCAAATGAACCCATACAAGGCTTTTCCATGAAGAGGAAGGCTGTCCCTCCACCAGACAGAACTCACTGGCATGTCTGTAGACACATATGATTTGCTTTGCCATCAATTATGAAATAACTCAAAGGCAATGACAAGCTAGAATCAGATAAACCCTGGAAAGACATCTCTAAATAATGCACAGTTTTCCATTGGAGACACCTAGTAATCTTAGTTGTTTATTCTGAATTTCCTTACGCTGGTAAGTGAATATGACCTCCCTCCTGGACACCCCACTGGTACTAGCAGTACTGAACTTCGGAGCATTTTGAGGCGTATGATGCTGTTTATCTTACTTCCTGCGATTCATAAACAGAACAGTGGCCTTCAATCTTACTTGAAGTAAACAAAATAGAGGGTCCTGAATAGAGTCCTACTGTTCTGTGGACCCTCAATATTTGCCCTAATAACAGATCTTTCAATAGCTCCTTTTAACCTAAGACTCGATAAATGGATGAGATTAGTGAACCGCAGGTCTCATCAACATCAACAAATCTGTCTTGCAGGAACAGTTATGTAATGCCACAATTTCAAAACAATGCTCTAGTAAAAACTAATTTTAAACACTCAACAAATAAATAGAATTCATCAGAATTTTTCTTTTGCTAGGTTTCTCCACTGGTATAATATATTTTTTGTTCACCAAACTCTTCTCCTCCTCCTCTAGGGCCCACAGCTAGGCTGTGTTCCCAGCTTCCTTTGCAATTGGGGGTGGCCATCTGGCTGAATTCTGCCAAAGCAATGAGGGTAATGATGACTGCCTCACTTCCAGACCCATGGCTCCTCTCCACACCCCAACCCCACGAGCTGGACGCAGAGGACTCTGAGATACACGGGAGGGAAGGAGACCTATTTTTTTTTCTTTTTTTTTGCGGTACACGGGCCTCTCACTGCTGTGGCCCCTCCCGTTGCGGAGCACAGGCTCCGAACGCGCAGGCTCAGTGGCCATGGCTCACGGGCCCAGCCGCTCCGCGGCATGTGGGATCTTCCCGGACCGGGGCACGAACCCATGTCCCCTGCATCGGCAGGCGGCCTCTCAACCAATGCGCCACCAGGGAAGCCCAAGGAGACCTATTTTGAAAGAAGCCAGGGTCCCTGAATGACCATGAGTTTTTGGACTTACTGTGAGTGAGAAGTAAACATACACTGTAGTAAGCCTTTGAGTTTTATGATTTATTTGCAATAGCAGTTAGTAAGCTAGTATTACTTTAACAAATACACATCCCAAATTTTTTTTGAATTTAAATGTTCAAAAATAGGCAGTATATTCACATTGTTTGACAATCAAAACAATATAAAAGGTGCACATTGTCAATCTCACTCCCACCTCATTTCTGTACATGCTGTTCCATGCCCCCCTCACCTCTGCCTTCTAGTAAACTACCTTAATAGTTTCTTGTATATATTTTCAGTGTTCCTTTATACATATATACAAAAAATACAGACATTTCTCAAAGAAGACATACAGGTGGCCAAAAGGCACATGAAAACATGCTCAACATCACTAATTATCAGAGGAATGCAAATCAAAACTACAGTGATGTATCACCTCACACAGGTCAGAATAGTCATCATCAAAAAGTCTACAAACAATAAATGCTGGAGAGGGTGTGGAGAAAAGGGAATCCTCTTGCACTGTTGGTGGGAAAGTAAACTGATACAGCCACTATGGAGAACAGTATGGAGGTTCCTTAAAAAACTAAAAATAGAACTACCATATGACCCAGCAATCCCATGCCTGGGCATATATCTGGAGAAAACCATAATTCAAAAAAATACATGCACCCCAATGTTCTTTGCAGCACTATTTGCAATAGCCAAGACATGGAAGCAACCTAAGTGACCATCAACACAGGAATGGATAAAGAAGATGTGGTACATATATACAATGAAATATTACTCAGCCATAAAAAAGAACGAAATAATGCCATTTGCAGCAACATGGATGGACCTAGATATTATCATACTAAGTGAAGTAAGCAAGACAGAGAAAGACAAATGTCATATGACATCACTTATATGTGGACTCTAATTTCAAAAAATGATACCAATGAACTTATTTACAAAACAGAAACAGACTTACAGATATTGAAAACAAACTTATGGTTACCAAAGGGGAAACGTGTGGGGGAGGGATAATTTAGGAGCTTGGGATTAACATACACTACTATATATAAGATAGATAACCAACAAGGATCCACTGTATAGCACAGGGAACTCTACTCAATATTCTGTGATAACCTATATGAGAAAATAATCTGAAAAACAATGAATACACGTACATGTATAACTGAATCAGTTTGCTGTACCCCTGAAACTATACAACATTGTAAAATCAACTATACTCCAATAAAATTAATTTTTTTTAAAAAGTGCTTACAAACAATATATGTGAATACCTTCTTTTCTTCCCTCCCTAGCCCAAAGGTAGCATACTATTTAAACTGCCTTACATCTTGCTTCTTTCACAGAACAAAATATCCGGATGACCTCTGCACTGAACTGCATAACAGTCTCCTCACTCTTTTTATGGCTGCATAATATTCCATTGGATCAGCTACTGTAGATTAATCAGTCATCTATTGATGGACACTTGTCAACCCATTTTCCTGAGGGTAGATAATATAATTCGAATAAATCAGTGTCAGTTTAGGATTAAAGCCCAGTCCTAGTTGACTGCAGACCACAGGCCCTGCCACACCTTCTTTAGGAGGACTGTTTTCTGGAAGAATTTTTTCTTTTATTCTCTAAGACAACAACAACATAATGCACACAGGGAGAGTCAGATGAGCGGAATAAATTGAGGATGGAACTGCCCTCAGCACAGCAGGTGGCAGGAGAAAGGCACGGTGGCCTCATTCAGTGTCTGCCACATATTATGTGTGCCGACGGAGAAGTAGAGCTATATTTGTACTTCAAGGGCCTCCTTTTCCTATTCCTTATGCAACACCGTTTTGGGGGCCGTCATTAATCTACAAGTCAAAGCCAAGCTTTTAGCTTCTACCTCTCATTGCTGAAAGGACAAAAAGGATATCAATATTTTTCTCCGATTAAAAAATCTGTAGCTCTTGGCCTCTCTTCTCACTTCTCTCTCTGCCTCCTGCACTTTCTCTCGGATGTCTAAAACCAGACACAGCAGGCTCACCTCCCTATTCCTCCCAGACTCAAGGTCAAGGAGCCATTGTTGAGCGTCCTACATCTGAAAGGCAGGAGCCAAGTCCTTGTGATTCTTTGACAATGTCCCTCACACTAGGCAATGTACAGGAGGCGTGATTTGAAGAGATATGTGCAATTTCAAATGCTGAGCTCCGAACGCCTTTCTGTGCCGTGTAAGTTAGTTACTCAGGATTGTTTGGTATATAGACGCTGTTCCCACGCTAGTTCTCATCATCCTCATTAACCACAAAGCACTCTGAGAACACATTAAGGCATCAATCCTGGAAAAGTTTAGGAACTGGGCATTGTAGTCAAACCGTAGATTTTTCAATGTGGAAAGATCCTTAGAGATTAACTTGCCCAACATACTCCTTTCACAGATGAAGAAACAGCATCGAAGAGGATGGACCTTGCTCAGGAGTCCACACAAGAATGAGTGACAGAGATTTGGTCTTCTGAGGGCCATTGCTTTTCTCTTTACATTTTATGCCTTGCTTTCAAAACTGTACGATTGGCCACGCTTTTTACGACTCTCAATTTAGTAAGTATGTTAATGGGCTGTGTTTGATCTGCCTAAGCAGTCCTTGGTTTAAATAAGGCTGAAAGAAATCATGAAAAATTGTTGACCTTTGCAACTGTGAGGACTGAAGTGCCCTGCGCCATTTTGAGTGCAATGGCAAGCTTCTTGGGTAGGGGTAGGGGTAAGGGAAGAACAGTTGCCTGGGCTGAGATCTGGAGAATGGCTACAGGTACTCTGGGCATGCTATTCCTCTCTTCCCACCTTTTCCCTGAGCATCTGGAACATTGCTGGTTCCAAATCTTCTGTGTCTGTATTCCAAGGTACATGAGTGTATCACCAAGGGAGCAAAGGAGAGAAAGACACCCATTTTCTGTTATCATTTGGTGCTCAGTCACATTTTTCCATCTCAGTATAAATTTAATATCCTACCCACAGGGTTGACCTATGCAGACTTAACCCACGACCTGTCCAAAGCCTTATTCAATCTGCATCACCTCAAATCATGACTTAAAAAGATGCAGGGCCACAGTAAAAGTTGTTTGGTTGCTCTATGCTTGAAAGCGGGGGTGGGTCCAGGTCTAGTCCTTCAGTTTATAGATTTAGACTTAGTTTGATCTATTAGTCTGAGGACCACTGGATATCAAGCATGACTCATGATAAACAAAGTTGATGACACTGATTTTGTCTGCCCAAGGAAACACCTTCCCCAGACTCTGGGACAGTGTTCTCACCCATCTTCAAGCACATGATCCCAAACTGGATCAATCATCTTATTCCATCCCTGGGGCATCCCTCACAAATGAGCAGCTAATCCACATCTGAACAATAGGAGGCGTATTTTAGGATTTTCTCTGCTGAAACTAGAAAAATAATTTCTTTCTTCTTTCTTGCTTGTGAACTGTATAAAGATATGACTTCAGAGCTGCTGGTACCTTCCCAGATGTAGAAAATCCCAAAACAATGATGAGAGCAGAACATGGAATTCCAAGTTCCATATCCTGAAGGCCCTGAAGCAGCCCTGGTGCCTGAAGTTCCTGCTCTGTGATTCAAATGGATAATTTTCCTGGAAACCCCTTTTCTTTAGCTTATGTTGGGTTTCTGTAAAATAGAGCCCTGACTACACACCAGACTCCCAAGAGTTTGTTTTACAAACTAGATTTTCAGTTTTAAAATTTATGCTAAGAAATATAACTGCCAAGAGGATTGGAATATTACTGTAGGCTGGTTAGCTTCTTCTCTTCCCCAGAGGACAGCCTATGTGGGAAATCAAATTATGATGCAAAGGCTTCTTTGTAAGTGCAGTGTCAGGATAAAAGGAGTAGAACAATCTCAAGGGGCACTTTCTATATCCCACGGCACTTTAGGGACATAATGCCTGTTAAGTAGGGAAGAGCAACTCTGCCCGCTGGACAAGGCCCCGGTGCCGTGCATAATTTCTTAGAGGCACACTGGCAAACTTTTCTAACTTTTCACTTTTAAATGTCTTATCAACTACCAAATGATTCTGATCCCTCCATCCGATATCATGTAGTTTTAAATAGTTCTATGACTTTGCTCGTTGCCCTTGCTACCCTCCGCCACATCAATCCCCTCACTGCCAGCCACCTCCTTTCTCTCCTCTGGCTGTAGAAATCCTCTTTAATCTTCTAGAAATTGACAGCACACATCAGTTCCTCTGTGAGGCATTCCTATTTTTAAGTCCAAATCAGACTTTAATCCCACCCTCTCCTGCATTTCCCTTTAGGGCAAATTGCACTCATTTTGCAGGGTCACGAGCTGTGTTTGTGTTGTGTCTCCTTCTAGATTGAGTTCTTTGAGGACAGGGATTCAACCTGACCCATTCTTTCTGATGCCCAGTTTTTGACATACTCCATTGCAAATAGTAGATGCATAAAATACACGTTGAGGGCTTCCCTGGTGGCGCAGTAGTTGAGAATCTGCCTGCCAATGCAGGGGACACGGGTTCGAGCCCCGGTTGCCGTGGAGCAACTAGGCCCGTGAGCCACAATTACTGAGCCTGCGCGTCTGGAGCCTGTGCTCTGCAACAAGAAAGGCCGCGATAGTGAGAGGCCCGCGCACTGCGATGAAGAGTGACCCCCACTCGCCGCAACTAGAGAAAGCCCTCGCACAGAAACGAAGACCCAACACAGCCAAAAATAAATAAATAAATAAATAAAAATACATGTTGAATGTTAGGTATGTTAGCATGAATTACTGCAGTTTTATTTATGTTTTACTTACAGGGTATTGTACTGCTCAGAACCTTTTCTGTAACATTTGAGAGAAAGTAAACCTAAATTAAAAGAGTTTAAAAAAAAAAAAAAAGAGTTTGGGGTGAGGACCTGAGAAGCAGACTTGAACAACCAAAAGACAGGAAGAGCAGGAACACAGCCGAGGCTTGAAGACAACTGGTCCCAGGGCACAGGCATCCTTGAGATTTCTCCCCATCCTTGGTCTCTGCATCTCTTCCCACATACCACCGTGACCAGCTTCTTCCTCTCACTGGGGTATGTGGGAGCTTAAAGCTCCCCGTCTCATAATGCCACTGACCAGCAAAGAACTGAAACTCCCCAGCTTGAGATGGAACATTCCTAGAGAAGTGTATGGGATTGTGTCATTGGTCCCGATTCTTCACTTCTCCCTGAATCTTTATCCTTTCCTTCTTAAAAAAAATTTTATTTATTTATCTATTTTATTTTTGGCTGCGTTGTGTCTTCATTGCTACGAGCGGGCTTTCTCTAGTTGCAGCGAGCGGGGGCTACTCTTCGTTGCGGTGCACGGGCTTCTCATTGCGGTGGCTTCTCTTGTTGCGGAGCACGGGCTCTAGGCATGCAGGCTTCAGCAGTTGTGGCTCGTGGGCTCTAGAGCGCAGGCTCAGTAGTTGTGGCACATGGACTTTGTTGCTCTGTGGCATGTGGGATCTTCCCGGACCAGGGATCGAACACGTGTCCCCTGCATTGGCAGGTGGGTTCTTAACCATTGCGCCACCAGGGAAGCCATATCCTATCCTTTTGACTGTGAACTTCTCCTCACAAGAGACAGACCACATATCCCACTTCTTGACTATATCTGGATGAGGTGAAAACAGCAGTGTGCTGATTCCTAGTCCAGGCCTCAGAAAGTCTCTTGATTCTATCTGGGCTCTTGCTCTTTGACTATTCCCTAAGAAGGACACGCTCAAGCCAGCCCTCAAGTGCCTGGAGACACAGGGGACACAGCCACCAGCCTGGTACAGGCTACATCTGCTGACCCTAGCAGACCCAGCTGTATGAACCAGCTCAGCAAAGGCCATCAGACACACCCAGCTGAGCCCAGCCTCTGCCAGCCAACACTCGTGTGGCCACCAGCTCAGGGAAAATACATGATTATTGTTTTAAGCCACTAAGTTGTTTACCTAGCATTTTTGTGGCAATAGCTAATTGATAGAACTCAAGTCTCAGCTTTGCAACTTTCTAGATATGTGGCCCTGGGCAAGATGCCTAACCATCTGGATTTCACTCTCCACCTCTGAAAAATGGAGATAATAATGGTACCTATATCGTAGAGTTGTTGTGAGAGAAAGTACAGTATAAAATGTCTGGCACATAAAAACCACTAATATATTTTGTATTATTGTTACTGTTTCACATGCTCACCCACAAACAATGGTAGCCAGGGAGCGGGGAGAAGTCCTAGGGATTGGTCTGGCTTGGGCAGGTGCCATCTCTGGGCCAGCCACTGTGGACTGAGGGGTTGAGGGTCTGTAAGAAGAAAGCGGGCAGCTCTTATTCAACGAGACGGTGGGTGTGGTAGAAGGAGCAACCCCCAGAGGACGCAGATGTTGATTTCACTTGAAGACAGGAGGCAGGTGGGACAAACAGAAAAAACACACCCAGTACATTGTAGTTATTCCTAGAATCATAGTTTCATTGGCAACCTCTGAATCACAAGAGATGGTTTCAGATACCCGACACAGAGCAAGCGGCACGAGTGTATGCTGTCTCTTCTATTTACTAGGTATTTAATCTTAGGGATTACTAACTTAGCTCTACTTAAGTTCTTCGAATATTGGAGAATGCAAACAATAATTCCCATTCCCCAGCCTGGTTTTAGGAATTAAAGGAGATAATGTATGTAAAACAAGTGGTAAAGTAAGTGACATGTAGCAGGTACTCCATAAGTGGTAGCTATTGTGGCTGCTGTTACCCTTGGCTCCATCGATGACGTGCTGTTTCTCATTAGCCTCTGTGATTGGAGGGGACCCTTCATTTCTGGGGCTCTCTCTGCTGACTGCAGCCTAAAGCACATTCTATTAAGATCATGTGTATGATGAGGTCTGAATGTGAGCAAGCTGCCTTCACTCTAGTGCAGTTAATGATGAACATGTCCACGTCCCTAGTTTTTCAAAGGTGATGGACTCAGAAGAAACCTTGTGATATCTCATCTAGAAATCCTTTTTTTGTGTGCAGAATCTGAATTGCAAAGCTGTTATTAAAACCTGCAAATGATCAGCAGTGGTAAATGTGCGATATTAACTGCCTCTCACCCTCTTTGTCTCTCTTTGGCTGACACTCCTGACCGATGCCGGGAACTGGTGAGCAGCTTGCTGTGCTGGGCTGGAATTAACGTGTGCCTGGCAATGCATGTTCACAAATAGAACTTTGCAGAAAATTGCTCATTATTCTTGTGATTTCAGGAAATCAAGAAACACCCCAATTAATTCCCAAGCCCAAGAAAGGAAAAAGAGCAACAAGGAGTTTTCCTCTGGCAACGTGAAGGGGAGAAGCAAATCGGATGCAGGTTGACTGCACAAGGTCACAATCTGCTGGAGTGCCTTTGTCCCTTCTCACCCCCAAGCCCAGCAGCAAAGACACGTGACCTCCTTCTTGCCCAGAGGAAGGTGAAGGTGAGCCTGAGGGGGCTGGCCTTCCTGGGCATGGGAAGCAATTGCCCTTTGTCACACCTCTGGCTGGTGTCAGGAGATGTGCTGGGGAGAAGGGAAGTCTGTAGTAGTTGAATGAAGGGATTCATCCTGAGGGGGAGATGCACAAAGAAAACGTATCATGTCTCTACGTGGAGTTAAATAAACTGCCAGTCATAATTGTAGATATATTCTCCAGACAGATTAACAATTTTCATCCCAGTCTTCATTCGTCAGAACGTGTGGTATACTGGAGTGAGCACAGGGAGAAGGGGAGGTTGTACGTCAAGTGCAGTGGGCTAGTTTCCTCTAATATGTTGCTGAATGTCAGGAAAGTGGGATCGTGTGCACGATGGGTTGTCCTGGTGCTTGGCTATTAGTTCATCAAAGGTAACGTGAAGTCAGCAGGCTCAGGCATCTCAGCGTGTCCCCAGAAATGCACTTACTATCCTTAGGGAAAAGCAGTGAATTCTCAGACTGGGAAGGGGCTGCAATGAACTATGGGGCTGCTGTGATCAGACAGAACAAGTAGTCCTGGCACCTGGAGCGTATTCCAATGACTTTGCATGGAAGACATGATCAATGGTTTTTTTCCAAAGATCTTGCTTTTAGGTAAATTTACTTTCCCATCATGAATGCCATGCTATCAGAAAGACAAATTAACTTAACATATGTGACTTAGTGCTCCTTTATGAATTACTTTCCTTTTTTTTTTTTCATTGCGGAGCACAGGCTCCGAACGCGCAGGCTCAGTGGCCATGGCTCACAGGCCCAGCTGCTCCACGGCATGTGGGATCTTCCCGGACCGGGGCACGAACCCGTGTCCCCTGCGTCGGCAGGTGGACTCTCAACCACTGCGCCACCAAGGAAGCCCTCCAATTGTTTTAAATAGCATCTCTTTATCTCGAGCACAACACAGTTGACCTTTAACAGCCTCTTATGAACAAACCCAATTGCAGTCCAGGTTTTCCACTTTCAGATCTTTATCTCGTGGTACCTTGAATTCAAACTCATCTGAATGCAGGTCCAGCTGTCTCTCTAATGGTACCTCTCCATTAATTAAGCACTCTGTACTTAACAGCTTGCATGCCAGCAGCTCTAAAGGATGAAAAGGCAGTTCTCCTTTAATCCACAAATTTTTATTTTCTTTCGGGGAGATTGATTGGGAAAAAATTAAGTGTATAGGAGGATCACCAGCTTACAGAGAATGCGTGTATTGAGGTGGAAGTTTCCTGCCAAGTCACATCAGGTGCATTCAGTAAGCAGGAAGGCTGGCTCCTAATCCCTGCAATTATAAATTATGAAGTGCTGGTTAAACAAGCATCTCCCTCTGTCTGGGCTGAGGAATGTGTCTGTGTTCTCTGAGTATTTTAATGCGTGCATGTGAATGAGTTTACAGGGAGGAGTGAATATAACTCACATAGACTCGGACTCTGATATTTATGGGATCCTGTCTACCCAGGGGCTGGGTCATGGCCTGCATATTCTTATCCTGCCACAATGCATTATGGGACCCCCACCCCTTAGTCCATTTACATTTTTCCTTGTTTCTCAGACCCATTTATCACTGAACTGTATAGAAACTGTCCTGGAATAACAAAATAACAGGTTGGAAGTTGGACACAGCATTAGCTTTTTCAAAATATTTTCTTAAAATACAGGAGGAGTTTGTGTGTGTGTGGTAGGATATTAGAAAATACAGGTTAGCAAAACTAAGGGAATAAAAGGATCATACTGCAAATATCTAGAGACTGAACAGTCAGTACCTTAGTATATATTTTTCTGGATCATTTTTTTGTCTTTTGGAATACACATACACACATATTCTTAGTTAACAATATCTATTTTTCCACTTCAGTGTTATCTTCATCTCATCAAGTACAAGGCCATATTCACATTTTTATAATTGTCTCAAAAAGATCTTTTATATCTGGTTTGCCCATACTAGGATCCAATCCAGAACCACACATTGTCTTTAACTGTTATATCTCCTAGGTCTTTTTCAACCTAGCCCGGTACATCTTTCCATGCACTAATGTGTTAGAGTGGGCTAGTTGTCCAGGACAAGATTCCGTGGCTTAGTTTAGGGCATTAACTCCCCTCTGCTTCCAGCTGTGCTTGTGCAGCCCTAAAGCTTGTATAGCATGAGAGAAGGCCCTGGGCAAGAGCACAGAAAGGTTCACCTAGCATCTGTCCACTCCAGCTGCAATGCAATCAGAGGTGGGCCAAGGTGATGTGATGTGGGCACCAGGAGCTAGAGCCCACAATACAAATTTGTCTGTACTTTTTTCCTCATTTTTCCTCCATGTAGTATTATTCATTTTGTTATTCTTTAGGAGAATTTCCTATAAACAAAAAGTTATCTAAGTCTAGATATAGTTAAATTAAGCATTTTGGGGAAAAGAATGGTTTGTTTATTCTTATTTACATATGCAAAGATGTACTAATATCTTTTATTTCCAAGAAATTAATTCTCAAACTCCTACTGAGCACCAGATATTGAGTGGGTGTTGATAAAATAACCCTGCCCTTAAGTTTAGCAAGTTTTGAAAAATAAAATATTGTGGTGCTGTGGGAGAATTTTATACGGAGTGTGGTGTTGGGTCAGAGGGGGGAAGTGATCAATTCTTTCAGAGGAATGAGGGAGGAGGTAGGAGAAAGAAAAGTCTTCATTAATGCACTGATGCTTGGCTTGGGTTTTCAAAGGTGACTAGATGAGGAGGAACATGTTTTAGGTTGAGTTATTTTGGGAGCAAGTGTTATATCGGCAGCAAGGGTTATAGGCAGGAAAAAGGAAAACTTGCTTGGGAAACTGAAAGTCATTCTGTATGACTGGCGAGTGGGTATAAAGGGGTAAAGCCAGAGTTGGAAAAAGAAGAAGGGACAGATCATGGAGACCTTGTATGTTAGACTAGATATTATATTCACTACTGATTTTACATGGAACATTCCTGGCAGGAACACAGATGCTCAGATGTGTTCAAATTTGTTAATTTGGGAGTATACAAAACTGTGATGCATAAAAACCAATAACCTTTTGTAGAAGGCAACTGCAGGGGGTCATCACAATTTAGTTAGTGAAGACTCTAATGCATACCTTCTCCTTGATTTGCAAAATGCAGCTATGCAGTAACTTCTTCTTGGGTCATGGAATTGCATTAGACATTAAATGTGTGAAATAGAAACAACTTAGGAGAAGGACTGATGAGAAGTAGAATTGGGGTCTCCTAGGCCTCTGTTTGCAAGAGTTGATAGGCATGAGAGGAAGTAGACTACAGGAAAGTGGGAAACAGGAATGGAGAGGTCCAAGCCAGGTCTGTTGCCTCTCGTGGCGCAGTTCTAGAGCATCATGTCAAGTCCCATAAAGACGGACTACAGGCCAAGATTGACATAGCTGTTCCATGAGGTACTGTGAGGCAAGGGGCATGGGCAGAGTTCCTTTGGTACCCAGAGGCTGAAAGCCAGCATGGTTGGCAAGAAGAGCATTCTTCTACTTCCTCAGGAGCACGGGACCACACTAGATCCTTGAAGTTTGGGAAGATCGGGAGATTGTCCCCTTGACAGAGACATTCAAGTTCCTATAGTAAACATGACTGGTAGGACAGCATCTCCAAGTGCCTTTGCTGGTAGTAGTTACAAAGGAGAAGGCTGGAGCGAAAGCTGCAACATAACTCTGGCTGGAACTGACCACTTGGTATGGGAGCACTTTAGGGGGACCCTCTGGAGATTCCCCATAAGAATTAGATGAGACTTTACAGGGGACAGTATAAGTGGATGGAGTCAGTGTCATTGAAATTAATGTTAACCTAACAATAGATATTCTGAGTCCCAATTGTTTCCACAATGGGTGAGGCCTGGAAGATTTGGGTTACAAATAAATAATGGTAGACCAGGAGCATGCATGGTTGGGTGGTGTGGTTCAGGACCCTTAGCTGTACCTGAAAGCCTCCCTTGTCTATGTTTATGGCACCGTTGTGATGGTGTCCAACTTGTGGTCATATCCTCCTAAAATGTGTATTACTATTATGGATTACACTGTGAAGGTTAGAAGCACTTCAAACGTGAGACATAATCATGATAAGAGTCAATCCTATTGCTCTGTCTACCCTTTGTTGGCTAGCTCATCTCATGCAAGTGTTGATCACTGCAAGGGAAAGAGGCCGTATATTCAACCCCTTCTGTCAAAGTGAAGAGATTTATCTGAGTACAAGTAATGAAAGCAGGCAGGGAGAGGGGAAATATGGGCAGGAATCAGCTACACTTGATGAGACAGTGATGTCTGGAGGAGTCGGTGACAAAAAGGAGAAAAATCAGAGACGGGTCACTGAGCACAGCCAGCAGCACCTCCAGGTGATGTATGATGCTACAGGTCACAGAGTGCTGCTTTCCTAACTGGGCTATGTAGGGCACTCGTGAACAAGCAGATTTATTGTACTGTCACTGGTGCATCATTGAGCAGAGAAGATGTAGGGAACTGTGGGTAATAGGTTTTTGCTTTCTCTCCGATGGAAGCCTCCTTTATCTCAGCAGGCAGAGCCAGAGCAAATTGCAATTTATACATACATTATGTTCCTATCCTTCCATGTTTTGTTATAGTATGTTTGACTTCTGTTGTTACAAAAATAATGGGATAAAAATAACACAAACTACATCATATGTAATGACTAGCTTACCATTTGTCTTTTCTGCTATTCCTATATTTCTATGCAGAATGTACCAATATTTATAACATTTTAACTAATTGTGAGGGAATAATCAAATACACCTGGGGTTTCCTTTTTTGAGGATTAAAAGAGGGAGAGAGCCAATTGTGACAACATGGATGGACTTGAGGGCATTATGCTAAGTGACCTAAGTTAGACAGAGAAAGACAATACTGCATGATGTCACTGATATGTGGAATCTAAAAATGAATAAACATATCAAAAAACTCCCAAACTGCTAGGTGGTTGCCAGAGGCGGGTGTGGGTGAAATTGGTGAAGGTGGTCAAAAGATACAAACTTCCAGTTACAAAATAAATAAGTCCTGGGTATGTAATATACAGCATGATGACTACAGTCAACAATACTGTACTGTATATTTGAAAGTTGCTAAGAGAGGGGATCTTAAAAGTTCTCATCACAAGAACAATATGGAGGTTCCTTAAAAAACTAAAAATAGAACTACCACTTGACCCAGCAATCCCACTACTGGACATATACCCAGAGAAAATCATAATTCAAAGAGTCATGTACCACAATGTTCATTGCAGCTCTATTTACAATAGCCAGGACATGGAAGCAACCTAAGTATCCATCGACAGATGAATGGATAAAGAAGATGTGGCACATATATACAATGGGATGTTACTCAGCCATAAAAAGAAACAAAATTGAGTTATTTGTAGTAAGGTGGATGGACCTAGAGCCTGTCATACAGAGTAAAGTAAGTCAGAAAGAGAAAAATAAATACCGTATGCTAACACATATATATGGAATCTAAAAAAAAAAAAAAATGGTTCTGAT